>NW_017728949.1:40398792-40400519 GCF_001723895.1 Crocodylus porosus
GGTTAAAGAGTTCTGCTTTCTCCTCTGGCGAAACCACCAGATTGCCCAGAGTATTTTGCAGGGGCCCCACATTACCCGGTGCCTTCTTCATCCTCCCTATGTATTTGAAAAAGGACTTTTTATTATCCTCGATCTTGAACGCTATTCCTAGCTCTATGTCCGCCTTAGCTTTCCTGACAGCCCCCCTACACGCCAAAGCAGAGGATGTATACTCCTCTTTGGAGATAGCACCCCCCTTCCACCGGGTGTACACCGCATTTTTGGCAAGCAGGCATTCCCGGACATTCTTGGTGAGCCAGGGGGGCTTTCGGGCACTCTTGCCCCCCTTTCATCTTGTTGGGATGGACTCCCCTTGGGCCCTTAGTATCATTTATAATGACTAATGGGTGTATAACAATGTTTACTAAAGTTCTTATGTAAATTTGGATATTACTTGTAGATTTATTTGAAAATTAAAGATATGGGTTATTTCAAACAATTCATGTAATAATGGTATTAGTTACAATCACTTCCAGTCCTGCTTCAGTTATTAGTCTGCTACCACTGCAGTACTCACCCATATCTACACACCTATAACACATTCATTTATGGTTCAACAATTCAATAGAGATATGAAAAACATCAGAAAAATGCTCTTTAATTCAATAGAGATATGAAAAGCATCAGAAAAATGCTCTTTAATGCATAACTCTACCTTTGATCATGTTTATTTAACATATTCTGAATCTGTAATATATGAAAAAGAACTTGACAACATTCTAATATTTCTAGGTGATTTTATTAGTAGCAAGCATATCCTGGACCTCCTAAAATCAATGATAAAATCCCCATTCATTTCAGGGTGGTCAGGACTTCATATTGCATGTATTTGCATTGCGTGACTTTGTATTGCATTTTAACTTATAAAGAAAATAGGTAGTAAACATAGGTGTACTTCTGCCACAGGGTAAGCTGGAGATTGTAGTGGAGTTTTCAGTTTTTAATATCTGTCTTTGAGAATCATAGCACTATAAAACTGAAAGTGATTATGTTAGGGGATGAATGTATTCATGTGGTTGAGAATGATGTTTTTCATTGGGTCCAAATGGTGTTTTAACATCTGCCAGCCTTATTCATAGATTGCGAGACTGGAAGGGACCTCAGAAGATCATTGGGGCCAACCCCCTGCACCAGACAGGAAAGACAACTGGGGTCAGGTGACCCCAGCAAGGTGACCATCCAGTCTCCTTTTGAAGATTTCCAGGGTAGGCGATTGCACCACCTCTGGAGGGAGCTTATTCCACAGTCTGGACACCCTGACTGTGAAGAAGTTTCTCCTAATGTTGAGCCTGAAATGATCTTCCAGGAGTTTATGACCATTACTCCTGGTTATCCCCAAGGGCACCCTGGTGAACAGTTGTTCACTGAGCCCTTGATGTACACCCCTGATGTAGCAGTAAGCTACTATCAAGTCCCGTCTCAGCCTTCTCTTTTTCAGGCTGAAGAGTCCCAGGTCCCCCAGTCTTTCTTCATATGGCTTGCCATGCAAGTCATCTGATCATATGGGTGGGCCCTTCTCTGGACTCTCTCAAGCTTTACCACATCCTTTTTGAAGTGCAGTGCCCAGTACTGGACACACTACTCCAGCTGCAGTCTCATAGTTTCATAGTTTCTAGGGTCGGAAGGGACCTGAGCAGATCATCTAGTCCGACCCCCTGCCATGGCAGGAAAGAATACTGGGGTCAAAC
>NW_017728949.1:40401729-40404000 GCF_001723895.1 Crocodylus porosus
CCTTTTTTGAAGATGGGAACTACGTTGGCCCTCTTCCAGTCCTCCTGCACCACACCAGAGCACCATGAGTGCTCGTAAAGTCGTTCCAGGGGTTCTGCAATGACCTCGGCCAATTCCTTTAGAACTCTAGGATGGAGATCGTCTGGACCGGCTGACTTGAATACGTCCAGTCCCTCCTCTCAACAATGCCAAGCAAATGGAAGAACTACTTCCCTAGTTTTGCTGGAGATGCATTGATTCATGCATGCCAGGATATTATATGCCCTGTTGGCTATGGCGTCACACTACCAGCTTGTATTCATACTCTGGTCTATTATTACCTCAGGTCCCTTTCATCCATGATTTGGCATTGCCAAGCCTGTAGGTTTGTAGGGGGGGGAGTTGTCCCCAGGTGGAGCACTTTACATTTCTTGACATCGAACTTCATTTGATCCCAGTCTGCCCAACTTGCTAGCCTGTCTACGTCTGCCTGTATCTGCAGCCTATCTTCAAGCATGACCATGCTTCCCCATAACTTGGTGTTGTCCATGAACTTGGCCAGTGAGCTCTTCACCCATGCATCCAAATCATTGATAAAGATGTTGAAAATCACTGAACCAAGCACTGACCCCTGAGGGACACCACTGGCCACATCTAGCCAAGACGACACAGATTCATTCATTAGAACTCTCTGGGTCCTACCCTGCAACCAGCTCCCTACCCACCTGTCTCATGGTTGGGCCTACAGTCCTCCAATTTACTCACAAGAACATTGTGGGATCAAAGTCCTTTTGGAAGTCAAGGTATACAATGTCAACCTCCTCTCCCTTATCCATGTGGTAAGTTACCCGATAATAAAAGGAGATGAGGTTGGTAAAACAAGACCTGCACACAATGGCACCATGCTGGCTCTCATTCAGAATCATATCTTCTGCAAACCTATCGCATATAGACTTCTTAATGAATTTTTCCAGGCATAGAAGTTAAGTTGATTGGGCTATAGTTAGCTAGGTCCTCCCTCTCTTGAAGGTAGGCACAACACTGGTCCTCTTTCAGTCCTTGGGGACCTCCCTGCAACACCACAAGTTTTGGAAAGGTTTTGCCAGTGGTCCTGCAATGACTTCAGCCACCTCCTTCATCACCCTGGGATGAAGTTCATCTGGTCCTGCTGATTTATGTGTCTAATTTTTTCAAATGATCACAGACCAGTTCTACAGTAATAGTAGAAAGGCAGTCATTCCTACCCTGTCGTTCTGTACCCACTTGGCCCAGTGAAAGACCAAAGCAAAGTAGTCATGCAGGAGTTCAGTTTTCTCCTGAGTGCTGGTAACCAGCTGTCCTCAGTTGTTGAGCAGTGGCCCTACACTCCCATTTGTTTTCCTCCTGTTCCCTATATACCTAAAGAAGGACTTCTTGTTGTCCTTGACTCTCATCACTAATTTTAGTTTGGTTGCCGCCTTAGCCCTTATAATCTGTTCCCCACAAGTGTGGGCCATTGTTGTATAGTCCTCCTTGGGGCATGCCCCAAGCTTCCATTGTTTATATGCCTATTTCTTCTTTCTTAAGAGGACTGTGATATCCCTGTGAGACCACCGGGATTCGAGTAGACGCTTTCGGGCAGCTTTTGATCTACTGGTGGATGTCACACCCCTTCCGAGCCTGTTTGTCATCAAGGTAGTTCTCTCCTCCCCACATCGCCAACCCCGTTCTCGTCTGCCACGTCTTGGTGTTCTTCAGTAGGCGGGGTCTTCACCCCTTGGCGTGTCGTCCTCCACACCCCGTCATCCCGGCACTCCCACCTGGGTCCTGCTGTGCTCTCAGGTGCCACTTCCGCTCTCCCTCCACTCAGCCAGCCGGTCGCTCCTCCGTTGTTCGGCAGGGGTCTTCGATGGGGCACTCCTCTCTCCCCAGCCAGCGTCGCCTCCTGCTTGTCAGGCTCCCCGGGGTCCGCTCGTGGAGCCCGCTTTGCCACCGGCGTCGGCTGCAGCTCCATCTCCTGGCTACCTGCCCCCTCTGCAGCTGTGGCCACCATTTTTATTTTCTCTGGCCGGCATCTGACACTGACATCACCAGCCGGCTGTAATTGTACAAAGAGGCAGCTAACGAGTCACATGGGTTCCTCTTTCCACCCCACGTGTGTCTCATCCTGAGCTTCCAGTGAATGCCTTGCGTTACATAGATGCTTCTTGAGCAAATCCCGGGATGTCATTCTCCCCTTCTACTCGGCCTTGGTGAGGCCGCAGCTGGAGTACTGTGTCCAGTTTTGGGCTCCACAATTCAAAAAGGATGTGG
>NW_017728949.1:40404255-40421928 GCF_001723895.1 Crocodylus porosus
TTCAAGAGTAAATTGGATGCTTATCTTGCTGGGATCCTATGACCCCAGCTGACTTCCTGCCCTTTGGGCAGGGGGCGGGACTCGATGATCTCCCGAGGTCCCTTCCAGCCCTAATGTCTATGAAATCTATGAAATCTACTTCACCTCCCAGGACACCTGTTTAGCCAAGAGGGCTTCCCAGCCCTTCTGTTACCTTTCCTTTGCATGGGAATGGACTTCCTTTGTGCTTTGAGGATAGTGTCTCTAAGGAACAACCACTGTTCATGCACCCTTTCACCTTTGGCCCTTGGTCCCACAGCCCTTTCCCTACTAGTGACCTGAGCTGATTGAAATTTGCATTTTTGAAGTCCAAAACTTCAGTCCTGCTATCTAATTTGTCTGCCTCACAACAGACAGTGGACATGATGATTTCATGGTCACTGTCACCCAGACTACCTTCTATTTTTAAATTGGTCACCAGGTCATCCCCCTTGGCCAGGACCAAGTCTAGAATAGCGTTACCTCTGGTTAGTTTGTGCACCTCCTTAGTCAGAAAAAGCTCTTCGATGCAGGTCAGGAAGGTCCTCTGAGTTGATATAGATTTTTTGGGGGGAGTGGGGTTGTTTTTGATTTTGTTTTTTGCATAAACCCCCCAAATTATAGGTGTTCACATTGGGCAGGCATAATAACTCAAATGAGCAAAACGCAACAATACTCCCCATGTATTGTTTTACTACTGGGAACCACTCTGGCTGAAGATCTTTATGCTGCCATTGCCTGGTGAGAGCCTGAAGGAAAGTTCTGAGTTGTGGAGATAAAGCAAGTGTTGCATAAAGCAACAATAGCTTGTTAGAACCTATGTGAAGTGGAGTACTTTCTGACAGAAAGAATGTTAGCAGAATAGAACTCCTAGGCTGGAGTCTAAGCCTGAAACTGAATTGATACAATCTTTTCAGGTTAGTCTAACCTGGCTAGGCTGAACCAGTTTCTAACCAGACAGACAGTCTCTCTGGACTGAGGAAATTCAGGCACATGCCTACAGTGGCTCAGGCTAGAAGCCTGGGGGAGTGGTGCTAGAGCAGCCCTTCCTTCCCTTGTACAGTGATGAGATGAGGGAGGGGGGTGTGGCAAGGACCCAGCAGGATGTTTTGCTTAGGAAGGTCTACCTACACCATCCCAGGCTTTTCTCCACTCGCTGCTCAAGGGGCAGGAGTGTTGCTAGCACTCTGAGGCAAGGGGGTGGGAGGTGCAGGGCATGCATCTGTTAATGATACAGAGCTTTTCAATATCCTTCCCCGCTTCTTTATACTGTCTGCAGCAAACTGACAGGCAAACAAGCCAGCAGGAAGATGACAACAGTGTTTATCATCTGCTCAGCAAAACAATGGCCTCTCTCCATTACTTCAAATTCTTAAACATTTTGCCAGCTGACCTGTTGATTAGCTCCAAACAGCTCTAAATGGTCACTGTCCTGTCTGCCTGTCCCAGTGAAATTGGAGACACACATATACCACATGCCTAAGGTCCATGAGGCTGGAGTCTCTGCTGTCAAAGATGGGAGGGGGGTATTTCCTACTTGAGCAGTGAGGGGGCAGGAGGGGGAGGGCAGGGGGAAGCCAGGAAGACCCTGCTGTGCTTGCAAGTCTCTGCCAGAGCTCCAGCCAGGGAGCAGAGGGGAGGGGTCAGCCCTGCTGTGGAGCAGAGAGCCCTGCCCAGCCCAGAGAGCATGCTGGGATGCTGGGGGTATCTGGTTTATCTTAAACCAGCAAGGGATCTGGGACAGACATTGCATTAACCAGTTTGACCCAACTCAGTTAAGTCTGATACTACATTCAACCAGGTTTATCTCAAACCAGTTTCAGCCATTTTCAAACTGGTTTATGTGCACTGAACATATGCTCTGTTACAAGTTTAAACCAGTTTTTGATCACTTAAATTGATTTATGTGTAATGTCTAGCCCTAAGATCTAGGAAAAAGCTGACTTAGTAATTCTGATATGTTTAAAAACTGCCTGAAGGTTAATGTGAGATTCTGGATACCTGTGAAAAAAGGTAACAGAAATATTCTTAAAAAGTGTAGATTGAGAAATTATGTTTTTATTTTTGAAGAGTGTTTCCCATAGATGTGTTCTAAATTGCACAATTAGAAACTGGATTGCTAAACATCCCTGGAGCATGCCATCAATTTACTGGATATTTTGTCAGTGGTTTGTGCAGTCAGCTTACTGATCTTATTATTTCAGATACCACTCATTTGTGGTATGTGGGTTTTCTCAAGCCTGTAAATATGATGTTGCTCAATGGAATCTTTTTTTGAGAGGGAGAAGGGGAGGGAGCAGTAAGGAGGTACAGGGGCATTCCCTTTGAAGAGCATGGGAATATTTGAACACACGTAATGGTAAATTTTGCCCTGAGGTACTGTTGCTCAATTCCTATTAAAGTTGTGTCTGAGTGTGTGAAGACAGCGTTTGGCTCCAATGACTGGCAATGGATAGTGAATTCTGTAAATGTATGAACTCTTGAAGATTTATACAGATTAATCCTTAGTGCTCCCTCTGCTGGTAATGATAGATGAAAATTAAAATTGCAAGCACCTATTTAATTTAGATTTATGATTGAATTACTATAAAAGTGAAAATCTGTCCCAAATATTCTTTGTTTATATTATTAAATTAACTAGTTCAATGACAAAACACAAAACCCACAATTTTAAGTAAAATTAAATTCTGTTGTGCTTGACAAACATTCTGACACCGGTAAAGCAATGCTATCTATTTTCAAGTGGCATATTATATACAAAACATCACAACATACTTTACAGCAAGAAATGAGAGATATTTTCCATACAGAGCTGGGAACTGAAGCTTTTATAGTGGTAAAAAAGGGAAAGAGAAAAGATATAATCAGGGCCATCCCTGGGGGGGGGGGGGCAAATCAGGGTGACTACCCCAGGCCCCATGCTTTGGGGGGGCCCCACGGAGCTGGTTGGAATGGCTACAGTGGCTCTACGCTGCTGCCAGCTTCATGTCCAGCTGCTCAGCACCCCCGCCCCCAGCGAATCTGCTGCCGAAGGAGCATTTCCAGCCACTTCCACCCCCCCTCCGAATCCACTGCTGGTTTCTTTGCATCTGGGGGTGGGGTCCTGCACAGGCTGATTTGCCCCGGGCCCCACACCCTACTTGGGTCACCTCTGGATACAATGCAAAACTCAAGAGGCCTGAATTTAAAAGCCATCATTTCAAAGCAATTATTGGATTAAATTTAGGGCCTATCCTGCATTTAGGGGTGAATGTGCACAAGTATGCAAGACCCAATAGCGTGCATCTAGCAGAGATTACTCCTGTGATCTAGGCAGATGTAATGTGGATGAGACAGGTATAGGAACGTATGTGCTAAAATATCCAGACCAAACCACTGACATCTCCTTCCACTCCAGAATTCCCCATGCTTCTGAGCCACAATGTCTTAAGAAGCGAGAAATTCTGTATACCTCAGCTCTAGAGCTGAATTCATCCCAGAATCTAAATTCTGTGCAACAAATTCCCACCTGGTAGAACGTGATGCCATTATCTTTGCGTCTAATGTAATGAAATTTGTATATATCTAAAGAATGCATTTGCTTCTGATTTTCTTCTTGAAGGTATATCTTGTAAATTTACATATGCAGGAAAGAACATTTCAACACAAGCTCTGTTCATTTAGGCACATGGGAGGTCTAAATACTCCTTTATCCCAACAACAGGATATCTATATCAGCAGCCAAACCATTTAAACTAAATCATGAGCAAACTTATTTCCTCCTTTATTTTTGTTATGCGTAAGTGAGCAGCCTTTTAGGAAATTAAGTGACAAAGCTGAAACCAAAGGTCTGCATCCACCTAACAATCCTAGGTGGAATAGGTTTGTTGGTCTCACATCAGTGCGTATCATGAAAGCACTCTGACTAAATTGATAGCCTCTATTCAAGATGAGCTTTTGGACTGAGATAATATGCAGATCTACATGACTAAATTACTTTTCACCCCAAGAGATATTTATTGGTGTGATCTATCAAGGTTACAGCTGAATCCAGTAACATGACAGTAGGGATGCTCAACATACACCTGCATGCAGATACATAAAGAGAGAACTTAGGTTGTGCTCCCACTAGCATTTCTAATCTATGCACAATTAACATGAAAATACAACTTTTCAAGAGATAAAAATGTGTTTCAAAGGCTTCACTTTGTTGATACTTTAATCAGGACAAAAAAATGAGAGCATTTTCAAAAAAGGCATAAAATAAGAGTTCTAATTTATTGCTCCATGCTCAGACCAGATTAAAAAAACCAAGCTAACCTAATTTCAATAGGTGTTCCATACAGGAAGTGGCTGTAGAATTGGGCCCCTGTATCTGTAGTTTTTACAGAGGTGGGTAATGTCAAATGTATTTTAGGTGTTACATAATAGACAAAAGTAATAGAAGTCCTGTCTCTATATAAGGAAAGTGACTTTAAGTGATTTTTTCCTTTGTTCAAAATATTTTCCACAGCAAATTCAAGGCCACTAAATAAATGTTAGAATTAAAGTCCAGAAGCTCCCAATCGAGCATCAGCATCTGTTTAAATGGCATTTTAAAATGTAATTTTGAGTAGTTTCCTATTCAATAATGAACATTACTCTATCCTATAAAAAGGGATAAATTGTTATTGTAGTGATGCCTAGTTTGCTGTATTCAAGGTTGAACCATTACTTAAGCCTGTGTTTTTGAGTGGTTATTTCTGTTAAGCCTGATCAAGGAAAAAAAATCCAGAGAGAATACAACTTAGAAATGAGGTGCCTGTCATTCTTTTCTTTTTGCTGCTGCTGTTTTTTACAGCTTAAACTCTTTCTATCAGTATTTTATTCATTTTTCATTTTGTTTAATACTTCCTTTCCTCTACAAGCGTAACAATTCACTTGGGGGAGAACAGGAATCTGGCTCTAGTACCTGCTACAGGCTACAGGTGAGTGACTGAAAGATCTTCCTCCAGACTAACAAGTCGAGGCACTGAAACAGTTAGGGTGGGATGTTCAAAAGCATATAAGGGAGTTTGGGTTTCAATGGGAAGTGAGTGCCCAACACACCTTAGCTACTTTGAAAATCCCAGCCTTTCACATGTAAAGAACACAATTTAAAGTACTGAATATATTTCTTAAAACATCATTTCTTGAACTAAAAACTGACACATGACCTGACTTTTGTTCTACAATCCACAAATGCCTGAGCCACTTTGCAGAAAGCTGTTCTAGGAATGGAAGAATCTGGATATTTTGGGCATTTTGAGGAATGAAATTCATGTTGATAAATCTTTGGGACCATGTCATCCCTGCTGTGACCAGACTAACTAATGGTCTTGAAGTGGAGTCAGCCGAGTTACTCTGTAGGGAAATTCAGCTCTTGAGTTCAGTCATTTGACTAGCTTTGATCCAGTTTACAAACCTCTGGTTTACATGTTAATGGGCATGGCATTTCCAAGCTTCCTGAAGTTTAACAACAGTAATTTGCCTTCAAAATGATTTTTCTGGAATGACAATTAATATAAAAAAATCCCAATTTGCATTGTGCCAAATTATCATATAAAATATGGCGGGATGGATGTATAAGAACATTAAGAGTAAAGGGACTCAGATATGGAATACACTCCATTAAGGAACAGTTACATATCACCAAATAAAAGCAGACCCAATCCTCAGTCGTTACTCAGTTAAGACGGGCCAAAATACTTTTTCAAGTCCCTCCCACCCAGCTGTGAAGAGGCAACCAGCACCTGCGTGCACTCAGTCATAATACTGAACGCTCCTTCAAACCCAGCTATGCCTCCAGACACAGCACATGCTCAGCCATGCTGCACAGAGTCCCGCTAGCCTGCGATCAGCTATGCCAAGCAGCGTGCTGCCTGCTTGACTTCATCCAAGAAGAAAACAAGACGGTAGAGCTCTTGGCTTCTTTCTAGGCAGGCACCAGAGCCAGATTCTACAGTTGCTTTTGAAGTCTAGTTAATTAATATTAGCATATTCAGACTGATAGGACCCTGTAAAATAACACACCACTTTGGAAACATATTGACTTCAGGTTTTTTAAGCATAATATCCCTTTTAACATACTGTATACAAATGTTTGAAAATATGTTTGCCTTTTATTAAATATGCAAAACGTGATATAGTGGATGCAGTTTTTTAGTGTTATTGTGTTGTTTGTTCTGTGTTCTTCCTGAGTTAGGTGGATTCAACATAATCAAGATATGTGGACTGGTAATATAATATATCAGTGTAATTCCAACTAAGTAGCTTTTCCAGAAACTGTTACATGTCATATACCCAGTCATTTTTATTTAATGTAGCCTCTTTACTTATAAGTTTGGCACAATTCACTTAAGTGCTGTCAGATTTGTTTTCTTTTTGTCAGGATGCTGCTTTAAAGAAGAATACAATTGTCATGATCATTAAATCCTATTGTGCCTTTACCAAAACACAGATACCAAGGACCCATGGTGTGGCAACTACCTGGGAAGCTCGTAACTATTGTATCTGTTAGTCCTACTTCTGCCAGTATTTGAAGTATCTTTTTATTGTTAATGAGGTAAGGTATCTCATTTTACTTTCATTTAACTACTGGGTTTTTCCTCTTGCTTCAAGGAGTGCTATGATGACCAAAGGGGTAGAGGCAACAGGACAGAAGTTCCTAGGTATTCTTACTTCCAGTTTTCTCTTTCAAGTATTTTCAGAGTTTGGGGAGCTTGATTAGGATCACATGTATTTTCCTAGAGCAGCAGCAGGGTAGCTCCTGTCAGTGCTGGCAGAAACAACCCATCAATTCACTCCCAGTCATTATATCACTCCTGTTGTTAATGCAGAAGTTTTCCTCACAAAACACTTGTGAGTGCACTGGCCAGTCTCATTTTAAATGGCTTGAGACTTGGATTTTTTCATCTCTTCCACTGTTTAGGAAAGCTCGCTGTTCAGAATTTTTACCACATATTCAGCTTAAATTTTCATTCTCTCTCTGTCATCTCATTATTCTTAGGTATACAATCTTTAGAAACACCAATTTTCCTTCCTTCTTATTTACACCCTTTGGCAGTTAGCAAAGCACTACATATATATTTGTTTTAATCACTCATGGGGCATATTTCCCAAATCCTTAATAATTTTGTCAGTTATATATGGATTCCTTCCCATTTATCAACAATTTTCTGATCTTCCTGTTATACAGTTAAAGCTTTATGGTATCATTACCTCAGCTTTAAGGATTTGGGAATGTTAAATGTTCTGATTGTGCAATACAGTGGTTTTCAACCTTTTTAGACTCAAGGCAGATATGGGCTGCCCGCTGTAGGCTTGGGCTGCCCACCCTGCTGCCTTCCCTCGGGGCCTCTGCAGCCCAGTGGGTTGGATCCAGCGTAGCAGAGCAGAGTGGGGCCAGATGGGGAAGCTCGTGCCGCCACTGAGAGCTCTGCACCACCCTGGTGAGGCAACCCCTGCCCATTCGGCAGCAGTGAGGGGCACGACTCCATGCCATCACTCCTGCCGCTGCTGGGTGCCCCCCATGCAACCCCCTGGGAGTGCATGCAGCAGCGAGGAGCCAGCTATCCCCACTCCCTGGACAAGCTGCCCATGACCCCATCCCACTCCCCACTGGGGCCTTATGGCTATGCATTGTGGCTCCAGGCCCCAAGCTTCACGCACCACCCAGGCTGGGCAGCAGCCCCAGCTCCAGCCCTGCCCAACTTCCTCCCTATGGGGGCCTCAATCCCCACTGCCCACCACCAGAATTACCTATGGGAGCTACTCTCCAGGCTGTCTGGTGGTTGTGTATGTGCACAGATGGCACCCCCTGCCTGACTGCCCTACTCGCACTCCCTCCAGCCCCTTGCATGCTGGAATTCTGCCAGGCTGTAAAAAGCATTTTGTAAAGGTGTAAAATCTGCAAGTTTCTCCATTAGAATGAGAAATCCATGGTTTTTTTCAATTAAAAGGGAAAATCTGCATTTTTTTCGTTTTTTCCATAGAAAATGGAAAAACCAGATGCCTGCTTATGACACCCTGGAAAGGCTCTCAAGTAGCCCTGGTTTAGAATCACTGATCTAACAACACTTTTATGTTCCCCAATTTGTTAAGTAAAATTATTTTCTGCATCCCAGGTGGCCGTCTATAAACTGTCCAAGAGAGACCAGCAGGCAATGAGAGAGTTCCAGTTCCCCTGAGCACTATTGGGAGTAACGAGGAATAACGGCCATAAGTTGACTGAGAGTAGATTCAGGTTAGATATCAGGAGGCACTACTTCACAGTCAGGGCAGCTAAAATCTGGAACCAACTTCCAAGGGAAGTGGTGCTTGCTCCTACCCTGGGGGTCTTCAGAAGGAGGATAGGTAGACACTTTGCCAGGGTCATTTGACCCCAGTACTCTTTCCTGCCCATGGCAGGGGGTTGGACGTGATGATCTGCTCAGGTCCCTTCTGACCTTACCTACTATGAAACTATGAAACTGATGTACAGAAATAAGAGTTGGATTTTCCATCTTGAAAATGGGAGTTTTCTTTCCCTTTGTCTAACCTGAGCCAGGCTTAATGAAGCTAAACCTGAGCTTCTGCAGCTCAGAACTTTGCATGTATTAAACCTGAATTGTAGTCCATAATGTGAGCATGGGGAATGGAAAAGCTTTCCCTAAGTGAACTTTTCTGAAAGGTGTTTCTGAATAGAGCTGTCCTGTACTCTACAAAGAAGCATTGCATAAACAGATTTTAAAAAAACCAGTATTATTGAAATAGTAGCAAATTGCTTTATATAGCAAACAAACTAAAAGAAGTTAAAGTTCCTTACCCCAAAGAACCCCCACACTATTGAAAGATAGCAAGTGTCTTGGTTGGTTTCTGGTTTTGTTTTGTTTTAAAAAATATGGACTTATTTTAAGTCCATTTTAAAGGTGGGAAGGGAACATCTTGGACATATCCGGATGAGTGAGCATGTGCCTGTTGCAGCATCTCAAAGAAATGTGAGACACCTCAAGAGGCATGCTGAGAATGAAAAATGTCCCCCAGGCTGCATATCTGCAACGCAGATTCTAAGTTTGATACTGGGAAATCCCAGTATAAAAAAAAACATGCCAAGAAAAAGTAGCTCAGGGTGCGTTCGTGGAGCATGCCCTGAGGCAACCAGAGGCTGGGTCCTTCAGAGGGAAGTTTTAGCATGTGGCCAGAGCATCTCTACAGCTGCCATGGCCCCTGCTGCTCCAGCATATTGGCACAAATAGGAGTGGGGCAAGGCTGCATCAGTGGATCAACCCAGGCTCTGGATCAGGTAAGCAGGGATGCTGGGGGAGAGGAATGTGTGGAGTCAGGGGGGACGACTGTGGGTGTGGGGGGACTATGTGGGAGGGGTGGGTCTGGGTCCCCCCCACCACCTCTCCCCCATTGCTGCAGCAGCAGCCATCCATGTTCCACTCCTGGCAAAGACCCCCCAGCAGGTCACGGTGCTGCCTCAGTCCCGGGGGTGGCACATGGCACTGGCCTGGCCCACTGGCATGCACCCTGAAGCAAAACCAGGCCAGCTCTTGCTGTCACCCAGGGCTCCAGGCACCGCATGCCACACCTGTGCACCCTTAGGCCAGGTTGGGCTGGGTCTTGCCTCCAGGGAGCTGACCTAGCCCAATGGCATGCAGGGCACATGGAGGCAGGACCCAGTCCATGCAGTGCTGTGAGCCCTGGGTGACAGCAAGAGTGGACCTGGATCTGTCCAAGAGCGTGTGCCAGTGACCTGGGTTGGTGCCATGTGCTATGTTCAGCTGCTGGTCTGAGGCAGCACTGTGCACTGCCAGAGGTCTCTGCCAGGAATGAAGCATAAGCATTCTGATGGCTATGGCTGTGGCTGCTGCTGCTGTGCATGTGCATGGGGCAGGTGGGAGACCCATCCCTCCCACACAGTATCCCCATCCCCACACCATCTCCTCACAAACCCCACAATCCCCACACTCCACCCAACCCCCCCTACAAGCCTCCCACCCACAAAACCCACATCTCCAAACCCCCACACAAGTCCCACACTGCCTCCAGAAACCTCACCCCCACAAACTCTACACTTACCCCCCCACACCGTTTCACAAATCTCATGCCCTGCATGCCCAGCTGCCTGATGGGATGGGACCTGCTGGCAGAATCTGCAGCTGCAGGGGCAACTGCCACGCTGCAGCTCTGGCCCATGCCCACATCAGTGTTGGGACATGTTCCCCCAGCCTGCGGGGGTGTTCCTGGTCCCCGGAATCACTTGCGGAGTGTGATGGGCTGGCAGGAGGGAAGGATGTGGCAGCAGGAATGGCGGAGTGCTCTGGGTATGAAAGGCCACCAGAGCCAGGCTTAGACCCCCCTGCCCCCATAGAGCAGCCTGTGCAGAGGGAAGCTGACCTGGAATGGAAGGGGCTTACCCAGCCCAGTCCCTGAGCCCCAGTCAAGGGCTTTCCAGGAACAGCATGGGGATTGCTGGGGCCTGCACACAGGTGCAGCAAGCAGAACAGTAAGGGCTGGCAGATGAGGTGGCTGACCTCCCGGCCATTTGGGCCCAGGAGGAAAAACTCTGACAGTTCAAAGTGGGCCACTACAATGAGCACATCTTCTGGGCAATAGCTGCTTAGCTGGCAGGGCGGGGGCACCAAAAGACAGGACAGCAGTAGCCAAATGTGTAGCCACAGCACACTGACAGCTGGCTCAGAGGTACAGGAGGCTCTGCTACAGTGTCCATACCACAGCCCAGGTGGCCATGCAGTCCCTGTCTGGGTCTGGCAGAAATGCAGCCATGGGGCTGCAGGTCCAAGGGGTGGATGCTGTCATAGGTGGCAGCAGGTCAAAGCTAGGCAGCAGCTCCCATTACCAGACTGCTGCACTGGGTAGCAGGTGCAGAGGCACTCTAGGGTAGAGTCCAGCTGGCACTAGGGACTAGTGTCCCCACATAATAACTGGTTAGGCCTCATAAGCTCTTGTCTATTTGTATCTTCCAGAGATCATGGGCCTTAAGGCCTATCTAGTTAACTAATAGCCCCCACTATGTGGGCCAAAGATTGAAAGATACAACTAATAAAGTTTTTTTGTGGGACAACTAAGGAAGAAAAGGGTAGGAGTGATGTGGGGGTCAAAGGTTCAAAATGAGAAAAAAAGTTCTCTGGGAGGGAACCGGGCTGCATCCACCAGTCCTCAAAGGCATCCAAGGAGCCAGTGGATGCTGCCCACTGGTGCTCTGCCTGGAAATGTGCATGGACAAGTGAGAGGAAAATGGCCCTACAGTCTCTGGGCATCTTTCCAGCCAGAGCCTCCTTCCTGGTTAAGTACAGAGCCCATTTGGCCAGGACCAGGAGGAGGTTGACGAGGAGGTCCCAGGACTTGGTGGGGCTGCAGATGGGGTGACCGCAAACAAAAAAGTGAGGGATTAACTTCAACCAGAACCTCAGGAGAAGGTTCTGGAGGTGGAGAGGCTGTGGCCTGGCACACTCAAGGGTGTGCAGAAGGGGCAGGAGACCGGGGTGTCTGTGAAGCTCGCCACATATGTGCTTGTGGCAACGGCTCCATGCAGGAGCCACCGGCTGAGGTCCCCAGTGGCTTGTGGGATGAAGGTGGAGTACAGACTCAGCCACTGGGGTACCCCAGCCATGCCTTCACTAAACAGGTCCCACCACTTGGTGTCTGGGCAGGACGCGAAGGCACATGAGTGTGTAGAGGTGGCGGTCACAGATGGTGGAAAAGCAGACTTTTCTGGTGTCCTCCGGCTGGCTCAGTGCGTGGAGCAGGAAGCACCACAAGGTCAGACAAGGCGTTGGCCCAACTATAAACTCCAGTGGGCTGGAAGACACAGTGGGGAGGGGACTGCCACCATGCAGGACCTGGTCAACAAAGGTAAAGGCATCAGGAAGTGGGAGCAGATTTCACTTCCTGGACCAGACAGCAGATCGCATGTTTTGTGGGCAGACCATGCACCAGGCCAGTGCCACCCACTTCTGCCTATTGTAGCCCAGGAGGTCTTCAATATGGGTTACACCAGCCAGGATCAACCTCTGCTGCAACCAGAGCATTTCTGTTGTTGGCACCTCCAGTTGGGGGTTCCAGAGGAGGGGCTTGATGAGCAGGTCGGTGCCCTGGGTGAGTGTCGCGGGGGACCTGGAGGCAAAAACCAGCCTCCAGGCTTGGAGGAGGTCCTGGTAGAATTCCAGCAGCCCTCACAGGTCCTGTAGGGAGAAGCCTTGAAGGCCAAGGAGCTGCCAGTCACATCAGAGCCCCCAGAAGTGGTGGACGAAGGCACACCCCAGGTGACCCCATGCCTCATGGATACTGACACTATATAGCAGTCATTGCAGGGCCTGAAGGCGGAACACCAGGACCTGGCTGCCCTCCTGGAAGAGGAGGCTCAGGACCTCCACAGTGACTTAGTGCTGTCCTGGCCAGAAAAACTCCAGCACCCATCTCTGGAGCCCTGCCAGGGACTCAGGGGACACAGGTAGGGTGTATAAGTGGTGCCAGAGCATGGACAGGACCAGCTGGTTCAGCACCAGCACTCTCCGATGCAGGGAGAGACACCTCAGGAGCCCTGCTCATGCCCGGAGCTGCTCCACCACCCTTGCCTCCACCTGGTGCCTGTTCTTTGGTGGGGAGGGGTCTGTGGGGGACAGATAGACCCCCAAGTAGAGCAACAAGACTGCACTCCAGCAGATCCCATGGAGCATGGGTGGGAGTGAGCCGACCTGCCACCCATCACCCACTGTCAGGCCAAAGCTCTTGACCCAGTTGACCTGGGCAGAGGAGGGGGCTGAGTACAATGCCTAGCAGGCCTCCACCTGTGCCAGGTTGCCTGAGTCCTGAACCATGAGGAGTACGACGTCAGCACAAACTGACAGGACCAGCCACACCGCTGGCTCCTGGAGCATCAACCCCACCACCCGCCTCTGCAGGAGGATAAGGAAGGGCTCCAGAGCCAAGGCATACAGCTGATCTGACAGCGGGCAGCCTTGGCACACCCCTCTCCTGAATAGGATGGTCTCCATCAGGGTCCAGTTGAGCTGGACCAAACACTCTGCAGAGCTGTATAGCACCTGGAGAGCCCACACAAAGCAGGGCCTGAAACGAAAGGCCTGCAGCATGATCCACTCTGTCAAATGCCTTCTCCTGGTCCAGGGATAGGAGAGTGAAAGACAAGCCCTCCCAGTGCACCAGCTCCAGAAGGTTCTGAACCAAATACAGGTGGGTGAAGATGGATCGTCCAGGCACCATCTACATCTGGTCAGAATGGATCATATCCATCAGCATGGACTAAAGGTGCAGCAAGATGGCCTTCACTGCCACCCTGGTCCCCAGCTCTTCTAGGGGCTCAAGGGGCACATACTTGCCCTCCACTACAAGCTGCTTCTCCACCACCTTTTGTGCAGCCCCCAATGCAAGGAAAAAGAACACTTTGCCATGAAAATGGGAGGCCGCCATGCTCTTGGGGGCGCCCATTACCCAAGCCAGGGCCTGCACTCAGGTCTCAAAGTGCAGGTCTTCCTGCTTAGGTAGTTGGCACTTCACCCCATGCCTGTGGGTGAGTGCTGGAAAGGAGACCTCACTGCCCAAGCTGGAAGGGCTGGCAGTGGAGGCTCCAGGCACGACAGCTTCAGGGTGCCCCCCAGCTGTCTGTGCATAGGTGCAGTTTCCCCACTGGGAGGCCACAGGGGTGAAGCCAAGGCTAGGGCCAGGGACAGGCTGAGTGGATGTGCTGGCTGCTGTTACACACCTGGTCCCCTCAGGCTCCAGTGGTCTGGGCTTGGGGGCTGAAGAGAAGCCCTTCCCACTTCCCTTGCCCTTGGTCCCTGATGCCAGGGGAGGGGTCTTGGAAACCCGTTCAGGGGGATCTGGCCAAGGGAGACCCCAAGGCCCTGTTGTCTCCCTACTGGAGTCCCACCTGCCCCTGCAGCAGAGGTTGCAGGCTAGTCTACCCATGGAGGAGGTTGATTGGACTCTGCCTTCAGGGTGGGAGCCGCAGGGGCCTGCATCCTCTTGTGGGCTTGTTTGGGATCTGCCCCCATAGTGGGGGCTGCAGGAAGCTCTGTGGGGCCATCTGCCCCCCCAGAAGGTCCCTGCCTTGCCATTGCTTCACATGAGGAAGGGGAAAAACAATAAAGAAAACCAAAATATACAGTGGGGCTGCTGAATCTAATAGGGGCAGGCTGGGGTTGTGGGTGAAATGGGGAAGGGGGCGCTGAAGCTCACTGAGCTACAGTCCCACAGGGAAGAAAAAGGGAAGGCTATGCTTGGGGAATGTGGGGGAGGGGGAACGCACACACAAGGGCTGGGGAAACTTGCGCTGGCTTACTCAGCCACACAACAAACACCAGGGCAAGAGGAGTGGACCACAGGACTACACAAGGGCAAAAATACACAGGGAAGCCTGCTGAGGCAGATGTAAAAATGGCTGGAGCAGTGGAGGGGCTTTGTTTGTTGCAGATCAATCCAGAAGCCCCTCAGGCCTCTAGCCAGGCACTCAGCAGCAGACCAATAAGCAGGAACACAAAGCAGGATCAGATGCAGTGAGGCAGCTGTGGGAGAGTGCAGGAGCAATCAGTCCAATTAAGGAGTAATCCAGTGCAGGTGTGGTGTTGCGTGGTACAAGGTGGTGCAGCAGGGAATATCTCTTTCTCCTGGGAGGGGGCAGCAACAGAAAAGTTGGCAGCAGTAGCAGCAACAGCAACAGCAGTGGTAGTAGCCATCCAGTTCAGCCACTCAGGGTGTACTTTAGGTGAAAGCAGAGGTGAAAGCAGGGGGTGGCTTGCCAAGGCACCTGGGGCAGGCAACGCACCTTTAGGCTCTGGCAGTGATGATGCAGGAGGGGCCCAGACAGTGCAAGTTCCCTCCGCAGGTTGTCCCCTGACAGCAGCTTGGTGGTGAACTGGGCAGCAGGCTGGAACAGGGGTGCAGAAGCTGGGTTGTGGTGCTGGGGTGCAGTGCAGTGCAGTGCAGTGCAGTGTGGTGGGCCCCTCCCCCAGGGGGGTCAGCATCATGCAGCAGAGGACCCCCCCCTTGGGGGGGCAGCAACAGCAGCAGCAGCCCACGGCAAGAAGGGGTGTGGCTAACATACCCCCAAAAGCTCTGAGAACAAGCCAGCTGCTAGCAGTAGCCAGAGGCAGAAAAGAGCTTGGCCATCTTCTCCCCAGAAGCTCCTGAGAGTAGGCTAGCAACAGCAGCAGCCTATGGTAGGAAGGTGCATAGATTATTTCACCTAGAAACTCCTGAGATCAAGCAGCAACAGCAACAGCAACAGCAACAGCCTGGGACAGGAAGGAGCATGGCCAACTTCCTTCCTTACTTGCCAGGGCAGCTTTTTGTACTAATGGGGCCAGGACAGAGCAGCTCCCCCTGGCAGCAGATCTGGGAGGAGCCAGAGTTATTTTGCCCTAAGTGGCACAACATGCACCACACCAAAGCGCATGTCTGGGCATGTGTGCTGAGACAAAAAGCCCCGGCTCAAATTTGCACTGCTTCTATATGAGCTGCTGCAAGAGCATATGCCTGCATGTGTGGATGCGCCCCTTGTGTCCAAACTTTCTAGGAGTTCTGTATAGCCGTCTAAGCTACAGGCAACACAACATCTTAATGCTAGTGTGGCTTAGATTTTTTTTTTATAGGGAACCAGGTATCCCAAAGCTGTTGCCTACAGTAGCTGCTTAAACAGCACCTGACCACTAGGTGGGAATATATCTGGTGGATGAAATTGATTAGAGCTGCAGAACACACCATCTCTGTGCCAGGGTAACATACTAGCGTATCGTTACTCCTGACCTTTGAAGAGGTAGCTTTAACCTGGAGCTGAAGTGCTTAACACCAGTGTAAGTCTGTACATGACCATATCTAGACAACCAGGGCTATTTGTTTCCCCAGGGACAAGTAGCAGCAGCACATCTTTTGCCACTCCTACTGGTCTCCAGGGAACATCCATGTCACATGTGCTCTGGTGCAGGTGGAGTAGGGGAGGCTGGGGCCAGCAACTGTGCTAGCCCCAGCAGCCCTACCTGGGAAGCTGCAGCCATGGCACTCCTGCAGCTGGGAGCCTTGCCAGCCAGGCTGCGGTTCTGGGCAGTGTACGCTGTCACCATATGCATCATCCTGCTTGTTTTTTACGTGGGTTTTTTGACCCCGGGATCTCCTCCCCATACGGCAAGGTAGCAGCACAGAGCGTGCCTGCATGTACGGTGTGTGACACCACAGATGGGTCTGCGGCGCCACATACCACATGTCTGCACTCATCTGGACGCAGCTCAAGTCTGCTCCACATTTACAGTGGTGTCTGCATCCAAGGTAACAATGTGATAACACAACCCCCAATGCTTTTCTTGGCATCTTTGTGACAATACTTCAAGCCTGACAGTTCTAATACAGACCATCATACAGTCATAAAAAGCTGAAAAGGAAGTGTAAATTATTTGACCATCAATGACAGAGCTCAAGGGAGAAAATTAAGTGTCCAGGGGTCAGATCCATAGTTCTAGTACTGTCCTCTTGCATTACTCTGAGGAACATGGAAGATAATAAAGCTTCCCCCGTTAGGCAGATGGGGATTCCTCCTGTATAGAGGACTCCCTTTGGGGTCAATGTAATACTATACCCGCCTATCTGTTTTCCTTAGTATCCAGGAGGGGCAAGGCAGAAAGGGAAGTAGCTAGAGTGTGTAGCACTTCATTGATCCATAGACAGTTCAGCATTATTTAGGCCAAACATTACAGTCTGGTTATAATGTACAGGAGCCCTCAGGCTGTTCTAAAATATACCACAGGCTGAATCAGCTCAAAAAGACTCCAAGAAGCAAATGACTTTGATCATAGTTCAACTGTACCGAAGGACAGGGGTATAGTTATAGAAAAGTTGCTGATAAGGGAGAAAGGGGGAGCTCATTAAAGTTACAAAGGATACCTCTCACTGAAAATCCATTCTTTGTGTCTAATTAGATTAAGATAAAGGAGGTTAAGCTTCCATTGGTCAGTCATAAACTTTGAGAGTTGCATGTGTTTCATGTCTGTGTATATGTGAAAAGCTGGTTGTTTTTTTTAAACAGTAGCCTACCACTAAAGCACATGCTGCTGGGAAATACTTCCAGGATCATATTGTAACTGGCTTTTTCTAATATGGTATTAATTTTTTTAAGATATATTTTAAGATAATTCTATGTGACTTTGCTGGAAAGAGTTTAATTTGCAGTAATATAAAAAACACATACACAGGTTTATATTCATTTTACAATATACAGCTACAATGATCATTCTTCTCATTGAGGACTTATTTTCCTTAAAACTATTAAAAATACTCACAAATCACATACAAAGGTTTCTTCAAACTCAGAACTCTTCATATGAAGAAAGTTTTTCCAGTTCTTAGTGATTTTCTTTTGAAGCCTGAAGAAAATCATACTAATAGCACCTGAAGGATCAGTAGAGGCTAGGTCTTCACTTACAGACAAGAACCACAGCAAAGAACAGCTCTCATGATTCTCACAGTACTCATTACCTTTGGCTTTCTGCCTTAACAACTGCTATATACTATATCGAGTGTATAAATGTGGTTATGTATTTTCTATCCTTTGCACAAAGGCGGTTCGTTTCCCTGGAGGCGACGCAGAGATCACAGACACACAGACATCAGTCGGCACAAAAGGATGTATTTGTTTGCAAACAA
>NW_017728949.1:40422098-40431020 GCF_001723895.1 Crocodylus porosus
GCTACAAGAGTTCAAAAGTTTATACCCCAAGGCCATACAGCTAAATTCCAGTCTCTGTAATCAGTATGAGAAAGTTTAAGGAGGATGGGGGAGAGGAGCCTTGGACAGTATTTCTTTCTTATCAGGAGCAAGATGCAAGCTGTGCATTTCTAACACTTGGACCCATATAGCAAGATCCTGAACCTTATCCTCTACTGTCTTGCACCTTGCAAAATTATTATATTATTTATATTTGTGTAAAGGAACTCCAAATCAGTACTGAATTGACACTGTGGCGTATTGGACACACTTTGCTCAGTTGTGAATGGCCATGCTGTTTTGAAAGCAAGGGATTTATTTAGGTCCAGGATTTCTAAATTTCCACAGTGCTGGGATTTTAATTTCAGGTCTCCAACAAAGGTTTTCCAACAAACTGTTTTGAAAACTCTTCTGAGTACATGAAAGCAACAGCTTGCCAGGACAAAATGTTCCTAAACTGCAGACTTGGACCAAATAACCAGCTAGATCAGAACTGAAGTTTTGCACCTATTTATAGTAAAATCAGTATGTCAGTTAGGTATCTGAAGATTTCCCATAAGAAGGTACAATTTTTAGCATCCCTGGAAAATGGCTTCTGGCTTGTGGGTTGGTAGGAGAGACAATCTTTAAAGCAATTTTCTTTCTGTGTTACACAAGCATTTTTGTTATGTAATTCAGTTGTTTTTATGCATATCTCTCCATTGTAACACTGAAATGCCATACTTTTGCCCTACAAACCAGCTTATGAAAGTCAGTAGTGGAGACCTGTGTCTATAGTGTGATAAAAGTAAAAACTGTATTGAAAGATCCTTACAATTCACTTACTACATCAGTGTTCCTGTGTTAGAATGATTACAGTGATTAGGGGACATTTATTTTTCTTCTTTTTTGAAAGATTCTTGTTTTCTTTCATTCTCACCAGCCATCATGAACTGGTATTTGTTGTGTCTGAAAAGAAGTCTCATCATCTGCTGCAAGCTCACAGCCATCAGCAGCTCAGCAAGCCTTATTTTGATCTTTGCTGTGCATATAATCTTTGGCCAGGTATACAGTGAGTCTGTGTTTCCATTACTAGAATGGTGATTTGGGAAGTACAGAAAAATTGAACGTCCCCTTTTGCACAGCTGACAGAGCACCTCAGCCTCCAAGATTTTGTATTATTTGAATGATGATGTGGCTTTTCTGACATTTTAACTATTACTAGAATGAATGTTCTTGTGACTTAGGCACTGAGTAGTGATACAGGAGAGATGTATTCAGTTGGTGGCATTGACACCAATTTCCTGTGTGACCTTGAGCACTTGATCACTCTGTGTCTCAGTTCTCTTTCTTTAAAATATCTTTATTTGTTTTTTGGAGCAGAAATGGTCTTCTATGAGGTGTTTGTACAGTACCTTGTTGAGTGAGGCCTTAATCTCAGTTAGGGTTGATAGGTAATTGTAATACACACACTAATAAGTCTGTGTCATCATTCAGGTGTGCCTTATAATGTCTCTGCTTTCTATTCTACACTTATCCAGAGGGAATGTGTGCAGAAAGAAAGTTCAAGTGGAAAAAAGTTAACTGACCCACAGAAACAGTTTTTACTTTAGGTCAAAATTTGAACAAAATTTCTTTCTAGTTCTTATATGTTCTTAACCGATTCTCCCATCCTCTAATTAAAACAGAAAGAAATTTGGATAGAATGATTCCCTTTGTTTCCATGCATGACTGAGAGTTGGAGACAGTGAGACTTACCAGGAGTTTATAAAAACCTTGCATGCATGAGTGGACACATTGATTTCAAAGGAACTAATCATAACTGCTTAAGGTTATGCCTGTACATAAATATCTTACTGAAGGAAGGCCTTATGGCTATATGCACATGCCTAACTGCTTTGCTGAATCTGGTCCTAAAAACCTGATTGCTCATATTCATTCTGATGATTCGCTTAATATATATTTGACTCAGGACATCCTAAAAAACAGTTATGTTTTATTTTATGAAATGTTGCAAATGATCAGTCATGCATTTATAGCACAAAGATGAACAAAATAAATCTAAGGCCAGATAGCCCATGATAATTTCTAAAAATCTTCTTCGTGCAATTATATAATATAGCAATCACAGTATGGATGTGTATTTTGAAATAATTGTGTTGGTGGTCTCTTCATGCTTTTTGAACATCTAACAGTTAGCTAAGCAAGCACACGTGACTGATTAAAAGAAGAAAGAGAACTATTTTTACAGGGACCATTAAACTTTAACTACCATCTGGCAGGGAATGATTAGAAAAGATCAAAATTAAGGTAGTCAACACAAATGCTGTGTGGATACCTCAGGGAATTAGCATGGATGGAAGATGGTGGACTTGCGGCTATGTTAACAAACAGACATAGAAGGAAGTGGTGAACACATCCTTTATAGCTGTTGCCCTAATGGTCACATTCATAGTAACAGGAGCAGAGAAAGAAGAAATCAGAAACACCTGGGAACAATCAGACGCTTACCACTCTTATAAAAAGGAAAGTTTAGGCATTATACAAGAGCCATACCATTTTTGTTTCCTAACAAGTCAGGAAGGAAATGTTTATTGTGGAGGTGTGTTAAACTTAGCAGATAGTTAATATTTAAATGAGCCTACTATCTTTAAACAGGCATTTTAAATAGGGCCTGCAATATATCTTTTAGTTGAATGACCTTAGGGAATGTGGACCTGTGGTTAATCTAACTGAACACTGGATGTCACTATTCATACACACATATAGTAATTTTGGAGGCATTAAAATGACTCTAAGAACAAACCAGCAACATTATCAAAGTAGCCAGGTGCATCTTTAATTGTCTGTGTTCTTGATACAGCAATTTCAGTGAGCCGAGGCTTCCGCTCAGTGTACGTCTGTACATAACGCGTTTAATAGTGGATCTGCTGCCTGAAAGGGAGCATGGCCACCTATTGGGATTGGTTCACTGCTGCTTTGCAACACCATTGCCACATGCCTCACTGAATCTGTGGATAAGTTGGGGATTAGTATGATGTACAGCACTAACCTAGCTGCTCAGTGCAGCAACCCACAACCTGGTACTGACCAGGTCTCAAGCTGACAGTGAAGTTGTATTATCTTCCTCTGCCTTGGAATTATTGGTTGCCAGTGAGCAGCTGCGATACTTTGGAGCCATGGGTATTACAACTCCTGCAGGAAGGGCAGCCATCCAGGCAGGATAGCTCATGGTTCTACTAAACTGTGATGAAAGAGTTTCAGTCTTTTTGAATCCTTGAGGGCTTCAGGCCTGGGACTTCAGTAAGCTCCTCCAGCTTGAAGGAATCTGCATTAAACTATGGAGTTCTGTGCTTCTGGCCTTTTCACATGGTAGGCAAGCAATCTCTGAGGAAAACCATAACCAAGAAGCCTGAACAGGATATTTTCCAGGAAATGCATTTGCACCATTGCTTGTTTGTATTGGCAATCCTATGCTATGTATATAAAATCATTTTTAAATCTGATTTAGAGCCTTTCAGCATTTATAGTTTCTTTATTGCAATGGACCAGACCTCGTGAGTGAAATTAGATTGGTGAAACTCATTTTATGTTCCTTCATGTCCAACCTGGTGTTTTTATGTTTGGATTTCAATGCCAGGAAACACCTTTTCACTGAATATGATCTAAAAGTTCATGAACTCTTGCTGCTTATATTAATGCTTATGTTAAAGAAGAAAGAGGAATAGCAATTTAAGTAGTACTTAATTCTCATAACCTTAAATGTAAATGACCATAACCACATACTTAAATCTAAAAATGAAACAAAAAGCTTTGCAGACATGTTAGAGCTGCAGATGTTTGAAAACCAAAAATTAGCTTTGATTAGAGTGAAAGAGAAGACTAAAAATAATAGAAGCTGCTGCCTTATGTTTTTACAGGGAAAAACTCATTTCAGCAGCGTCCATGTGGTGACAATAAAGTTGCTTTTTATGAACTCAATTATGTGAGGTCCTAGAAGTGCTCTTTAGTACACTATCAACAGAACCACTGTCACTGATACCTTTTTTGACCAGCCAATAGGTTTCCCTCTCAGTGTTGCTGTAGAATGAAAGGATTTTTAATCCTAGTCTTTCACCCACATTTTTCCACCTGACTGCGCCTCTCCTCAGTGGCTTGCAGGTCAGGGCATTGACTTGAAAGTCAATGATTTAGCACCTTTCTTCAACCTTGATCCTATAAAGTGTTTAGCAACCCAGGTACTATTAAAATGTTTGATTGTACTCACATTGAAATCAATTGTAAAACTGTAAACATTTACTACTACAGGAGCAGAAGCATGCCATTGGAAAACAACAGGAGCCCAAGGCATCCTATACTTTGTAGAATGACTTCTAAATGACCTATCTGAGCTGCTCTTGGTATGTCTGAGCTACTTCTGTGGCAAGAAGCACAGCCCTACACACCAGCTCCCATTCCCTATGTACCATACCTGATAAAGGTCCTCTGGGGCTTCCATCTACTGCCAGGCACATCAGAAATAGAGACTTAGAAAGTTATGACAGGAAATAATACCCCCAGGGCAGCTTCATATGACCTCATATTTGGTTTGGCATATGCAAAGTAGGGGTTTGTGGCAGGGCCTTACCTCCCAGTGATGCACTCAAGTGCACACATGAGCCACACAGACATACCATATTCTTCCTAAAAACATTTGAAGTCAGGAGGCAATGCCTAATATTGCTGTTGTGAAATTCACAGTCAGAAACTGTTTCAGCCTTTGGGATTTTGAGGCCCCAATTAAGCTAAGATTTTAGGATTCCCAATGGAGATTAAGTATCTAAGGATCTTTTATATGACACTAGGCAACACCTTGCTAAGAGATGACAGCAAACCATAATGTACTGCACCCACTTGCATATCATGGAAATGTATTGGCATAAGCACAGCATGGTATAATGAAACTAAATGCTCTTCGTCCAGAAGATCATCCCAGTGGAACAGAAGTACAAGCCTCAGCATGACATGACCATGCACCATGCTCTGAGCTCTTCTGAAAAATCCCTAAAAGCCTTATCTGGCCCCTTATCCCTTTAAAAATCAAGTCCTTAGGCACATGCTTCAGTGTAATGGGACTTCAGTGAGACCTATGTAATACTTCTTTTTAAATCCACATTTATATGCTTTGATGAAATACAGCCCTAAATCTTAAATGAAAATGTACCTTGTGTTTTAAGAATATTTAGTTTCAGGTAGCAGACCTGAAATAGACTTGACCTTTCCTAGTACTATACTGATAAAGTGCTTCGAATCCAGGCAATGTTTATAAAGAGCCAAATTCTTGCTGGATTGTGCCATTGTTTCCTAAATGAAATGGCTCTAAGGGAAGCTGCTGATTGAAGCTTGTCTGCTATGATTCTTGCACTTCTCCAAACACACAGAAACAGTACCTCACATATCCCTTTGTGTGTATCAATAAATGGGTGCTACAGTGACACGGCAGGCAGGGAGGTATTCATGAACTAAGTTGTCCATTTCAGACATCATTTTCAATCACAAGAAGGAATGTATGCAGAGGAACTACACACAAGTCAAAAGCAGTTCAATCTGGGCCCTCATTAACGTTGCTTACATAAATATATACTAACTTGGAGGGGAGGGAGGAATTATGTCAGCTTCATGGTTCTAGCCGGAATTTAGCCAAAGGCAAAATGTGCTGTAAAATGACAAAACTATGTTACTTTTCTCCTTAAAATATACTACTCTTTCACGGCAATTGAGGGCCACCTGAAAAAATGCAAGGCTGGTAAAGTTCTGCAGTTTGTTGCTTCAGCTTTGATGCAGGAACCTGTCAAGAATGCTTGGCATGCATAAAAACCCATGGCTGTCTCTTGTTA
The DNA here is from genome assembly GCF_001723895.1 of Crocodylus porosus. NCBI lineage: Eukaryota > Metazoa > Chordata > Crocodylia > Crocodylidae > Crocodylus > Crocodylus porosus. The sequence goes on from NW_017728949.1 coordinate 40,427,972, forward strand.
ACAAGGTGCAGAGCATTCATTCACCATGTGCAGAATTCCAAATATCAAGCCAAACTGAAAGAGAAATACAGTAGACATTTGTTGATTTTATAATGCCCACAAGCATCTACAGATGTGATCCCATTTAATGAAGCATGTGGCCTTAAGCTGGAATTATTTGCAAACAGCAGGATCTCCTGGCAAAAGAGATGGCACTTGCTGTGTTATGAAGGCTGCCCTGCTAAAGCCATGTTTGGTTAGCACCTATGCCCTGTTGAATTTGGCATATCTAATTCTGAATGGGAACACTGCCAGCCTAACAGATGGGAATGACTGTAGGCATGCCAGAGAACCAGCATGCCAGAGAATCAGCATGTTCATCAAGTTTGAATATTAGGGACAGCATCCCTTCCAAGAATTTAAAATGCTAGAACATACAGAGATTCTGTATCTTAGGGTTAAATGAATATGCCTTATCCTTTGCTACTCAGAACTGGATTGATTAGGGAAATATAAAAAGAGTTTGTCCAAGCCACTCAGAGTGCGGTTTTAGTGCTGCTGAATGACAATTGCTTCACAGGGACCAGGACATTATGGGTACTGACAGACGTTCAGGGCCCCGCTCTAACTTATGGTACTTCACATTAAGTGTCATGAGTTAGAGCGCACCCCTGACCCAACTGACATTTACCTGGCAGGGTGGGAAATTGAGCCTTCCTGCACCAGCTCTCCTGCCCTCCAAGGAGGCTGCTGAACCACCCCCCTCCCAGTCCTGCCCCCCGCCCCCAAGCTCTGGGGCTGGGCTGTCAGTGGAGAGGGAGTGAAGGGAGCAGCAGCAGCTGTTGGGCTGCTATGCCCAGGCTGAGCTGGAGATGGGGCTAGAATGGAGCCCCTCACCTCAAGGCCCCTGCCAGCTACCCCATCTAAGTTATTGGGTGAAACTGGGCTGGGGCCCCAGGTGAGCGGGCTCTGTTCCACCCCCTCCGCCCCCTATTTCCCCTCCAGCTCAGGTCAGGCTTGCCTGGCAGCTGCTGCTGCTGCCACTCTCAAGAGGTCCTGCCAAGCTGGGGCAAAGTGTGGTGCAATACAGCCCCCTTGCCTCAGGGCCCGGCTCAGCACCCCCAATACAGCCCCACTCCTGCATGAAAAATTAAACTTTGAGGGAACATAAATTCCCTAGGGAGCTCTAAAGCATGGTGCCTTAACCTGATTAGATGAGGGCTAATTTTTCACATGACCGGCCATTTGAGAAGCATTCTGCAGCTGTGCACAAGCAGGCTGTGGCATGCTTTCAGGAGCCAAATCATGTGAAAAATGTCACTTCTATCTGTGCCCTATGCCTACCTTTCTAAAGAGAAAACCCTTTACATTGTGGCTTAGCTAATTCCACAGGTTTTCAGCTAAATGGTTCAGCTGAGTTCAAAAGTCACCCCTTAGGTGAGGGCTGGGCAAAATATGGCTTGCGGACTGGATCCGGCCCTCCAAGCACTTCCCTCTGGCCCGCAGAGCCCTTCAAAACTCATGTAATGGCAGCTGCCTCTCTAAAAGCCTCCAGCAGCCCGCGGCACCAGCCACTGGCTGCAGCACCTCAGGCTGTTTACTTGGGTTCTGGTTGCAAGGCAACCAACCCTGACCTCAGCCTGACCCAGCTGGCCTCACCCCGCCCCTGGCTCAGGCCACCTTTGTCGCTTGAGAGGGGCAGGAGGGGCTGGGCCAGAACCTGTGGCGCCAGTGAGGGGGAAAAGTGTCTGGGCCAGGTTCTGTTTTGCTGCATGGGACTGGAAAGGGCCCTGCCCTGTGGGTAAGCCCAGGAAAGTGGTTGCTGGGCAGGGTTTCTCTGTGCTGTGCCATGCTGTGCCACTAGGGCCGTGCAGGGTTGGGCTGGGCCGGCACTGGGGAGGGGAAGCAGCAGCTGGGCCACAGGTCTGGCCCAGTCAGCACCAGGGAGGAGAGGTGGCGGTGGAGCCACATGCTGCTTAGGACAAGATGAGGCCCAGAGCAGCAGGGGCTCAGCTGCACTTTCCCCCTACCTGCGCTGGTCAGTCCTGAGTGGCACACGGCTCCGCTGCTGCTTCCACTGGCCGGTGCAGACCCAGCCAGGCTCACCCCATCCCCAGCAGCAGGTGGGAAGCTGGCTTCAGCCTCATGCTGCTCCGGATGGGACAGACCAGCCAGTCAGGAAAGGTGGCATGCACCTAAAGTCAGCTGCCCACGTGCTGCTGGGGATGGGAGGAGCCCGGCTGGGTCAGCACCGGCCAGCAGAAGTGGTGGCGGAGCCATGTGCTGCTTGGGACGGGACAGGACAAGCCTGGCTGGAGCAGCAGGGGCTCAGCTCCACTTTCCCCCTTCCTGCACCAGTCAGTCCTGAGCAGCAAATGCCTCCGCTGCCACTTTTGCTGGCTGGTGCAGACCCAGCTGAGCTCCTCCCATCCCCAGCAGCACGTGGGAAGCTGACTTCAGCTGCATGCTGTTTTTCCTGGCCACTGCAGACCCGGTCAGGTCTGTCTCATCTGTAGCAGCATGCAGCTGAAGCCAGCTTCCCACGTGCTGCTGGGGATAGGGCAAGCCCAGCTAGGTCAGCACTGGCCAGCAGAAGCAGTGGTGGAGCCTCCTGCCTTTTGGGACCAGCTGGCACAGGTAGGGAGAAAGTGCAGCAGCACTTGGGGAAGCCACCCTGGTGACCAGTACTGGTCAGGGGAAGCTGGGCTACATTCTGCTGTCCTGAAACCTCACTGCTGGGGCAGGATGTTAGAGGGTCGCAGCCCATTGCTACCAGGTAAGTTGTGCCTGTGCCTCATGGCCCATAGGGCAGAACTCTTGCGGCCCCAGGAGCAGGCCATGTACTGTGAGAATGGGTCATGGTGTTGGACAGTGTTCCCATCTGATGTCAGGGATCATGTTGTTGCAAAAGATTGCGGTCCATTTCTTGGAGGCCACCAAAATCACAGACACACACTTATTAGCAGCACAAAAGGTGTATTTGCAAATAGGGTCAGAGCAGAGTCAAAGACTCAGATTACTCCGAACCCCTGAGGAATTTTTGCAGGCTGTATTTATCCTTCTTCCTCCT
>NW_017728949.1:40431031-40439056 GCF_001723895.1 Crocodylus porosus
CTGTGCATTTCTAACGATACTCCATTTCTAACAATATTATAACAATACTCCATTTCTAACAATGTGATGAGGGCAGGGGATTCTGGGACAGATATGGTGAGCAGGGCAGTGTGGTGTTGGGTGGGTGAGTCTTATGACACAGACCATATGACAGGGTGTAACTTTTGGTTCCAAGACCACCTCTCCAGAAGGAGTACTTCCAGGGACAAGGGGACGGACTTCTGGCAGCAAAGATCGGGGGTCAGGGGGCCGGCAGTTCCGGTCCTAAGATAGCAACCAGGGGGTGGGGCAACTGATGGAGCAGGGCTACCCATGCGGTCCTCGACAGCTTGCCAAAACTCATCAAGTGGCCCTCCGCGCAAAATAATTGCCTACCCCTGCCTTAGATCTTTGGGATTGTAGCAAATACTTTACATTTATATATGGCAGTGCCTCCCAGCCAGTGATCCCAAAGCACTCTGACTATTAAGGGATTTAGCTAGGTATCTACCTCTATAAGGTACATGAATATTAACTCCTTTACAAAGAAGAAATTAAAGCACTGATGCATTAAGTGCAAAGCTGTGCCTACATTGGAAGCTACTACCATCCCAAGGGGAGTTCTGCAGGAATTCTGCCTCATAAGACAATTCTTCTCCTGGCTCCTTAGCTTGTAGGAGGTCTGCATATGCTACTTTATCCCTTTGGATAGTACAGACTGATTACAGCTATGAAGCTATCCAGCTCCTCTTTACCCATATGGAGTAATTTACTCCCCTGAGGCAATAAGGATTTGCATTTCCCCAAGCATAGAACAGTTACTTTCCCAGCTCTTAGCATAGCACTGTGAAAGCTGTTTTCATTCTTTCAACATATAAGCCCAAAAAGTGATTTATCTAATATCAAAAGGTCACCTGTGGGAGCACCAAGAATAAAACCCGTATCACCAAAATATTGTAAATGTTGCAACAGGTTACCTGAGGCCGTGGAATCTCCCTCCTTGAATGGTCTTAAGAGAAGTTTACAGAAACACTTGGATGAGAGAGAATCATAGAAAATTACCTCAGGAAGTCATCCAGTCTAACCCCCCTGCTCAAAGCAGGACTATCCTCAACTAGATCATCCCAGCCAAGGCTTTATTATCCAGGTCTTAAGAAGGAGTCTCCACACAACCTCTATGGGTAACCTGTTCCAGTGTTTTACTACCCTCCTAGTGAGAAAGTTTTTCCTAGTATCTAACCTAAACTTCCCTTGCTGCAACTTGAGACCATTGTTCCTTGTTCTACCACAGAGAACAGTCTATCTAGCTCCTTCCTCTTTGGAACCATTCTTCAGGTAGTTGAAGGCTGCTGTTAAATCCCCTCTCAGTCTTTTCTTCTCCAGACTAAGCACAGTTTCCTCAGCCTCTTCTCATAAGTCATGTGCTCCATCCCCCTAACATTTTTGTTGCCCTCTACTGGACTCTCTCCAATTTGTCCACATCCTTTCTGTAGTGGGGGGCCCAAAACTGGACACACTGGGTGGTTCAGACAGGAAAGATCCTTCCTTGAGCAGGGACTTAGATTAATAAAATGTCAGATTTATCCTGGGTCTGACTGATTCACATCAAAACAGGTGCTTACACATGCAGCTTGAATGGCAATTAACTCAAATGAGTCCCAGTTGCTCGCCAGGAAGAGGGTAAAGTATTATCTTGATACTTCCCAGGCACTTAAAGTGGGGTTTTGGGCTTATACTTCTGTACAATCCCAGACTAAAAGGCTTTTCCCATGGAAAAATCCAACATCTGTTTTTAGCCTAAGTGATTTCTTGAGGTACCTTGGAGCCCTGTTTTCCTATGATCCTGTCTAAAAGCTAGGAATCTGATGCTGCAATCATCCCTGAAGATGAGCCCAATTTTTTTAAAGTCCCCTAATTATAGGTGCCTCAATTCTGAGGTGTTTCAGTTTTGACACACGGATTTCAAACACTTTGGGAAATTTTGGCCTAATTGTGGCCAAATGTTTGGTCTGTATGCTATTCTTACAACTAATGAATTGATATAAAATGTGTATAAAATGAATACAGGGAGTCCTCAGCTTTATGACACTGGCTAACTGTGGCCTTGACGTCACCACGATCCGCTGGCTGGGGAACTGGCTCGGTGGTAGGACCCAGAGGGTGGTGGTAGACAGGAGCCAATCGTCTTGGTGCGCTGTGACCAGTGGGGTCCCACAAGGCTCTGTTCTAGGGCCTATACTGTTTAACATCTTCATCAATGATGAAGACATTGGTGTCAGAAGCGAACTGGCCAAGTTTGCCAATGACACCAAACTCTGGGGTAAAGCATCCACACCTGAGGATAGGAGGGTGATCCAGGCAGATCTAGACAGATTCATGAAATGGGTGGCGAGAACCTGATGGTGTTCAACACTGAAAAATGCAAGGTTTTCCACCTTGGGAGGAAAAATTTGTACCATGCTTATAGGTTCGGTAGTGCTATGCTGGTTAGCACTACAGCTGAGAGGGACTTGGGGGTCATGGTTGACCACAAGATGAACATGAGCCTTCAGTGCGATGCTGTGGCTAGTAAAACGAGCAAAACATTGGCTTGCATCCATAGATGCTTCTCAAGCAGATCCTGGGACCTCATTCTCCTGCTGTACTTGGCTTTGGTGAGGCCGCAGCTAGAGTACTGCGTCCAGTTTTGGGCTCCATAATTCAAAAGGGATGTGGAGAAGCTTGAGAGGGTGCAGAGGAGAGCCACACACATGATCAGAGGTCAGGAAAACAGACCTTATGATGAGAGGCTGAGAGCAATGGGGCTATTCAGCCTGGATAAGCACAGGCTCAGGGGTGATCTGGTGGCCACCTATAAGTTTATCGGGGTGCTCATCAGGATCTGAGGGAACATCTGTTCACCAGAGCCCCTCAAGGGATGACAAGATCGAATGGTCACAAACTCCACTGTGACCAATTCAGGCTGGACTTAAGAAAGAACTTCTTCACTGTCCAAGCCTCCAAGGTTTCGAATAGACTACCGCTGGAGGCAGTTCAAGCACCCACTTTGAACGCCTTCAAGCCACATTTAGATGCTTATCTTGCTGGGATCCTATGATCCCTGCTGACTTCCTGCCCCTGGGGTAGGGGGCTGGACTTGATGATCCTCCGGGGTCCCTTCCAGCCCAAATGTCAATGAATCTATGAATCTATGACACAATTGGTTCCTGAAAACTGTCTTACGTCAAAACGTTGCAACTCGGAACCAATTTTCTCATAAGAAACAATGTTATAAATGGGGGATTTGTTCCTGAACCAAGGCCCGATACCCTATTTTTACCAAAAATACCCCAAAATTTTCTACTCGATCAATTATAGGTAAGTAATATAGCTACATTAATCTATTTCTATTGTAAATAGCAATCATATTGATTTGGAAGGACTTATTTGAGGTGACTTTGCTGGACTTTTTGAAAGGCTCTTGGTTGGACTTTCTGAAGGGCTCTTGGCTGGAGTCTTCTCAGGAGCCTTGGCTGCAGGTTCTTCTGGAGTCTTGTCTGCTTTCTTAAAGAAAGTGTCCAAGGAAGTTTGGACAGATGTTCTCTAGGGAGATGAACAAGGCAGCGAACTTGTTCGCTGGTGTAGTGTCACATTGGATCAAGCATTGTAAAGTTGAAGCTAACTTCATAAAGTTAAAACAGGGTGTCAATTTATAAATGTTGTAAGTGTGGAACGTTGTAACTTGAAACATTGTAAGTCAAGGACTGCCTATAGTTAGAATTATTCTGTATTATTACATTTCAGAATAATGTAGGCACGCTGTACTATTGTTGTAATTTAGGCCAATATCAGGTTCTATAAAACATGGTTTTATAAAATCTTAGTATGAATAAAAATTGTCATTAACTTCATTTAAAATAACTTTTTAATAAATTTAAACATCTCATTCATTCCCCCAGAAGCATCATTCCAGGGTATGTGAACAAAGAAAGTGAAACTTCTAACAAACAAAAGGAAAACTGGAGAGTTTTCATTGTCTGAGGTGTATGGAATTTTAAAAGTAAACCAACTGCACAGATTGCAAGAACAGATCAAATTTAAATTTATATAAATGAAAGCGTAACCTCTGTACTGACACAGGCATATGCATTATTAAGCAATATGTTGTCTGTTATGTCAGATTGAACAGAGGGGGTCCACAATAATGTAAGAAGCCTATAGCTCTTGTTCTGTTCAAGAACCCTGCAACTGGTCCACAGAACCTGAGAAGGAGACCAGATTGTTTAGCCAAGGGCCAGGTCCCTGGACACCTGTCCCTGACAAAGCTACATGGCCTCATCTGAAAGCTGGAACTCAGCTGCTAGGATGCGGGACACAAACATTTTTCAAGCTGAGTCCTTGCTGCCCTCAAATTTGTTCTTGACAAAGCTTCTTATGTATGAACAATGGCTAACAGAAACTTTGTACTCCATGAGGCGGCTCCAAAAACCTTGAAAAGTACATGAAGTGAGTTAGTGAAGATCTCAAGCTTGCCAGCAGCAGATCCGCCTCATCCTTACAGCGACCAAAGTACAATGACTCTGTGGCCAGGAAAGCTAAATGCACCTTGGCGTGCATCCATAGATGCATCACGAGCAGGTCCAAGGAGGTGATCCTCCCCCTCTATGCAACACTGCAGCTGGAATACTGCATCCAGTTCTGGGCGCCGCACTTCAGGAGGGATGTGGACAGCATTGAGAGGGTCCAGAGGAGGGCCACTCACATGATCAGGGGGCAGCAGGGTAGGGCCTACAAGGAGAGGCTACAGGACCTAAACCTGTTCAGCCTCCACAAGACAAGGCTAAGAGGGGATCTGGTGGTCGTCTATAAACTTGCCAAGGGGGATCAGCAGGCAATGGGAGAGTCCCTGTTCCCCTGAGCACTACCAGGAGTAACAAGGAATAACGGACATAAGTTCATTGAGAGTAGATTCAGGCTAGATATCAGGAGGCACAGTCAGGGTGGGCAGGACCTGGAATCAACTTCCAAGGGAAGTGGTGCACACTCCTACTGTGGGGGTCTTCAAAAGGAGGCTAGCCAATCACCTAGCCAGGGTCGTTTGACCCCAACATCCTTTCCTGCCCATGGCAGGGGGTTGGACTTGATGATCTGCTTAGGTCCCTTCTGACCCTACTAACTATGAAACTATGAAACTGTGACTAGTAGCAGTTCAGTAATACCCTGTACCTCTGTTCATCAGTTGACACTGATCCTCTATAGAAAGACTACCATTAATTATGTATTCATTCCTTATCAACTTACTTCATGCTCCACTTGGCCTCCACTCAGGACCCACTCATTCCCTGACCATATACATTAGTTCATTTGGTCCACAGACCCTCCCTCAAGTACGGTGTTATATTTTCCTCAGAAGACATTAACAAGTCTCTCAGCATGTTTCTAGTTACTCTGTCTCAACTCTCCACAACACATCAAGTTACTGCTGACTCTTCATCAATTGGTTCTCTTCCCCTCTCTATCTGAGAGGTGCCCCACTTACCAGCCAACGCTCAATCGGAATTGCATACAGTTGTCCACTGGGTTCCTTTTCTAATTTGACCCAGTTGGTGATAAGACCTCCCTCTTCTGCGGTCTCTAGCCCCATGACCCCTTTTTCCTCTTTTCCTTTAGGAGGCGAAAACCAACATAAACTGAACTCACTGGTGGCTGCAGTTTCCTCACCACCAGCTGAGGACTCCCACACCACCTCTTTTTCAAAGGTACATTTTTTGCCTTTTGGCCTTCAGCTTCCAATCTGGGTACCAAAATCCTTCCAGACTCCCTAGTTCATCCCCCCACCTCCACACAGCTCACATAAGCTAATGCTCCAGCATGCATCCCCTCTCTGGGGAAGGATCCATCTGCCTGACCCAGCTTTAACTTCTGGGTGGCCCTCCCTAGGCCAATGGAAGCCAGCTCCAGGGTCTCACGTGCTCCTTGTCCCATATGTGACTCACGGGCATCCAAAAATGCCTGGAATACCACCAGCATGTTCCACCCTGCAGTCTGGCCAGCCTTCAATTGACAGGTAAGTCCCTCATTATGGTTGTGTTAGGTGAAGCCCTATGGGCTGTGACAGGGTCCAAGGTCAATATCCTGTTACAGTGATGTTTGTAATGTTTTGATCTTATTAAATTTAGATTGATATTATGCTAGTTTTTGTATAATCTCAGAATCTTGCTAAACCTGGGAAATTGTGTGCTCTTGTTATCGAGGTTAATGTCATCTGTTTCTAGAGATCAAACATACCAAATGACTGCTTAGTGGCAGTGTTCTGTGATCTATGCTAGCATGACTGTGAAAGTTAGATTTCTTCTAACTTTTCAGCCAAGGGAATATTTTTTTCCCAGAGAAAAGTAAACTATTTCAATTTCTAATCATTAGGTAGCATTCCTGATTTCATCTACTTTTCTGCAAAGATCCTTTATTTCTAGCCAACCTCAGTTGACTGAACTTCTAGCAATGATTGCACCAAGATCTGTCAACTGCTACGGATTTTTTGAACAGTGAAAACAGTTTTTTGAAAGTGGTCCATGGATTGCTGCTAGATTTTTTTTTCCTTTCATTGTTCTAGTAGTAGTAGTATGTAGCAGCAGTTTCACTGCCTTCTTCAGGCTATTAAACTGCATCCACATTAAATACATTTCCCAGACTCCTTGCTCCCATAAACAATTAATGGGGCTGTCACAGCAGTAGCAAGCAACCATGAATGGAAGAAACTGTCCACATAATCATGAGTGGGAAGCAAGGTAGTCCAAGAAGCACATTCTATATTAATAGAGGGTCCATGCTGTGAAAAGACTGAGACTCCCTGACTCAGTAAATCAATCTCAATGGATACCATACAAAGTACATCATACTTCTGAAGGTCAATCTAGCTCTCAGGTAATAAAGCTACTTAGCATCCATATCTGTCTATACACTTTAAACCAATTTACAAACACTGGGCCAGAATCTCAGTTGGCCTTTGATGCAATGTGGCCCTTAGGGAGCCATTCTACCAGCTACTGATTATTGGACTGAATAGACTTTCCAGCCTTTTGAAAACATTGTCTTGAAATAAGGTTAACGTGGGAGTGATGGATAGGGTTTGAGGTAATGGCACTCTCTGCTGGAAAGTAAATTTTAACCTGAATGTGCTATCCTGAAAATAGTATCAAGCCAATGTCTTTCAAAACATAAAAATTGTAATTTAAACTTTTACAACATGTTATTCTGAATACACATCTATGATTTCTTCTCTAGCAAACATGCATTAAGCATGCCAACTTTTACAGGCTATTAATATGAAAATGTATCATCTGTTAAAGCTTTTCCAGAAATATGGTACAAAGCACTCTGCAACACTGAATGAACAAAGACAGCCATACCATTTTACTTCTTCGGATTTTAAACACAGTGGCCACATCCACACACAGAGTGGACATTTGGTTCCCCAAGGGTACCTAGCAGCGACACACCTTGCACCGCCACTACTTATCCCTAGGGAACATCTGAGCCATACATGCTTTGGTGCACAGCAAGTTACCCCAGGGACAGCAGGGGAGGCTGGGCCAGTGCTGGCCCCCAGTAGCCTAACCTGGGGCACTCCCGAACTTGCAGCAATGGCAATTCTGCCACATGGAGCCTGGCTGGCAGCCACAGTGCAACTTTAGGTGGCATGGCTCCACTTTTGAGTGGTGCATACTGCGTCCACGTGCGGTGCTCCACCTTTTATTTCCACTTTTTTTTTTACCTCTGGACATCGAGGGGTAATAAAAACCCTCCACGCTGTTCTGTTGCAGCATAGAGAACATCTGAACATACCACACAGCCACACTTGTCTGGATGTGGCCTATGCGCATGTCCACACATGCAGGCATGTGCACTTGCATCAGTGTTACCTCTGAGCTCCATGTTCTTGGGGAACCCTGACACAGGATGCAGACTGCCTGACTCACAAAGAATACTCCCCCTGCCCTTCCTCTACCTAAACAGAAACTTATTAAGATGCAGTGAGAGACACACCTAAAACCCTCCAGATAAGGG
>NW_017728949.1:40439606-40457724 GCF_001723895.1 Crocodylus porosus
TGGCTCCTAAGTATCTGGTTACTCCCTAACCTTATGTGTTTCCTGAGTATCAATCAGTTTCTTGAGATGTTCCAAACCAGATAACCCCTTGTCAATAGAAAAGACAATTTGATTTACACTATTGAGAATGCTTGAAAGAAGCTGAACTGAGGGTATAAAATCTGTAAAAAGCAGCAGTGTGTGTGCTGACACCACCTGCTTTCTTCTTGAGAGGCTGAAGAAGGCAGATCATCTCCCTGCACGGATTGTGCTGAGAACTTTAACCTGTCAGCTTTGCAACCCAAGTGCCTTGGACTGGTGAGATCCCAGCTGTCTCTCTTTTCTCTTTTCTCTCTAAGCATAGATTTCTGAACCTGAACTGTATTAATTAAGCTTGAACTAAGTTTCCCCAAATACTTAGAGAAACCAGGGTAATACTGTGATTGTTTGTGTTTGTTTTCCTTTGTATGTCTATTACTACTAGTGCCATTATATATTTCATATACTTAGCAATAAATAACTTTTATAGTCAAACTGGTGGTAACTGAGTATACTTTTCCTTCTCTGCTTTTCCTTCGCCACTTGCTCTGCAGCAATGCTTCTTTTACCTAAGCTAAAGATCCCTATGAAGCCCTCAAATACTGTGGGGTCTGCTCATCAGGAGGCTAAACGATTGGGATGTGCTGAGTTTGAAACACATAAGGGGATCAGCTTGTACAGGCTGATTGACCCAGTTTGGCTCAGACGTGCCCTAATAAACTGAATGCTGGCCCATGAGGGTGTCATCTGGACACCCAGCTGGATTCAAAGGTATTCTGTTTAGCTGTGTGCTTGTGACTGACTGTAGTTTATTGTTGCTGTGATGAACTGATTCTTGGCATATGAGGGTGTCCATGCTGATCAACCCGGCCAGGTCAGGCGTGTCACAGTAATCTGTGTGTGTTTATGTGTATGACTGATTTGGTGACTGGAGGAACCCAGCCCCACTGAAACTGAGTCCTGTAAGATAGCTCCATTGGGGGTGGGGGCTTGCAGGAGGGAGACATACAGCTCCGTATAGAAACACAAGTAATGCAAGCAGCACCTTAATGGAATTACCAAGATCCTAGAAATGTATCCCTAATAAATGAGCACACCCCAAAGTGATGGGCAAATCTGGTAACAGCAGCTCAAATAGCAGTGGCACAAATTTGTGCCAGATTTGTGCCTCAACACACATGCCTGAACGTGCACTTTGGTGTGGGGCAAATTGTGCCACTTGGGGAAAACTGACTCTGCCTATCTCCTCCCAGATCTGCAGCCAGAGGGAACTAGAAGCTGGGGTGAGCACCTGCGATGGCCTCAGTAATATAAAAAGCTTCTCTGATACTTGCCCCCAGGAGCTTCTGAGGCCCAGCCAGTTGGTATCTGGGGAAACTAGCCCCTTGTGCCAGCTAGACTGCTGAAGCAGCCCTAACCTAAAGTGGCCCTTGTATTTTCTACCCACTGTAGCAGCCTGGTAGTGGGGGCTGCTGCCTGGATGTGACCTGCTGCCACCTGTGACAGCATCCACTCCTTGGACCTGCAGAGCCATGGCTGTGCACCTGCCAGACCCAGGTGGGGACTGCACTGCCACCTGGGCTGTGGTATGGGCACTGTAGCAGAGCCTCCTGCTCTTCTGGGCCAGCTGCTAGTGGGCCATGTCTGGACAGCTGGCCTTCATGCGGAACTGCTGTCCCACCCACTGCTTTGTGGCTCTGAGCAGTGCCAGCCCTTGCTGGCACTCCTTGCACCTGCTCCTTGCACCTGTGCCCAGACCCCAGTGATCTCCATGCCATGCCTGGGAAGCTGTCAACTGTGGCTCAGAAACTGGGCTGGGCAAGCCCCTTCCATTCTAGGATGGCCTCCCCTGCACAGGCTGCTTTAGGGGGGAAGGAGGGCTTTAAGCCTGGCTCCAGCAGCCTCTACTACACAGAGCACTCCCCCACCCCCAACCCCCATCTCTCTCTCACACACACCCCTGCCGCCACCTCCACTCCTCCCCCCAGCCCATCACACACCCAAGTGATTCCTGGGACCAGAAGCACCCGCAGGCTGGGGCCACATGTCTTAGCATTGATGTGGACACAGGGTAGGACTGCAGTGTGGCAGTTGCCCCTCCAGCCATGGCTCATCCCATGCCATTTAGCAGCTGGGCATGAGAGTGTGAGGTTTGGGGGGGAAGGGGTGTGGTGTTTGTGGGATCGGTTTATGGGTGAGTGTAGGGTTTATGGGGGTGAAGTTTGTGGGGGGTATGGGTGTTGGTATGTGGGTATGGGGTTTGGGGGTGGTTTGGGGTGTAAGGTTTGGAGGTGGATTGTTGGGGGTGTTGTGGGTTGGGGAGGGACTGTGGGGGACTGCTCAGGAGTGATGGGTCCCCCACCCATGCCACATACCACACAGCTTCCCCCTCCCCCCCCCAGCAGCAGCAGCTGCCATTGGGGCGCTCATGCTCCACTACTGACAGAACCCCACACAGTGTGGGGTGGGGTGTGGCCCCAGCCACCTGGCATGTACTCTCAGGCAGAACTGGGCCACTCTTGCTGTCACCCAGTCTCCCAGGACTGCAGGCAGAAGCCAAGTGTCCTTGGACTGAGCTGGCTCATGCCTCCATGGGCATTTATACACGCATCTTTTTGTCCCACAATGCACTGGAGATCCCCTGCTTCAGAGCAGACTAGATTAATTGAGTCTGTTCCGCACACAATCTGATGTGCACCGTGTTGCACCGTGTGCAGTTGTATAAGTGGCAAAATGCGTGTTAGCACACAGAAAATGGCCATGATGTGCTTTTGAACTAAATACCTTCTATGTATTTTAGTTAAAAAATGCACCACTGCCATTTTCTCAGTGCTGACATGCATTTCACCACTTGTACAACTGTAGGCAATACAGTGCCAGGCGCTTTTCAAAAATGCTTGCATGTGTAAAAATGTCCCATGTGCCCCGCATGCTGTTGGGATGGGCTGGCTGCATGCAAGTAGGAGCCAGCCTGGCTGGAGGGCAAACGGCTTCTGCCTGCAGTGCCAGGAGCCCAGGTGGCAGCAAGAGAGCCCTGGTTCTGCTTGAGGGTGCATGCCAGTGGGCCAGCCCCCTGTGGCACAGGTGATGCCGGGTCCCAGACACCCGGGGCTGCACTGTGCCTTGGGAGGGGGGCTCTGCCAGTATCAGGCCATGAGCACCCTGATGGCTGCTCCTGAGGGAGGGGTAGGGCTGTGTTGACCAGTCTCACCTACTTCCACAATCCCCCTACACCCACAATCCCTCCCACTCCCACAATCCTCCTCTACCCCCACACAGTCCCTCCCTCCAAAGTCCCCCCGCCCACACAGTTCCTTCACCCCCACAGTCCCCCCTCCCTACTTACCGAGGACAGAGCCTGGGTTCAATAGACCGCTGCAGCCTTGCTTCACAAGGGTACAGGACAGACACAGAGACACTCTGGTGGGTGCCAGAATGTCTCTCTGGAGGACCCAGCCTGTGGTTGCTGGAGTGTGCCCTGCACTGCTTCTTTTCTGCCGTGTTATTTTTTGATACTGAGTTTTCCCAGTATCAAAATTAGAGTCCATGCTATAAATATGCAGCACAGGGAACATTTTTTCATTCTTAGCATGGTTCTTGTGCCATCTCAAACTGCTCTAAGGTGCGACAGCCGGCATGTGCTTGATCATCTGGACGCGTCCAATGGGTGCATCTACATGTGCAATTAGCATGTACCAATAAACTCCAGTACAGTTGTGCTGGAGTTTATTGCTTCCAGGTACAGTGTTTACACATGCACCCAGGACTGCAGCACATTGAGCTGGAGCAGAGCAGCCACAGCTGGCAGGGGGCCTGGGAGGTCAGCCTTCCAGGCTAGGATTACTCTGCCCCAGCTCAAGATGCTGCGGAGGGTCTGACTGGGGCATGAGGGTACCACAGTGTAGGGCTAGGCAGCAGGCTGGCCACTGCACTATAGCAACCTCTGCCCCAGCCAACCCCAGTCACCGTCTACATATAAATTTCAGAGCATATAACTACTCTGCTGTAGGATAGTACTTTTCCAGGACAGTACTGTCCTACAGCACAGTTAATTAATTTACTGTGCCCTAATACAGATACACATGTAGACAGTGATACTACTACAGAGTGAATTAGTCAGCTCCACAGTAAAGTGCATATGTAGGAGCACCTAGTATTCCTAAACCAATCTGCATCCTCTGAAATTCAGCCAAATATGAAGGGAAAAGACACCCAATGCTTTATACTACTTCTACATGACAGTTTACAGTGACTAGTTTTGCTTGTTACCAGCTTTGTGAAGGGCAAATTGAAAGGAAATTCGGGGATAAAAAGATCTCTAAAAAACGTCCCTGGAAACAGTGCTAGTCCTCTGCAGTGTCTACTCAGCTAGTATTTGTATACTGTAGTAATCACACTATGAATGCTGCTAAGGTAAATTCAGTTCTGGGCAGCAAACAAGAAAGTTCTAACCATATCTATCTACAGAGTGCTAGTCCAATATAATACACCTTGATGAGAGTTGAAACACTGGAAAATATAATTCCAATAAAAAAATTAGGAAACATGAAATCTCTTTTCTGGAGATATTAGGTTTGGGTTTTCTTACTTTTTTTCTTTTTTTTTTTCCTTCAGGATGGCATATTTGTAATAGAATAACCATTTCCATAAATTCGTTGCACACTTGTAAAATTTCACTGCATTCTAGCACACTAAAGCAATTTTTTGGACCCTAGTTGAAATTTATCCACTAGGAGACAGCAAAACTGGGAATTTTGTTACAAAAATCTGTCTTAATGAAACCAAACACAGCTCCCAGAGGTGAATACTCCCACTCTGACTCGTCCTAAAAGCAACAGCCGAGATGCACGTAAAATATAATATCAGCTGTTATGTCTTAGCAGGGACTAAAAGCAACATTAAACAAGTGTTTAATAGTGGTTTTGATGTTTAGATCAAACAACTTGCAAATGCATTTTTGAAAAACACTCTAGAGAAAACTCCCAATACTCCTGAGAGTTTAGGATGGTTTTAATAACAGATGAAAAGGCATGCTCTCTGAGAACAAAGAGCACAATTTACATTAAGAGGAGCTATGAGATAATCCAAGCATAGACATGGAGAAATGTAAAAGTGATGACAAACATGCATCTCTAAGTTGCTGATAAGTGAACATCAGGCTTATATTACAAGTCTATGACTGGTATGCAAAGCTACCTGCTGCTTTCAATACAAAGGGACGGTAATAATATAGGATTCAGGCCCTTCCCTATAAATGATTAATATTTCTACTGTAATAAAAAGGTAACCATATACAGTGGATAAAATCTTGTATAAACTGGCTGGTGAAAGTAGTCAAAGTTCACCCTAAATTATCCCACAATATTTTAAAGAATTATTCATGATTCCAAGGTAGGTGTGACAGGGCAAAAAGTATGCCTTGTCACAGGAGATGCAAAGAATAATGTGGGCAGCAAAACCCACCTGTTTGATGAGACTAAGCAAGCAGAAGGATGAGCAGAAGGCCCCTGATGATAATTAGGAAGACTGGCTGGAGAAACCGGCAGGGCAGTGAACTGGAAGTCACGTCAGACTGCCCAGCTGATCATCCCGGAAGTTAAACAGGGATGGACCAGCAGTTAGTTCCTCGGAGAGGAAAGCAGTGTGAGCAGAGGCTTATCGGATCATGGAAGTGTGGTGTTTAGCTGGATTGGCTGGAGATGGCAGAGAACTATATCACTGAGACTGACTTACCTAAAAAAAGGTACAAGGCGGGCATGCCATGCAGAAGCCAACGGTGATCTGGGATGGTGATTGCGGGGTCTCTGTTCCAAGTATACAGAAAAAGAAGACAGAGACTCAGAGAGTGAGTTCTGGAGACACTGGGCACAGGCCCATGTTATCTATTCCCCAAGGGGTTTGAGAGACTCTGTATTTATGACCTATGGTCATGGGGAACTTAATAGGAAGCCCTGGGGTCAGAGGACCTGTTTCATAGGACTTGTAAAATAGAGATCCACAGACGTACAATCCCTACAAGGGAAGACTAATGAAGTGGTGAAAATGTGAAAATAATATCTGCACTGAAATATCTGGAGTGGTAAGGGCAGTGTGTTGCAGGGCACTAAGGTGCCCTGCTCCTAGAAAAGCAAGAACTACCTAGGGAGAGCCCAGAGAGCCAGGCAGGAGCCCAGGAGCCAGTTGCCCTGGCAACCGGCTAAGGAGGAAATTAGTCAACATCTGTACCTAGTCAACTGGCAGGAAGGGGCAGGGCCTTGGGTCCATATAAACCCCAGGCTGAAACTAAGGGAGGCAGCTCTCTGCTGGTGGCTAAGGGGGAAGGAGCCCTCTTTGAATGAGAAGGAAAAGAGCCCTCCACATAACCTCTACTCCACTACAAAGTGGAGACCCCAGTGCCACAGAGGGCGCAGCATTTGGGGCACAGAGACTCCAGTGCCACAGAGGGCACAGAGACAGGGCTGCGGAGAGCCCAGTGAGGACAAGGGGCCAAATTACAACAAGGCCGAGGCAAGACAACGCTGGTACCATCTGCAAGGCTTGGGGCATGGTAAAGGGGCAGTTGGAGCCACGTATACATAGCCCATAAGGCTAGGGTGCCCCAAAACACCCATTGCAAAATAAGACCCACAAATGTCTGGGAACCCTTGGGATTCAGTAAGTCCATCAAACCGTGTCCAAGAGGCCTTAAAGGCAGCCTCCCTATTTTCACATTTTTCATCAAAGATGTGGTGGGCGAGAACTGAGGGTGCCCATCGGGCCCAAATTGACATGGTCAAGGGGCCTTAGAAGAACATGGCTATCCTTAAGGACCCCATCCCGTGACACAGGATATGGGAATGGTGGAACCCTGCAAAGAGGAGACAGCCCACTAAGTTGCAGGAGTGATCATCAGATCTTCCTCCCAAAGTTACATCTTTCTTTGGTTCTTTTTTTTTTTAATTTCTTTCTTTTTTCATCCAAGGCATGGAGGGCAAGTTTCAAAGAGGACCATTGGGTCCTGACAGAGAGACTGTAACTTTCTACACCAAGATCCTTGGTAAGGCAGGGTCTTCCACGGTGGTGCATTGGCCAGGAAGTGACAGGCTCTTTTGTCTGAAAATGAGGAGCATGAATCAGACATAAAGAAACAGAAATTGCAAGCATGACAGCACAAGCAAAAATGGCAGCTCCTAAGGACTGGCAGCAGGCACATGTGGTCCAAATAATGAAAACCCAACAAGTTCATATGGAAGAACTGGTTCAGGTAAGGCCACAAGACGCTGAAGCAAGAATGGTGGTACTAAGCTGTCAACAGGAGCTAAGTGGAAAAAAAAAAAAAAAAAAGAGGCACAGCAGGCAGCCATGTTGGGTGCTTTTGAGAAATTTTGGATCCTGGGGATGACAACGTTTAGGCCTATTTAGAGGCCTTCAAGAGAATGACCATGGGTGCAGGGTGGGATCCAGGCAGATGAGCTTCATTGTTGGGACCCTTGTTGATAGGTGTCCATGGAGCACAAGATATGGCCCTGTCAGCCTTAAGCCTGGTGGGACTGTGCTGTGAGGGATTAGCCTTGTTATCCTCTCAAGATCAGACAGCAATGTTTGCCCAGTTCTCGCCTGCCATGTCTTTGTGTAATATGCAAATATCGGGAGGTGTTCTCCTTGCTGTAAGTTTTCTTCGAGGATGTCAGACCTGCTCCTCCTTGAGGCTCTGACCTTCCCTTACACCTCAGCCAAACACCACCCAGGTGTTAATAGATCTCAGGAAGCCTAGAAGTTGTTTGACAGATGTTCTAACTTCTCTATTCTTTTCCTTTTTTAAGCTTCGTATCACTTCAGTATCATCTCCTGATAAAGCAGACAGAGTAGACCCAAAGGAATATTTGGTCACAGTTAAAATAAAAGGAACAGTGTCAACCAAGGAACAGAACAGCCCAGGTAAGTACTGGGAACTCCAAAGTCTCAGGGAGCATTAGGCACTTCCCTTCCCCAAAAGGCTGAGGACAATGGTCTTCTGGACACAACCTCACCAGTAATGACAACTTCAGTCAAAAGGAAAAATGAAGAAATAACAAAAGCAAGGAATGTTTTTTCTTCCCAGCAGTCCAATCTTATTTACAAGAGTTAGAGATCCTCTCCCTAACTCAATAATGTCCCATATCAGTCATCCCAGATCTTTCATTATATAACGTGAACTTAAATGGTAAAGGAAAAAAAAAAGAAACAACCTTATTCATAGTAGGTAGGGTAGGAAGGGACCTGAGCAGATCATCAAATCCGACTCCCTGCCATGGGCAAGAAAGAATGCTGAGGTCAAACGACCCCGGCTCAGTGATTATCTAGCCTCCTTTTGAAGACCCCCCCAGGGTAGGAGTGAGCACCACTTCTCTTAGAAGTTGGTTCCAGATCCTAGCCACCCTGACTGTGAAGTAGTGCCTCCTGATATCTAGCCTGAATCTACTCTTGGTCAACTTATGGCCGTTATTCCTCGTTACTCCCGGTAGTACTCGGGGGAACAGGCACTCTCCCATAGCCTGCTGGTTCCCCTTGGCCAGTTCATAGATGGCCACCAGATCCCCTCTCAGCCTTCTCTTGTGGGGGCTGAACAGGTTTAGGTCCTGTAGCCTCCACTTATAGGGCCTGCCTTGCTGCCCCCTGATCATGCAAGTGGCCCTCTTCTGGACCCTCTCCATGTTGTCCACATCCCTCCAGAAGTGCGGCGCCCAGAAGTGCGGCGCCCAGAACTGGACGCAGTACTCCAACTGCAGCCTGACCAGTGTCACATAGAGAAGGAGGATCACCTCCTTGGACCTGGTTGTGATGCATCTGTGGATGCATGACCAGATGCGATTAGTCTTCCTGACTGGGTCCTCACATTGGCAGCCCACATTTATTTTGGAACCAATAATGACACCAAGATCCTTTTCTGCCTCTGTGCTGACTAGAAGGGAGTTCCCCAGCCTGTAGGTATGCTGCTGGTTCTTCCTCCCCAGGTGCAGTACCTTGCACTTGTCAGTATTGAAACCCATCCTGTTCCCACCCACCCCTGTAACCTGTCTAGATCTAGTTGCAGCCTGTCCCTCTCCTCCAGTGTGCCCACTTCTCCCCACATTTTAGTGTCATCCGCAAATCTGAACAAGGTGCTTTTCACCCCCTCGTGCAAGTCGCTGATGAAGATGTTGAACAGTGCGGGCCTGAGGACCAAGCCCGGGGGACCCTACTGCCCACATCCCTCCAGGTTGAAAAAGACGCATCCACCACCACTCTCTGGGTGCAGCCCTCCAGCCAATTTGCGACCCATCTAACTGTGTAGGTATCAACGCCACATCAACACATTCCATGCTGAGTGGCTCACAAAATGCTCTGTACTTCCCTCCAAAATTGTTTGCAGGGAACACTGACAAAAGTATCCCCTGTAGTCAGAACTCCTCCGAGCCCTGGGGCTGAAATTCAGTCCTCTCCCTGGCCCTGGGGTTCTCTCAGACTTCCCTCCAAAATTGTTTGCAGGGAACACTGACAAAAGTATCCCCTGTAGTCAGAACTCCTCTGAGCCCTGGGGCTGAAATTCAGTCCTCTCCCTGGCCCTGGGGTTCTCACAGGTGAAAGCTGCAGGCTAGGATAGGGAAACCTGTCTGCTTCCCCGGTCTACCTCCTCCTTCTGAGGTGCCACCATTCTGCCAGAAATACTGCATCCACTGTGGGAGATAACAAGCTGGAAGGACTGACTGCTTATAAAGTAGTGTTCTGGCAGCAGTGATGTTCCCATCACCGGCACCATTTCTAGTGGGTCTGGTAAGTTTTTTCCAGGTTTTCCTCCATAATCTCTGAAGAAGTGGAGAAAGCCTCTTCATAATAGACCAGGTTCAATCAGCCTACAGGGAATTTTTGAGAGTAGAGACCAATGATTATGCAGTGAAAAAAGCAAATTTTGTACTGGCTAGCAATTCCAGTCAGCGAAAAGGCAAAATGAAAAATAGCCCAAGATTCTAGCCCAGATATTGAGGGACACTAGAGTGCTGGTTCCAGCAAATGGAAAAAACTGTGACTGAGGTACTAGGTGACCAAAAACTGTGACTGAGGTACTACCCTTGAGCAATTTTTGGAAGATTTAGTTGAAGAGACACAGAGTTGGGTGGGGAAGCACCAGCCGCAGGGTATAGAGCAAACCTTACAACTTGTGGAGACCTTCTCTGTGGCTGAGAAGATCAGAGTGAAAGGGGAAAGCCCCAAATCAACGTTTAGGCCTATTTTAGCAACAAAAGAGCCAGAAGGGATGAGAAGTGTGACCCCAGTTAAGAAAAACAGAAGCAGAACAAGATGTGATATGTTTCAGATGTGGGGTGTCCAGTCATATAGGTTGGCAGTGCCCCAAGAAGTTGGGTGAACGGTGCCCCTGGGAGAAAGACATGGAGACCAGAAAAAGGAAGACAGAGCTGGTGCATGAGGAGAAAATGGATTGCAACTTTGGAAGGCTTAAGGGGCCTAGTTGTGTCCCAAAACCCAAGATACAAGTAAAGATTGGCTCTGTGATCATTCCAGCCCTTCTTGATTCAGGATGTGCTCAGGCTATAATCAGGGAAGAGATAACTGACTCTCAGGAGACAGAAACCGACACGGACATAAGTATGGTGTGCATAAATAGGGAGTCCTGTACCTACCCTAGAGTTAGGATGACTGTAATGGGAAGGATAGAAGAAATGGCAGTAGGTTTTGCCTGAATTCTTCCCTGTCCAATGTTATTGGGGTGAGACTGGCCATATTTTATGATGCCAGAGATCAAACATAAGGCTGGAGAGGTTGAGAAGTAAGCAGAGAAGCAGCAGCAGAAAAGCTAGAAGAAAGCTCTGTCAGAGATGAAATTGAGGCCCAGGGCCAAGATGATGTTCAACAGGGCGTAGACCTGGAGGAAGTAAATTGGGGAAAATTTTAGAGAGGAGCTAGCAACTGAACCCATCTTCCAGCAAGTGTATGCAGAGAACTTTGCCAAGCAAGAAGAGATGGTGGAGTGACCTGAGTTACTAGCAAGGCACCCCTGTTTTGAGGTAAGAGATCACATTCTTTATCAAACAGATAAAGAGAAGGTGGCAGGGGAGAAGGTCACCCAGATTTTAGTTCCCCGACAATACCAAAAAGATACAACATGGATAGCTCATACTCTCCCACTGGGGGGACATCTAGGCGGGGATAAAATCATTGTCCAGCTTACATTAAAAACTTATTGGCCAGGGTTACATAAGCAAGTGGAGCAGTTTTGTCACTCGTGCACCAACTGCCAGTGCTATCCCAACATAGTCCCATCTATTGCAAGTGCCATTTAAGAAGATAGCTCTTGATGTCATTGGCCCTTTTCCTAACAGCATAGCCAGGTATCAGTTTGTCCTAGTGTTAATCAGCCATGCTACCTGTTACCCTGAAGCAGTCGCAATGAAAATGGTGACTGCGCTGAAAATGGCAGAACTAATTAGGTGGATAACTCAGGTGGGGATCCCTCACGAGATACTCTCTGACCAAGGCACAAATTTCATGTCAAGAGTGTTAAAGGGAATTTGTAAAACCTTTAAAATACATTATCTTAGGATGTCAGTCTACCACCCACAGACTGATGGCCTGGTAGAAAGATTCAACTACACCCTGAAGGCCATGATTAAGTATTCAAGGAGATACTAAGAGATGGGAACTGTGCCTTCCCCTCTTATGTTTGCTATTAGGGAAGTACCTCAAGATTTTCATAGATTCATAGATGCTAAGGTCGGAAGGGACCTCAACAGATCATCAAGTCAGCCCCCCTGCCTAGGCAGAAAAGAGTGCTGGGGTCAAATGACCCCAGCCAGATGCCTATCCAGCCTTCTCTTAAAGACCCCCACGGTAGAGGAGAGGACCACCTCCCTTGGAAGCCCATTCCAAATTTTGGCCACTCTTACCATGAAGTTTTTCCTGATATCTAGGCTAAATCTGATCTCTGTCAGTTTGTGACCATTGTTCCTTGTTACCCCAAGAGGCGCCCTGGTAAGCAGAGCATCTCCAATCCCTTGTTGCATCCCCCTAATAAATTTGTAGGCAGCCACGAGATCACTTCTCAGCCTTCTTTTGCGGAGGCTGAAGAGGTCCAGGTTCCTCAGTCTCTCCTCATAGGGCTTGGCCTGTAAGCCCCTAACTATAGGAGCAGCCCTCCTCTGGACCCTCTTGAGTCTCCAAACATCCTTCTTTAAGTACAGAGCCCAAAACTGCATGCAGTACTCCAACTGCGGTCTGACCAATGCCCCGTAGAAGGGAAGTAGCAACTGCTTAGTTCTATGTCATGCATCTGCTGACGCACGATAAAGTGCAGTTAGCTTTGCTGTGGATTTCGTTACACTGACGACTCATGTTCATCTTGGAGTCCACTATGACTCCAAGATCCCTTTCCACTTCTGTGCTGCTGAGAGGGTCACTTCCCAGCCAGCAGGTTTGCTGGATATTTTTGCACCCTAGGTGCAGCATTCTTCATTTGTCCTTGTTGTACTGCATCCTGTTGTGTACTGCCCACTGTACTAACCTGTCCAGGTCTGCCTGCAATTGTTCCCTACCCTCTGGAGTATGCACTTCACCCCACAATTTAGTATCATCTGCAAAATTGGACAGAGTACACTTCACACCCACATCCAAGTCACTGATGAAGATACTGAAGAGTACAGGTCCAAGGACCGAACCCTGAGGGACTCCACTACCCACATCCTTCCAAGTTGATACCGACCCATCTACTACCACTCTCTGGGTGCGACCACTAATCCAATTTACCACCCATCAGACCATGTAAACATCTATGTCACAGCCTCTTAATTTATTTATGAGAATAGGATGAGATACCATATTGAAGGCCTTGCTAAAGTCCAAGAAAATGACATCCACCTCTACTCCTGCATCTAAGCATTTTGTGACCCTGTCATAAAATGAAATCATATTGGTCAGGCATGCTCTATCTGCTACAAATCCATGTTGGTTTCCCTGCTGCATTCTTTTTCCCACTGGACTCCCACAAATATGATCTTTCATAATCTTTTCAAAGACCTTTCCAAGGATAGAAGTGAGACTGACTGCCTATAATTACTTGGATCCTCCTTCCTCCCCTTCTTGAAAATAGGGACCACACTGGCCCTTTTCCAGTCTCTGGGACCTGAGCGCCATGAGCACTCAAACAGCTATGCCAGTGGTTCTGCTATGAAACCGGCCAATTCCTTCAGTACTCTTGGATGCAGCTCATTCGAGCCTGCTGACTTCAACACATCCAGTCCATCCAAGTGACTCTGCACCAAGTCAGCGCCAACAGTTGGTGGACTGGTGTCCTCCCTCTGATGCCCATCTAAGAACCCATTAGGAGATTTATCTTGAGCCCTGTTCAGGAACACTGAGGGAAAAAACTAATGTAATAGCTCAACTTTGTGTCGCTCCTCCCCTCGCCCCGGTCTGTCATTAATTGCTCCTTCTTGTTCAGTAGGGGTCCTATGCTGCCCTGTGCCTTCCTTTTACTCCCTCCATACCTAAAAAAAGACTTTTTGTCGTCTTTAATTTGTTGCCAGCCTTAGCTCTGTAGTTTCTTTAGCTTTTCTAACTGCCTCCCTGCAAGTGAGGGCCAAGTAGGTATACTCCTCCTTGGTAGTTTCCCCCTGCTTCCACCACCTATATGCCTTCTTTTTTGCCCTTAGGCTCCCCTGGATTTCCCTGTTTAGCCAAGAAAGTTTTTTGGCTTCTTTCCCTCTTACTGAGGTAGTCTCCCTCTGTGCCTAAAGGATTGCTTCCTTTAGAAAGGACCACCCTTCCTGGACTTGCATCTCGCCAATACTCTTATCCTGCAGTGCGTCATTGACTAGACTCCTAAGCACACTGAAGTTAGTCTTCCTTAAGTCAAGCCTTCCACCCTACTACTTATCTTACCCACCCTACATCGTACGGTGCATTCGATTGATTGGTGGTCACTGTACCCAAGGTGACCAAGAATCTGCAGTTACCCTACCAGGTCCTCACCTGTAGCCAACACCAAGTCCAGTAAGGCATTCCCCCTAACAGGACCGTATACCTTCTGCATTAGGTGAAGGTCCTGCGTGCAGATTAAGAACCTGTGTGAATATGCTCCCAGCAGAGGTGGTGCAGTCACCATCCTTGGAGGTGTTCAAGCAGAGGCTAAACAAACACCTTCTTGAGCTCATTTGATACGTTTCCAATGCCAAATATTGAAGAAATGCTAGAAAGGATTGGGCAGAGTTTATCTCAACACTCAACCTAACCACAGGTTACTGGCAAATTCCCATGACCCTGGTGAATAAGGTAAAAACTGCATTCAGTACTCCTTGAGGCTTATATCAGTTCACACATATGCCCTTCTGTTTGCATGGAGTGGCTGCATCATTCCAATGGTTAATGGACAAGATCCTGGTAAATCATCAAGAATATGCAGCATCATATATTGATGATATAGTAATTTATTCAGGGACATGGGAACAACATGTACTTCATATGAGAGAGATCTTGGAGGACCTAAGGTGAAATGGGTCGACAGCCAATCTGAAAAAATGTGCCTTAGGGTAAAAGGAGACCAATACATATGCTTCAGAGTAGGGCAGGGTAAAATCCTCCCACTCACTAATAAGGTGGAGGTCATTTGGTCCTACTGATAACCACAGACAAAGAAACTATTAAAAGCCTTTCAAGGAGTGGAGAATTATTACTGGAAGTTTATACCATGGTTTTAAGAACTGGCTGCAGGTCTGACAGTTCTGCTAAAGGGTAGAAGAGGTGGACCAGTGGCATGGACTTCTGAAACTCAGATAGTGTTTATGAAAATGAAGTCAGCGTTGTATCACACCCTGGTATTATATACTTCCAATTTTAAGCGAGCATTCTGATTACACACTCGTGTGTCCGCTATTGCCCTATGGGCAGTTCTGATTCAGCAGGTAAAAGGGGAAGCACGACCGGTTGCCTTCACAAGCAGGAAATTATCAAAGGCAGAGATGCAGTACTCAATTGAGCGAGAATGTTTGTCTATAAAATGGAGAGTCGAGTTGTTCCACTATTATTTATGTGGAAGGAGTTTTACCTTCATCATAGATCACTGGCAAATTCCCAGACATCTAAATTGGTTGCAAACATCTAAAATGGAGAATTCCAGATGAGATGGGCTCTTGCCCTACAATCTTTTTTCTTTCTCCATAGAACACCAACCGGGCAACTAAACATCGCAGCCAATTTCCTGTCAGGAATACAGAATGACAAATGACTGGAGATGACAGGGGCAGAAGGAGAGACTAAACATGATGGTAAAAATGAAATTGTTCCATCTGATGACAGGTTTTCACGAAGGGGGAAGGTGTGTGACAGGACAGTGAGTATGCCCCATCACGGGAAATCCAAAGAACACAGGCAGCAAAACTTACCTGTTTGGCAAGACTGAGCGAGCAGAGTACCCTGATGATAATTAGGAAGCCCAGCTGGAGGGGCCAGTGGGGCAGGGAACTGGAAGCCATGCCAGACCACCCAGCTGATCCTCCCAGAAGTTAAAGCAGGGACGAACCAGCAGTTAGTTCCCCGGAGAGAGAAGCGGTGCGAGCATAGGTTCGTGGGATTGCACGGAGGTGTGGTGTTTAGCTGGATTGGTTGGAGACAGCAGAGAGCTATCTCTGACTTACCTGAAAAAAAGGTACAAAGCAGGTGAACTGCACAGAAGCCAACAGTGATCTGGGACAGTGAGTGTAGGGTCTCTATTCCAAGTATCCAGAACAAGAAGAAAACAGAGACTGACTGAAAGTGAGTTCTGGGGACACTGGACACAACACCACATTATCCATTCCCCAAGGGGTTTGAGAGACTCTGTATTTATGACCTATGGGCATGGGGAACTTAATAGAATCATAGAATTAAAGGGCTGGAAGGGACCTGTAAGATCATCAAGTCCAGTCCCCTGCCATGGGCAGAAGCTTATTGGGCTCAAACGAGCTGAACAAAGAGTTTGTTCAGCCTCCTCTTGAACACCTCCAAGGATGGTGACTGCACCACCTCTGCTGGGAGAGTGTTCTAGATACCCTTATGGAAAAGAAGTTTTTCCTAATATCCAACCTAATTTTCTGCTCAATTAGCTTGTGCCCATTGGTTCTCGTCCTCCCTGGGATTGCCTTTCTGAAGAGTTGTTCCCATAGATCTTGGTGTTCACACTTGACACATTTGTAGGCAGCTATCAAGTCACCTCTCAGTCTTCTCTTGCTCACACTGAACAAACCCAGTTCCCGAAGTCTCTCCTCATAGGGCCTATCCTCCAGGCCCCTAAATCATATGGGTGGCCCTTCTCTGTACCCTTTCAAGCTTATCCACATCCTTCCTGAAGTACAGTGCCCAGAACTGGACACTGAACTCCAGCTGTGGCCTCACCAACACCAAATAGAAGGGGGAGGAGCACCTCTCTGGATCTGTTCGTAACACATCGGCTGATACACACCAGAATTCTATTTGCCCTCCTGGTGACTTCATTGCACTGTTGGCTCATATTCATCTTCTGGTTGATTGTCACCCCCAGGTCTCTTTCAGATGCAGTGCCAGCCAGTGGACCACCACCACCCACCATATAGTTGTGGTGAAGGTTCTTCCTACCCAGATGAAGGACCCAGCACTTATTCCTATTGAACTTCATTTGATTGCATTCAGCCCATAGGACTAGTTTGTCAAGGTCTTCCTGGATCCTTACCCTATCCTCAGATATGCCCACATTTCCCCATAGCTTTGTGTCATTCACAAACTTAATCATTGCGCTTTACACCCCCTCATCCAAGTCACTGATAAAAATGTTAAAGAGTACAAGCCCAAGCACTGAGCCCTGGGGGACACCACTGGAGACGGTCTTCCAGGATGAGGCCATTCCATCGATTACAACATTCTGGGATTGGCCTCTGAGCCAATTGCCAACCCACCTCACTGTAGACTGATCTAGGTCAGTACCCTCTGGCTTAATTGAAAGGATCTCATAGAAAACAGTATTGAAGGCCTTGCTGAAGTCTAGGTAAATGATGTCAAACTCATGTCCCTTGTCATGTTGGTTAGTTCATACAAGGACACAAGGTTAGTTAAGCATGACCTACCCTCAACAAAGCCATGCTGGTTAATTCTTAATACCCCACCAGTTACAAGCTTGTGGTTGATGGCCTCCCTGACAATTTTTTTCAAAGATTGAAAAGACACCTGAGTTTACCTCTAGTTACCTAAGGTTTTCCATCCCACTTCAAGTGCCTCAAGGCATTGGTACTTGTAACAGGGGGCCTTTTCAGGGCTGATTTGACTGTGGCCTGCCCACCTGTTTCTGGGCCAACCACTCGCCTTCTTACCTGCCGTGCCTTGTTATTAATTAATTAATGATCTTAATTAGGCAGGAGGCTGCCCATTTCTTTCCCCGATTCCGGGGGGTGCTATCTGTGGCTCCGTACCTCCCCTACACTGCAGCCCATGCCTTGCAGATGGCATCCATAGTTTTATAATCACTGGCCCCACGCTGGGCCCCAGACTTCCCCGATCAGGACCCCTCCTAGAACCCTCCATTCAGGTGGCCTACCCTGCCTTCATTCAGGCTATCTAGTTCCCTGAAACTATTTTCCCGTCTCAAGCGTGGTCCTCCCGGTACCTTTGGCCATACAGGCTCTGGCCTCACCTCCAAGGCCAGTCAGAAACCCCAGGACCTTTTAGCTCTGGGCATCCCTCACGGTGGGCCCTTGGCCCTTTTGACCGTTCTGGTCCTGGCCCCTGCATTGACCAGTCAAGGGTACTCTCTCAGAGTCTCTGGCCCCGCTCTATCTCTGGGGTCTGTCTTCTGGCCGTACTAGCAGGTGACCCACCCAGTTTTGAGGGCTAGGGATTAAGGCACCCCAACCCTTAAGGAACCAACATGGGTTCATCAGTGGAAGGTCCTGTCAGACCAACCTGGTGGTCTTTTATGATCAGATCACCAGATCATTAGACGCAGGGGTAGCAGTGGATATAATCTTCCTGGACTTCCAGAAGGCTTTCGACACTGTCTCTCACCCCGTTCTCATTAAGAAACTGGGAGGCTGTGGTGCAGACACCCACACAGTCAAATGGGTCGCCAACTGGCTGGAGGGCCGCACCC
>NW_017728949.1:40458450-40462370 GCF_001723895.1 Crocodylus porosus
AGGAGGTTAGATGAACATCTTGCTGGGGTCATTTGACCCCAGTACTCTTTCCTGCCATGGCAGGGGGTCGGACTAGATGATCTGCTTCTAGATGACTAGATGATCCCTTCTGACCCTAGAAACTATGAAACTATGAAACCCGCCTTTCACTGGGGTGGTAGCTGGCCTGACATTTCCTGGGGGGCTCCCATGCCACTGACAGCCCCACCAGGTTACCCACTCCCAGCAGGGTGCAGTTTTAGATCATGCCCAGGACCAGGAGCCTCCAAGCCATCCCCTACAGCTCCTCCCTTACCTCCACAATGATACCAGAAGCCTCACAACCAGGTGATGTTGCTGCCTGACCTGCTAACAGGGAACTGAACTGTTTATATAGGCAGTCAGGGATCTAAAATGGCTGCCGCAATCAAGCAGCTGCTGGTTGTTTGGCCCTGATCTTAAAGTGGCAAGCACAAACAGTGCCCTGCCACAGTACCCATCTGGATGTCCCCTACTTGAAAGTCCTCCCTTAGGTCATCTTGGCCAGATGATTCATGTACAGCAGTGGAATCTACTCTTTCTCCTCCAGGCATGCCTAGTTTAAAGCCCTCCTTAGCAAGTCAGCAATTTTCCTAGAGAAGAGCTTCTTCCCTCTGACCATGAGGTGAATACCGTCTCTAGTATGCAGACCAGTGCCATTGAACTGCATGCCAAGGTTGTGAAATCCAAAACCAACACAGCAACACCATTTTTGAAGCCTTTGGTTGACTTCCTCAATGCACTCCTCCCTCCAATGACCACAGCCTCTAACTGGGTGGACTGAGGAAAAGATCACTTGTGCTCCTAGTTCCTTGAGCTTCACCCACATGGACTTGTAGTCGCTCACAATTTTCTCAGGGTTGTTTCTCACTGTGTCATTCATGCCCACGTGGACAAGGAGCATGGGGTAGTGGTCCATAGGATGGACCAGCTTTGGGATCCTTGTCATTACATCTTGGATCCTGGCTCCTGGAAGGCAGCAGACCTCTCAAATGAAGGGGTCTGGATGACAAATGGCACCTTCTGTTCCCGGCATCAGGCTTTGGGCCTGGAGCGACCAATTTCCATGTGCTGTTGGTTGGGGCATCTTGCTTAATCCCACTCTTCTTCCTGGTCTCCGTGGCATCCTTTTCCAGGTGTAGGGACTGGCAGTAAGCATCAATATCTGCCTCATGTTCCTTGGTGGTTCACAATCTGCTCACCCACGCCCTGGAGCTCCCTTACCCAGCCCCCCAGAGTCTCCACTAGTGAGCACATCCCAGAAGTGGGATTGCTTGAACCCCAGATCCAGCCTCCAGCAGACATGCCAGGCAGCCTCCGCAGCCTAGAGACAAGGTTTCTGTCTGCGTGGAGGCTGGGACCATAGGCCCCGTCTGGGTAAAGACTTCTGCGGTATCAAGTGGGGATGGTCTATCCAGATCAGGGAGCCTAGGGGTACGGTGCATGCCCATCACCATGTTGCAGGGTGGACCCTGTTCGCTCGGCTCCTTAGGTATTTAAGTAGGAGACCAGGTGGGTGTAATTACCCCAACGTGGTCCAATGTGGCCCTCACCAGCAGCTGTTGCTGGTAGACAGGCTCAAGTAGTTGCCTGCAAGGGGATCCCCTGGCTTCTCGAGGGATCCCCTGGCTGCCCTGGCTTCCCAAGAAGTTGGGGGACTCTGGGGGTCCCTGGGTCCCTCCACAGAGGGGAGGGAGGGCTGGTCCCTTGTCCCCTTTACCTGAGATCCAGCATTTGCGGTCTATTCCACAGCGTTGGGGGCTTTGACTGCTCAGGGGTGCAACAGGCACGGGGTGTGCTGTGCGTCTCCACCGGGGTACAACTCAGGGCTGAGAATGCCCCCGGGTCAGAGGACCTGCTTCTTAGGACTTGTAAAATAGAGACCCACAGACATACAATCCCTATAAGGGAAGACTAATGAGGTGGATAAAATGTGAAAATAACATCTTCACTGAAACATCTCGAGTGGTAAGGGCAAGGTATGAGGATGGTGGAGCCCTGCAAAGAGGAGACAGCCCACTAAATTGCAGGACTGATCACCTGATCTTCCTCCCAAGGTTACATCTTTCTTTGGTTCTTCTTCTTTCTCATCCAATGTGTGGTAGGCAAGTTTCAAAAACGACTATCAGATCCTGACAGAGAGACTGGAACTTTCTATGAGATCCTTGGTACGGCAAGATTTTCCACAGTAGGCATTGATTGCATTAGTACTACATGGGATTAGAGTTCCACATGACTCAAACTTCATTCTACCATTATTATTTATGGTTGTTTTCAATACCACTGATCTTTCCCTGTGCTGCCAACCTAAGCTGAGCAGTCTCACCCTGGGAGGAAAACCACATTAAACAATAAAACAAACACTAAATATCTTAACATACAATCTTTAGTGACAAGTCTGCTTTGAGACTGTCAAGGGGGTGACATCTAGTAGTGCTAATAGGGAAAATGGATATTGATGTTTCTCAAGTGATGATCCAATTAAAATAGTAATAGGAAAGAAAGTGTGCTTTAGCAGTTAAAGCCAAGTACAAGCCATAAAGAATTTTTGTCAACGTTCTTAGGTTTGCCACAAAACTTAGGTGACTTGCACAAATCATTTAACCCCTCAATTTTCTGCCTTCTTTTCAAATATAGTTAACAGTGCCTGCTCCCAAGGGATGCTTTGTTTTATTCAGCAACTAATTTTCAAAAATTATAAATATATTACTACAATGACAGGCAATTTAATGCATAGTAATCTCAGGATATATAATCTTCCAGTATGCAATTCTTGTTAAAACAAAGGGTGACCCTTGTGGTGAACATCTAGAAAGCACTTGGAGAACTCTGCCCTGCTTCGCTATTGGAATTTTTTGGTTCCCTTATGCAACCACAGCAGTGTGTCTGTAAAGTCATCTTGGACCAAATGCTCTATACTTTAACAAGGTCACATGAGAATGAATTTGTCTCACAATTTCCAGCTTCAAAAACAGTGCTTGAGACTGCAAGATCTGACATCAGTATTATTAATTTCTGCCCCTTTCCACCAACAGGTTCAAAATATATTATTATTGTTATTGTTGTTGTTGTTGTTGTTGTTGTGGGCCTGATCCTTGTACTCCAAAAACCCACGAGGAAAGGATCAATTACTAACAGTTACAACAATTACAGGACCAAATTCTGAATTCACCTGTGTGTAAAATCACACAAAGCCTAAGCACAACCTAAATTATGCCTAAGCTGTAGAATGAAGGGGTTGTGGTGACATATCCACTTTCTGCCATCCCTTCAAGAGATTTGCTGAGAATGTTGTATCTGGTCCATGCCTGAGCACAAGGTTTTCAGGACTGGGGGAAACATACCACAGAACCATTTTGATCTCTGACCCCAGGTGCTTGGCTGTCCTGCCACAAATGTTCCAGAACTTTCTTCTTTGACAAATTTGGCTTTCCTCTTTGTGTGTCTGTATGTGCAAACACACATGCATGCAAATAGATTGTGTCCTTTTAATAAATACTTTATAAGCTGTATATTTTGGGTCATCCTGTGCAAATTTGCAACTTACACTAAGGAGACGCTACCTACAAAATACACTGTTTTGGGTTTACTCTATCCTGATTTATACTGTTGAAGAGAATTATTAGCACAACAGCATGAAGATTAAAATAAAACAGTTCTTATTTTGATTGATTGGCATAGGTGTTGTTATATTTGTTAGTACATATTCATGATTATGCTGTTACCAGAACTACAAATCTACCCATTGTCATGGAAATTTTTTGAGTATGTGCTGCCAGTACAGAAGAGGTTAAACTGACATGCGCAGTTTGAAGCTGTGAGTGGAAATTTCCAAGGCTCACCCAGTCCTTGCCCCCTGGGTGACCTGCGGAGCTGTCAATCATTGTTGACCTACTTTCCCC
>NW_017728949.1:40462381-40725697 GCF_001723895.1 Crocodylus porosus
CACCTGTTCTTTCACAATCCGCTCCGAGTCCCTAACTCCAGACTCTACGCCGCTAATCCCACCTGTCCGTATCTAATTGCCACCCCGGCCCACCGTGACCTTGGGGCCCGATCCTTCGGTTTTCCCCGACACCCATTAATATCGCAGGTCCCCAACATGCATACAGGATTAATTCTGTGTGAGCAGACTGAGAAAACAATAGGTACCTTGTTACATCATTTCCTTGGTTCTGACGTTCCCTCTGTGCTGTTCAGTTATTGCTGCTCTAAGTTAGAGCAGCCCTGGGCTACCCCATCTTTATTGTGGGGAATGGGGAGAACATCAGGCAGGTAACATATTCAATTGTACTCAGAGGAAGAACTTTGTCCCTCACCTTGGGTCCTGTCCTCAGTATAAATCAGTTGGACATAGGGGTCAGGGATAAGCACCTCACATGAACAGCAGATAAGCCACATTTTCAGTAACATTACAGTGCAGGTCATGACAGCCTACAGTGATTGTTTTTCTTAGTGTGCTATTCTAGTTGCTGATATTGAGTCTGTCTCACCTGTGTAGTACCAATGGCTCTATCAACATCAACACCAGCAGTCTATGTGAATTTGGATACAACTGCAGCTAACTCCTAAGACAAACAGGACAACACAGACTTCAGCCTCAAGGCTGGGAAGAGCCTCAAGGTCAAGAAGAAATGAGTATAGTGCAATAGGCACATGGGTGGTTAATGCACAGGCCCAGGGGTCCCTGCCAATCAGAGGCCCCCAGGTGCCCGGGTTCCCATGGGAAACAGCGGGTTTCCCTTTGCAGGCAAACAGCATTCCAGCCTGCAAGGGGCTGCTTGGGGCTGTCAGGAGTGAGACACAGTGCAGCCACTAGGATTCCTTTTACCAGAGACCGCCAAGGATTGACTCAGCCCCTCATCTGATTTGGTATCAAGTGAACTTCAACAGTAATCCCTAATTTTTATTACAAGTTTCCTCCCTGTAATATGACCTGGCAAGTGGTTCCTTTAGACATTACAGCAGCAACCTCGAGTGGTACTGGCTTCAGATCTTCTGCTGGGTGTGTGGGACATCTATTCTTGGATTCCCTGTTGTTCGAACAAGAATTCCAGGTTTGCTCCCATCTCCCCAGGGTGGCAACACAACACTGTCTCTTTGTTTGTCCACTACTTCTGTAACTTTTTGACCCCAAATTGTCCAATCCTCAAGTTTCTTACCTCATCTTTTTAGAAAAGGTACTCCCAATCCTATTCCACTTTTAGTTTTCTTTCCTTTTAGGGAAACTGCTGTACCTGGTTTGCCCACTGTACCAATCACAGCACTTTTATTCCCAGTGCTTTATAAGGCACTCAGTACAATTTAATTGCTTAGTTCTGGGAAGGCTTAAACTATGGCCAGGAGCCTTAGCATAACTCAGTTTGCCTGCTACAGCAGGGGGCACCGCATGCCTGTTCACAGCCACCTGCATGCACATGGCCCAGAACACAGCTGAGCACTGTGGAGAGCAGGTCTCTGCAGGTAAATAAAGGGAGGACGGGGCATGGGGGACAGATGAAGGGGCCATGGTGAAGGACGGAGTGGGGCAGAGGCTCAGGCTGGAGACACTGCCCAGCCAAGGCGGTCCATGGGACCTGGGGCCAGGAGTGGGACAGAGCCACAGGCAACCCATCCAGAGGGCACGGAGGGCAAGTTCCTTGCTGCTGCACATAACCCTGAGGGGAGGCATGGGGGGTTGTGGGTTGCTTGCTGTGGCCTCAGGGCTCTCTGCCCTGCTGCCTTTGCCCCAGGGATCCCATGCTGACTGCAGTGGGGGCAGTGAGTTGTGCCTCCCTCTGCCAGGTCAGCAGGGGACATGTGACCCTTGGAGCAAAGGCAGCAGGGTGGAGAGCCCTAAGCACACAGCAGGCAGCCTGCATCTGCTTTTGCCATGCTCCGTTTCAGCCATGGTGAGGGGAGGAAGGGTGGGGAGGATGAAGGAGAGGTGGGCGTGTGCTACCCTTCCCCCAGCCCAGCTGCATCCACCTAGCCTCTACCGTGGGCAAGGGCAGTGTCAGCTTCTCTCCAGTGGGGGGGCTGGGCTGGGGCAGGCTGGGGGCTTAGGGAGACTATAGCTACCCCAAAATTTGCCTTAGCCTCCCCATAGCCACACTTCCCAGCGCTGCCACTTGCGTGCTCCTTGCAGCTGAGCCCACCCTATTCTGGCCTGCTCTGAGCCCAGCCCCCCTCTCATCCTGGTGTCACTCCTGCTGAAGTGCCTTGCCTTTGCAAGCTCAGTGGTATGGGGCAGGTGGATGGCAGCAGCAGAGCTGGAAGGGGTGGCTACCGGGGGGAGGGGCTAAGGCAAACTTTGGGGTGGATATAGTCTACCCCAAGACCTCAACAGCCCACAGGGCACAGAGGCCTGTCCTTCCCTTGGCAGCAGCACCACCAAGAAGAGAAGGGGCCACTCCCCTGGCTGGAGCCCAGGGCCCCAATAAATTTTAATCCTCCACTAAACAGGCAACATATCCACACTGTACTCCTCTGGCACCAAAGAAAATATTCATATTATGTGATAGTATTTCTCTATGTGGTGCCTCCACTGAGGACCTAGGAATACAAATTATTTCAATATAGAATATACCCTCTTAGACTATAACACTCTGGCTCTTTCAGAGTATCCATCAGTTGGAAGAATGGTTAATAGCAAATTTTTTCAGTATTTTCCAAATACTTTTGTTCTATGGATTATGCAAGATAACGTGTAGAGAAGACAATTATTATAAAAATTTCTTGTTGGCTTATACAACATATGGAACATTCAATACTTCCAGATTTGACAACATTAATAAAGAATACTGATATTAACAATTATCTCCGCTTTCTCCTCCCAAAAATAATCTTTAAAAAATTATGTTGAAGAGAAATAATAATCAGCATTATAATCATATTTGTAGTGGGGCTACATTTATCTGAAAAGGAATTTCTGAAAAGGGCTTGACCCTGCCTGCCCTTTATTCATGGAAGTAGTGTTATTGACTAGTCACATCAAGATAAATCAAGATATGATGATTAAGGTACAAAGTCTTAGACCCCAATTTTTTAATGAGCCCCACAAGGGAGTCCCTTCTGATCTTAGAACTCATGGCAGGACTCCATCTAAAAGCCATGACAGAATCAAGCTTTCTCCAGAACTTTCTTTTTTGACAAATGTGTACCAATTCAAGTGTCATCACTTTACTGAGAAAAGCAAAAACAAAAAGTTGCAAAGCAGAACCTTGCTCTGCATCTCCTGCTTTATTATGTCTGCTTTCTCTCAACTGACTTTTTAGAATGCAAGACAATTGGGGAAGGAATCCTCTTCTGTGCCTGATACAAAGCCATACGATTTCATTTGGGTGCCCTGTATTGAGCCCAATAATGCTATTTGTATAAACCAGGGGTTTTCAACCTTTTTTAAGGGGATTACCCCATCTGGTGGGTACTCCTCCTGGTGGGTACCCCCTTCTGGAGGGAGTCCCCCAGCAGCCAGTTGCTGAGCAGGGCAGCGGGGAGCCCCCCAGTGGCCAAAAGCAAAGCAGCAGTGGTGAGGCAGTATACAGGCATGCAGCAGCAGCGCTTCTCAAGTACCCTCACTTCTCCACACCACCACCACATATCCCCTGGGGCCTTCACAAGTGCCCCCAAGGGTACATGTATCCCTGGTTGACAACCCCTGGTATAAACCATTGGGTCCAAAACCTTTTTGGACAAAGGAATCCTAGTCAGACTTCAACCTTTCTTACAGGCCACTATACATCTGTATCTTTTAATTGAAAAAGGAAGCAGCTCAGTTCAAAGCACTGACTGTGGCTTTGAGTCCCACCTGTGGTCTGTGAACCAGTGTGGGAAACATTGGGATTTCAGAAAGATGGCCAGGCTTATTTGAAGACAGAAGATGGTGCAGACAGAAGTGACAATTTTTGCCCAATCTGCCACAGAAAGCAGTCTGTAATCACTAGGGTTGTGAACTCTGTTTGAATCTCTTCTGGGAGGTTTCATCACAATGTAATAACATAGTTTCATAGTTGTTAGGGGTGGAAGGAACCTTACAGATCACCGGGTCCTGCCCCCCTGCACTTGGGCAGGAAAGACTGTTTGGGATTAGATGACCCCAGCAAGATGGGCGTCAAGACACTTTCTGAAGATCACCAGGGTAGATGACTGTTCAATCTCTGGAGGGAGCCTGTTCCAAACCCTCAGTACTTGACCTGTAAATAAGTTTTTCCTTATGTCTAGTCGGAAGCGATCCTCAATCAGTTTGTGCCCATTATTTCTTCTCCTGCCTTGGTGACGTTAGTGAACAGATGCTCCCCCAGGCCCTGATGTGATATACTTATACGCTGCCACCCCCTGACATTAACGACTTTACATCAAAAAAGCAAATGCAAATTAGTATTACATTTTAAAAACCCACTAGACTAGTGTATAAATCAGATTCAACATTTAATATTTATTTTAATGAATGCCCTATAATTTATTTCCTGGGTGACTCTC
Organism: Crocodylus porosus; assembly: GCF_001723895.1. Taxonomy (NCBI): domain Eukaryota; kingdom Metazoa; phylum Chordata; order Crocodylia; family Crocodylidae; genus Crocodylus; species Crocodylus porosus. The sequence continues at coordinate 40,466,896 of NW_017728949.1, forward strand.
AGCTGAAGATTTATATCTAATTCCTGGAGATTCCAGGGCAATCCTGAAGGGTTGGAGACCCTAACAGTCATGACCAAATAAGTGCATGGGTGCAGATTGCTTCAAAAATGGCCAATCCCGTGAAAATCTGAACCCTGATTGTATGAGGGGTCAGCTGAAGACTTTTACAGAAGATGCTCTGTTTTGACTTCTGCCTGCGCTGCCTCCCAGCCCCCAGCTGTTTTCAGAATGGAAAGGTAGAAAATCAGAGAGGGAAGTCTGGTCTGGGGTTTTTGCGGCCTCTGCTGGAAGGTGGGGTGGGTGTACTGGAGGCCTCCCCACCAGGTGGGGGCAGCCTTGTAATCTTCCCACTGCACCCTCCAGCACTGGCTAGGGATAGGGAAGACCAGCTACAGGCTCCCAACCAGCCGCTAGATTCCCTTCCCCTTGGAACCAAGTTAACTTCTGTTTGGGGGACAGGGACATCATTGCAACTCAAACTAATTCCTACACCGTGCTCTCCATTACAGCAGGGAGTGCACTTCAGTTGTGCTTGGAAGTGTGTTAGAACACTGTCTCATTGCTAAAAAACTTTCCCTAAAGTACCTTGTTTCTAGTTTAAATTGGTCTAACTGCATTACTGCGTTTTGGGTTGTAGCGGTGTTCGTCTAAGGACATAGGCAGGTCAGGCTCTTTGGGCAGATGTTATATCTTTTATTAGACCAACTTAGTAGTTTCAGGCACAACTACCCTTCTTCAGGCATAGGAAGTCTCCAAGGAGTCTCAGAAAAGCAGAGACTTCCTATTCCCAAAGAAGGGCGATTGCACCCAAAAGCTTACAAAACTTTTTTCCAGCTACTCAGTTAGTCTAATAAAAGACATTGCATCTATCCAAAGAACCTTGCCTGTCTAATTTCATTAGACTCCCGCTGGGCCTTTCACCAGTACATTAAAAAGGCTCAGGATTTTCTCCAAAACAGGTCCTAACGCACAGTCTCCTTCTAGTTACAACACGCTGAGCATTTACTATTCTTCTGTCCAGGGCCCTGCCCAACTGCTCCTCGCAGCGGAAGATGCTTTGGGCACGTCCGGGTCGAGATAGGGCTGGCCCTACTTATTAGATACGAATAAACAACGTTCTGCCCAGCTACCGCCAACGTCCGCTCCCCACAGCACTGCCGACCTCCCCGGAGTCCGCGCGGTCAATACGTGCTACCGGAAAGCGGCGCCAGTGCAGTGGCCAATCAGAGCCTCCCCACAGCAGTGCGCAGGCGCAGGATGCCGCCCCGCGGGGCGTGGCTCTGCGTGCCGAAGGGAGGCGGATCCCACCCCGCCCCCAGCTGTCAGCTGTCCGCCCAGGGGTTCCTAATAAAGTTGCTACAAAGTGACCTTGGGTAGCTTCCTTCCCGCGCTTCCCCTTGCATCCGGGCCAGTCGCTATAAGGGCCGGGCTGCGCCTGCGCACTGAGCCTCCCGCCGTTCGACCTCTGCTACAGCCGGACCCGGTAGGTAGTGCGCGCCGGGCTCGGCCCCATCCCTCCCCATCCGGCCGCTGACCGCGCCCTCTGCCCCGTGTCCGTATAGAGGCGGGTGTGGGACGTGCCGGATCGCAGCTCGGACGAGGCCCCGGGACGTCGCTCCAGCCCTGGAAGATGTTCGCCTGCTTGAAGCTCGCCGCCTCTCCCGCCCTGGTGAGCATGGGGGCTGCAGGGAGCGGCTGCCCCTGCCAGGACAGACCCGCCTGGCCCGTGTCTGCAAGGGGGGGGTTCGGCTGGAGGCCGCCTGCTCTCCTCCGGATCAGGACACTGTTCCTCGAGTGCAGTGGGGAGCTGCTGTAGGGGCTGGGCTGTCTCTTCCTCCTAGGTCCTTGTTGTAGGTCAGAGGCTGGCTAGTCTCCTGTTGTGGTGCCCTCGGGGCAGGCTGGGGAGCCTGGCAATGAAAGGAAAAGGCTCCGGGTGGGGGGAGAGCAGGCTGGGGGCACGGCCTGCTTCCCTCCTGCTCCTCCTCTAGGTCAAATTCCACCTTCCTGCTGGTGTTGTGCAAGGGTGGGACTCTCTGTGCCTTGTAGGGAAATCACTGCTGCAAAATATGTCCTCATCTGAGAAGGAAGCCTTTTCTCTGTGAGTGTGCAGGCTTCTCTCAAGCAGGAAGAGCCTTGTGTGTGAATCAGGGTGACCTTATGATGGGGGAAGCCCAAGGACATGCACAGGCCCTGTCTAGAAAGAAGGGTTCATTCATTCCTGGCTTGTTAGATTTTAACCTTCTGTGTTGGGTAACTGTAATGCAATCAAAGTCTTCAAAGACATGATTTCATTTTTATGGCAGTGTTCATGGTTTGGCTTGGCTGTTACCTTGTTCCATTTTTCTTTTTAAATATGAGGATAACTGCACTAGTCCCAAATGGGAGTTGAGTTTTATTTAATACAAGGTGATAACATCATTGTTCTTTTTGCTTCCACTTTCAAAAATACTTATAAGTGAGTCAGTTAACTCTAATGAGAAACATTTAGCAGCTGCAGGAACATCAGGCCAAAAATGTCCAGGATTTCATTCGAATTTCTGAAATATATCCTTTTTGAATTTGGCAGGGGAGTTGTTGTCAGGTGTCTGATTTGCTGGCAGTACTGGTTAGCATTACCTATCTCCCAAACTGCTATGTTGACTGTGTTATTTTTATTTAGATAGCAAAGCATGTTCCCAAAAGGTGGGAGTTAGCTGGAAGTGCTCGGGGGGGGGGGGATAATGCTTGATGCTTCAGGCAAAAAATGAGTACTTTTGTATACTCTGTTGGCAGTACGAAAGAGTGCAGATCTACAGATACTAACGCATTCACTGCTATTATAAAGAAAAATGATATGGTGGCTAGTGAATACTGAGTTTGTAAAACCAAGAATGTTGATTACAAATGTCTTATCTATTTTTTTTTTCTTTGTTTTTCTTTCTTACAGATCCGTGATGGATCAAAAGCCTTGTACAGACCAATTTCTGCATCTGTATTTTCTAGGCCAGAGGTCCGGACTGGAGAGGTATCTTGATTTAAACAAAACTCAGTTGCAAAACAAAAACTCAGAACTGCCTGGTGAGCCTAAGTATCCTAATCCTAGATTCAAATGTGACTCCCTTTAAAAAGGATACCTGATGATAATACATCTTGCTGTCATCCTCCATTTCCCCCTTTGCTCTTTGAGGGTTTTTTTTGTTTGCTATTGATTCTTTAAGTACCATATTCAAACGTTTCACTCGTAGTCATAAGTTTTAAATCACTAATTACCCTTACATGTAGTATTTCTTAACTCTAGTTCAACAGTATACCTCTAAATAAATATGTAAAATATATTGTCTGACTGAACTTTAAATGTCTTTCATGTTTCTTTCTTAGGGTAACTCGATACTTAATGGGGTACAGAACACTGTATTGCAACTAGCACGTAGAGAGTTCCAGACTAGTGCTATCAGCAGGGACATTGACACTGCTGCCAAATTTATTGGTGCTGGTGCTGCCACAGTAGGAGTGGCTGGTTCTGGTGCTGGTATTGGAACGGTCTTTGGTAGTCTAATCATTGGTTATGCCAGGTAATTTTTTCTTTTTCCTTCTGTGCAAGTGCTTGTCTAGCATTCAGATTTAATACTATACTTGAAGTGTTGTTGCATTGATATTGATACCAGTTGTAGAAGTTATTTGGTGTAGTAGAGCTTTATCTGAAATGGAACTCCAATATATTGTTCTTAAATAGCTTTTCTTAGATTAGGATACTCTTAGATAAATGGAATAGCATGTAGTGGCAGTGTATCCAATGTAGCTGGCTCAGAGTCCTGAATTGGTAAGATTCAGACTCTGGTATACATAGACCTTCAGTGATTACTTAAGGCAAACTGGGCACGTCTACACGTGTCATTGCACTACAGTGATGTAGCATCAACGGTCACAAACTGACATTGAAGTTATGTCACTGGCAACTAAAAATAACTGCATGCAGTATGGGCTGTTACTGTTCTGTCATTTAGTACTTCCAAAAGTAAGTATTAAATGATGGTGCAGTAACAAAGGTGCCATAGGAACATGTGTAGAATGTGGCTGCTGACTAGCTAAATCAGACTCATTTTTCAAAGCTGAAATTGGAACTGAAAAGAAACACAAATCTAGACTGAGCAACTTCACATTCTGTAGTGAACACCCAACATTATTAGAAGAACAGATGAGATGATGGATGTTGAGATCTAATTTGATTGTATTCCCCTTTCTCCCAATTATCAGGATTTTTTTAGATGTGGATTCTCACTATAGCTTTGTAGCATATCTTCTACTTAATGTGCCAGCTTCAACCTTGTAGCTTTACTGTAGCAATTAGTTCCATAGCAACCAACTGATGTTGGATAGCAGACCTTGCTGCAGAAGCTTGAGAAAAGGAAAATCCTTTAAGAGGGCCAAATATAATTTTCTCTAGTTATCCTAGTGAAAACACATTTGTGCCTATGCAGTAATGTATTCAAACTGTGCTACTAGTAACTGGCAGAAGTGTAAAGTGATCTCTAGTTCATGGAGGTACTTCTCACTCTTGCATCACAACTTGCAGGGTGGTAATCCATTAAAAACTTTAAGTATTCTCCTTCTTCCCATACTCTCTAGGGAAATACTCTTTCATTTTGTAACAGATGAATCTGATACGCCATCTTGACTAGGGAGAGAGCAAGAGTTGAATAGCATAGCTTGTCTACAAGTTGCTTAAAATATTGTAGAGGCATTCAGGGTAGGTCTGGTTGTGCAAATGAACTCCTTCCTATATTGCACACAAGTGGAATTTAACAAGAAAACCTGAACTGATATTCCCTACCTGGTGGCTTTCTTTTTCCTGGTGAGCATATTTGACATGAAGCTTACACAGGCTAGGCTTTTTTTAGTTGTAATTTGAGTGGTGTAAAAATGTTGTTTGCTTTTTATATTAAAAGAGGGGATTTTAAGGCTGTTTTATAGTTGGACATTAATTCCAGAACCAAATTTAGTGATATGTAAAGTACATTATCCTAGTTTATTCTTTAACATTAGTGTCACTGTTACAGGCACTTCATTACCTTTTGTATAGGTATAGATTGTCTCTCTCTTCCTGCTATGACACTTGTAGCATTCTGTAAGTCTTATGTCATAACCACAACTTTTTTTATCAAATGATACTTGAATTGCATCTTCAAAAATATAAAACATTTAATACCTCTCATGCACTCTCTCTCTTTAGAAACCCTTCTCTGAAGCAGCAGCTGTTCTCATATGCTATCCTGGGATTCGCCCTGTCTGAAGCCATGGGTCTCTTCTGCCTGATGGTTGCTTTCTTAATCCTGTTTGCCATGTGAAGAGAGATCTGCTTGTAATGTTGGCATTAGTAAATTACAAATGTAATTCTGTGCATCTTGCTAGGACTCTCAAAATGTTGGTGTTGTGGAAATGTACATTATTTCCAAAGTCATGTCATTAAAGACAATCTTTAACTGTCTAGCTATGACCTTCATCTTTAATTCAAACACTTTGGGTGGAACTGTTAGACACTTCTTTCTGGTTTTCCCCCTTAATGCTCATGCTGACTGCCAGCCACACAATGTAGAACAGAACAAAAGTGGTGTTCTCGATTTGGTCACAATACCGCATGTCACCTTTTTAGTCTAAATTCTGTGTGTTTACTACTTTGGCCTTCAAATCTAAAAGAGATGTCTTAAGTTTATGAAATTTTTGTAATGACTTCAAGTAACACTGAAAATCCCAAAGGCTTCTAGCAGTTACCAAAGCCAGCACTTTCTATTGCTAATCTAATGTCTGATTTAGTGGTTAGTTTATTGCACCTGTCCAAGGATCTAGGCCATCTACAAATGACAATGTTGCTTCATAGCTGCTACGAAACGTGAAGTCAAATTGCTTCAGCGTACAGGCAATGGCCAATTTGTTTGAAATGGCGAGGCCAGGGCAATGGTCCAAACTTGGCAAGAACAAAAATTCTAGACCCCTTTTTTGAACTGGGTTCTTTCAGGGTTAGGAGGTTCTGGAGCAGTAACTTTGATAATAGCACCAATGTGAAAGAGTTTGATCATATTACTTTCCTTGCTTAGAACCAGAGGGCCAGATACTTGCAGATTTTCAGAAATGACTGCAAATAATCTGATCTTTCAAAACAATCACTTGAAGGGTGTGACTTACTTAAGACACACAATGTTTTGTTAACTTTGTGACCTTCCAAAAACATCTCTTCCTGCCATAACCTAGTCATTCCTGGAGAGAACTTCCTGTACAAAGTACACCCTAAGTGACATGTATCATCACATATAAAACACACTTTTTCTCTCGCGTAGTGTTTTTTTGATGTGGTAGGGGCCTGGGCCTGTTTTAAGTTGCATTTGTTTTTCCTTCAATCTTAATTGTTTTTTAACTCATTCCAATCTGTGAAATAGCTGCTCCTGGTAATGAAGCTCCTAAGAGACAGCAGAACAAAGAATAGCTGTCAAGACCATTTAAAAAAAAAAAAAAAAGTTGTTAACATCTGTTGAATGAAAAGGTTAGAAGGAATCAGGTAGATTTATAATAAATCATAAGTCCACTGGCTCAGCCCTGCTTGAGTAGAAATACTGCTGCCACTAAAGTCTGCTTTAATTTTGGATGGATCCAGGTTTCCTTATTCTTTCCTCATTCTTAGTGTTTTTTCTCTGCCTTCTTTCTTTCTTGTTCCTTGTTTTCTCCCCATTGCCCTTGAGCATATAGGCCATTTTGAGATGAGGGCAAGGTAGCTCGACTTGAAGGGCATAGTTCTCTGTAACTGGTGCTGTAACCCATGTGATAACCAGTACCTAATAACACAGTAAGTGTCATACTGGGTTAGGCCAATTATCCATTTAACCCAGTAGCCTGTCTCTGACAGTGACCAAAACACTGTCTCACCTTAGATTTAAGGCATCCCTGCATAACTTTTATGATTTTATTGGCATCCCATTTCAAAAATAATTTATTATAGTGCTTACCTCCTTGCAGAGGAGCCAGACAATGGGGATGGTAATGTGGCTATACAGAGTGATGCCTTTATCTGCTTACATTTGCAACCTGAGCCTGCCATTATCTGCTTATTTCCTCACTTCCTGGGGCACCCTTCAAAGGATCTTGTGGCACTGTGGGATGCCCTGGTACCCTGGTTGACAATCACTGTGTTAAAGGAACAGCACTGAACTTGCTATATCTGGAACAATCTATTCTGTTTGTTACCCTCCCTGGTATCCAGCATTATTGTTTTAGAGATATTAGAGAATATATCTCTGACTTCTGTTTTAAATATGATTAATCTTTTTTTAATGTATTCAATGCCACTCCTTCAGAATTTGGCACTAGGTGAGGAGGGTTTTTTTTAAGCTCTTGGAAGATGGGAAGTATATAGTTGAAAGGCATAAGCTCTCTATTACCTCAGAGTCCAAATCCTTCAAAACACATTAATAATCAATAATGATATGCTTATATACTATGCCCTTTCTCCTAGTATTCCTAATTCTTAAAATACTTTGAAAAGGACAAATCTGTTAACTTTACCCTCAATACAACTTAAGATATATTCCATGTCCTGGAGTAATGGGACAATCTTTTTGACTAGTGTGCCACAAATTAGCCTCATATCTCCCAGAAGTGCTACTCTGCACCCTTTCCTGTGCCTGATCTGCTGCTCTGTTTTCTGTTCCCTGCCCAAACTGTTGCTTTATTTTCTGCTGCTTGCCCTACTGCTGCTCTACTTTCTGTTTCCTGTACAATCATATCCAGTGGAAACTTTGGGGGAAATTTCAAAACACAGAATTACGTAATGGTATTTCATTATGACATTAGATAAAGCTCATCTTTTTTTATAAGTGCCAGCTGATGTTTCTCATATGGGAGGGGGCATAATGGTACTGATCTCTCCTTTGTGCAGCACTTTGAAATCTGGTGAGAAACTTGATATAAGATGCAAGTTTGCCCAGGGCCACTTGTCTCTCTCTTGCTTTAAATACATGCACAGCCCCTGCCATGTGGGGAAAGAGATTCTGGATTGAGGGGCACGGGGGATCTCTGGTGGGTGGAGCAATTGCAGGTGCAATATTCCAGAAGCCACAAGGAAATCCCAAGCTGTTCTCTTGAAATTGATTGTATTACTATATCTACCACCCAAAGGGTTTGTCCTAAGTGTTAAATATATTTTTGTGTTCCTGGTAGCTTTCCTATCTGGGGAAAGTAGTTGATTCAATTGCCAATGGTAATTGTGTAGATGCCCAGCCCTTGGAAACTTCATTCCATTGAGGGAAATAGCATTAATTGGCTGTACAGGTTCAGGAGGCCCAGCAAGACAAAGGTCTGCAAATTAAGCCATGGCTGTAGAAAGGGAGAATAATGTGCACAATGGGACAAGAAGTCTACAAAATTGTATGCTGTGTCTGCCAGGCAGATAGGGAAAGGATGGGTAATACAGAACATGCTAACTCCAAGTATAAACTGTCAATTGTTTTATGTAAAGTTTTCTCCAGAGATTTCCAGGGGCCAAACTGAACTTGGTCACAGGATGGAATCGCCTTAAAACTGCTGGGGGAAGCGGTAGAGGAAGGCAAGCCTGGAGCCACAAGATTCACAGGTGCAGTTAACACGGGAGAGAAAATATAGAACCTCTATAGAGAAAAGGTGCGCTAGCATAGGTCATGGGGGAATGGAGGCATACAGCAGAGAAATATGCAGCAATGCTTTTGGAGGGAAACGGGAAAGAGGGGAAGGCTAGTTAAATAGAAATGGAAGGGTGGGTGACTTTTGGGGGATGGGAATAAAGGAGCCCCTGCTGTATCTGAAGAACTCAACCTCAATCTATCTTTTCAACACTAAGCCTTAAGGTTTTGGGTTTTTTTAAAAAGCAACGCCTCAAGCACAAACAAGCCCAGAGGGTGTGTAGTTCCATCCACACACTAGCCAGCGCAGTTCCTGCTTAGCTTGCAGCAGCAAAGGCGCTGCAGCTCCAGCCACACCCAGTCACTCAGCGCTTCCGGCCACACAGACAAGTCCGGGGTCGCCGCGCGCCCCGTCCCCGCCAGCCAATCGGCTAGGGGCTGAGTTCTCTGCCCACCGCTGTGTCACGTGACCAGCTCCCCTCACAGCGCTCGGGAGATGTCAGAGAGGTCTCGCGAGATGTGACGGAAGCCTGTGGGGGACCTGGGTTTTAATGTGCGGTTCGGGCCGTGCTCCGAGGGTGAGTTTGTAAACAGAGCGCGGGTCGGGCTGGGCGCGGTAGGGCGCCTTCGCCCCCACAGGCAGCGGGGAGACGCGGGCGCTGCAGGGCCCGGCCTGCGGGCGGGGAGCGGCCCGGGGTAGGCGGGGGTGCCCGAGATGTAATAACATGGCGCCGCCGCCGGTCTCCGGAGGGGCCCCCTCCCCCACCGCGGGCCCTGCCCCGCCGTCCCCGGGGCCGCGCCCGCCCGCAGAGGAGGGTCCCTCGGGGGGGTGGCCGGGCCGGGCGAGCCTGTGGCCCTCCACCCGGAAGCGCTGCGGGCCCCGGGGATGGGACGGGGCCGGGCTTCACTTGTATTCGCCGGGTGGTGGGGGCCTGCGCCTTCTGTGGGAGCTGCCGGCCCGGCCCATCCCGGTCCTGCGGGGGATGCGCCGGTGAGCGGCTTCCCTGCCTGGCCCTGGCGCCCCGCTACCCTGAGAGCTGTCTCTCTCCTTCGCCTCTGCCCGGGGGCTTCTTGCAAGAGCTGGCGCCGGCGGCGGGGTGATGACAAGCTGCGGTGCTCCTGCGCTGCGGATCTTCCCTCAGGCTTCCTGTGCCGGGCTGGACTGGCAAGCTGTGGGCCAGGAGCTGTCACACCTCCTGTTGCCTGTTCCCTTCTCGTCACAACCTCTTCACTTCCCACCCCTGACCCCGAAAGGGACTCAGCCCATTGCACATGGGTGGTTCACTCTGTTCCTCAAGCAGTTCATTCATTTCTGAAATAAAGACATTCTTCTGTTTCTTTGCCCTTCCAGTTAATACACACAAGATTATCTTTGTCCTCTAAGTAAATGAGGCTTTTTGGGTGTGGCCTTTGACTTTCCATTAGCCAAATCTTGTTTTTTCCTTCCCATACTCCTGTGAATGAATCTTGGCAAGTGCCCGCTTTATTAGCTTCAAGCTATCTGAGTTGAGTAAGCTAGGTTGGACTTAAAGTCATGTGTGTGGTTAATGAAAAATGTTGTGATCTGAGATCTAAATCATTGTGTTTTAGAACAGTGATTCTCAACCAGGGTACCATGAGATACTTTTCAAGTTGCCCAGTTCAAGCATGGTTAGATATGCAGGCATCTACAAGAGATTCATAAACTAAACCTTGAGGTTTTAAATAAGAATTCATAGGGTGAGTCCAGATGTGCATGGAAGCTGCACATGAAGGCATCCCCCGTGCTGTTACCTTGCAGCTTTTTTTTTTTTTTTTACCCCTGGTTATCCAGGGGTCAAAAAAACCCATAATGAAAAAAAAATGGAGCAGCACACGTTCAGGCAGCGCACCCTTGCAGCATGAAGAACTCTGGGCTGTGTGGTATGTGTCACTGCAAATGTGTTTGCGGCACCACATACCACATGACTGCACTCATTTGGATGCACCCATAATGTCCTAAACATTTTGGCCTGTTTTGGCCTTTCTCAGTGCTTTGAAATAGAATAATGATTCTATTTTTCTAGCCTTTTCAAGTAAAGGCTAAGAGCTGACATTTTCAAAGGGTGCTTTGAGTCTAACAAGTTTGAGAGCCACTGCTTTAGATGATGGGATAAGAAAGAAAGCTTCTGTATGGTTATTTTTTCCATAATTGTTTTCCAGAATATAGTATCTTGAACCATTTATTGAAGGATGATTTGTACAGGTTGTTTAGAGAGCTTACTCAGATTTATATGCACTTATACACCTGCTTAAGGTTACCACCAAGAATAGTCTCATTGATTTCCGTTGAACTAGTCACAGTAGTAAAGCTAAGTACCTATGCGGGTATAAAGCACATTACAGAATATAAGGGTCTCACTGCAACCTGGTCCAAAGAAAACTTTACTGGGGTTCCCTGTTACATAAAAGTTTATTGGCAAATATGAGCATTAATTACAGAAATAACATTAATGAAATAACATTTTTGGAGAAGTGGAGTGAGTCACCATGTACACTGATGAGTTTATATTTGGGTAGCTAATATTGCACGATAATAGGTCGTTATTATAGCCTGATTCAGAGAGCAGTAATTTGAATTTATTGGTGTATTTGTTCTGGATTTTATAGGTGAACTATACCTTCTGTGTACTGTTTCCTACTCAGAAATGCTGTTTGATTTGATTATATAAAATCTTTTGGTTGTATTGTCATTTCTGCATCTCCACAGCACATTCTGTGTCATATAAAGGTATTACTCAGGTAATACTGTATTCTACTGGCTTTTGTCATTCAAGTATGATTAAGGTGTGCTTATGCCAAGGTCCTGTTTTGTTATAAGACATTCAGATTAGTCTGTTTTTCTTTCTGTTAATTGCATGTGGATACCTAGGCATGGATCCAGAAAGATGCATCTTTTATTCGCACTTGGTTTTGATTTTTCTGAGCTCAGCTTGTCCCTGCACCACTTTAAAAATATTTAACATGTAAAGTTGCCGTGTAAAAAGTACCAAAATAAATTTGCATTGGAACAAGCACTGTGTGGTGCACATAACTCACCTTAAATGCCTGGTCATATTACTCTTACCACTTTTCCACCACCAATCCTTCCCTGTTGTGGTGACACCCACTTGTTGCATTTTTTTGTAAATTAGACTCTTAAGTTTTTGTGGGCTAGGACTGCTTTCCTACTTATTTGTACCTCTGGCTCAACAAAACCCAATCTTTACCAGAGTTTTTGAATGTTATTCTAGGACTTAATAAATAAGAATGAAAATGATATATATTCTAAAGTACAGACTGTCTTTGTATTAATGGGATGTTGCTAACCTAGAATTTACAGTTCTTTCAGACATATCTTTATTATTTTCACAGGCAACATCAAAGACTAAAATACTAAAGAAATTAGAATTTTCTTTTTTAGTGTTTTACCAATCTGACAGGTCTTCAAATATAATTAATTTATTTCCTGCTTTTTTCACATAGTGATATATAAAGAAAACTTTAAAACAAAAAAAATGAGTGAAAAGCAGCAAAACAGGACTTGAAAGCAATGGGGTTGTTCCCTCAAACAACTTCTAATTCATGTTTTTAAAAGTGATTGGATTTCAAACTGTTTGCCTCATAGTTAACTGAAGTACAGATGGGGTATCAATGCATATTCAAATAGGAGATAGAACTTTTAAAGATATCAATTATAATCATATTAATGTGGGAGAATATTATGTGATATTATGTGATCATCCAGACTTTTCAAGTCTGTGTCACATTGTTGCCAACAGTACCATTTAATTTCATTTTAAACTAACAGGATTGCACCCTCCATCAGATAGTCCAGTGGATTTTTTTGCACTTGTTCATTTGATAGGACAAATATTGGTAAGTTCTTTCTTGTGTTTCAACTTGGTAGACAGAGTAACTAATCACCAGCTTCCAATTTGTTTTCTTCCTGTCCAGCTGCACTTGTTCTACAGGCTGACTCCACTGTTTTCCTCAGTTTATCTTTTGCCTCAGCTAGGCAAGTGCCTTTGGCCCTCTTGCCTCAGTCAACTGACTGTCAGGCAGAAAATGCTGTGGTTATACATACCCAGATATCTTCATGATATTACATTATTACCTTCCTTCTTACTGTTCCCTGTGATCCATTGGAACAGACACAGGTTTCAAGACTTCTTCCCGGGCAGGCAAAAAGCTCTCTTGCGGCAAGGCACATGGTTATAGCAGCAAGCTAGCAGTCTCTGGCTTTCTTTTCCTTCAGGTGGTAAGTTCTCCGCCCTCTGCTCACATTTTGTCTGGGCAGTCACTATTTGATGCTTTGACTTCTTGAGGTAGAGAGCTTGTAATGCCAGTCTTCTGAGCACTCTTCATGACAGCTAGTATTTCAAAATTAATCCTATCCACCTCTTCCAGGCTCACAATGGTCTTTCCTCTGCAGCGTCAGAACCTCCACTTGTTCAGAAGATCCACTTGTTTAAGGATTCTGAAACACTAGAGAAATCAACATTGAAGCCCCCCTCCAATTTCTCCCAGTCTTAGAGCAGTTCTGTTGTCCTGTGCTAGAAAAAAAAAATACACGGGAGCTAGCTGTTAAAGACCCTGTAGCTGAAGGGAGAATAACTTTTGGAAACCAGTAATGATTACTCCGCCTAGCAAATTTGAAATTGAATAAAAATCCTATGGTCAGGTTTGTAGAAGTGTAATTAACAAGTAGTGAAAATCTCCATTTTTCATATATATTTTTTAAAATTCTTGACCCCTTCTTTCCACTTTTGTATTTCAAATCTTATAATAGTAAGACACAGCATGTCTCTAGAGTTAGGGGTTTGGACATTCTTTTAATAATGACTTTTTCTTTAAATGTGAAGCAGTAAGTACACTTATTTTGTTTCAACTCTTTTTTTCTGTGTTTTAGGAAACTGAGAAAAGCTGTTCCAGCCTCATCCAGGTCAGTATAGTTGTGACATTTTCTTTAAACTGCAAATACCATTTTTTACTTTTAGTTAAGCAGAATAATTTATGAGATTTTTCCAGATACAATCTTATGTAATTAAAAAAAAAATTAAAGTTAAGGCTTTCAGAAGTGCATGGTACTGGTCTAACTTTGTTCTAGAAATTTGTAGGAACAGAGACTAACAAAAGCAGAGTTTATTTTAAAATCTTTTTTAAAGTAGATCAGCCATTACGCTCTTAAAGTATACAGTATTGTTCATTTTGTTTTGATTATCTTATTCATCAAAACAGGCATCTTTGTACTAAAGATGTAACTAAAGCAAATGAATTTAGGTGCAAAATATTTTGCTGTTGTGTTTTTTACCCTTTTCTAGTCTGCATTATCTGATAATCATACTTGTCATCACAGTCACTTGAACAGTTATTTTGTCATATTTTTAATCTTGGTTTATCAAAAGACATTGCAGGTAACCAAATCAGGAATTTAAATTAGTCTTATTTTAAAATGTATTTTCTTTATCATCAGCCAAAGCTAACTAAGTAAACATTTTAAGAATATAATTTTATGCCCCATCAAAGGCAAGAGGTTGTCATTATCTTTTATTAAAATAATCTAAAATATGTTTCCAAGTGTGCATTTGGCCACTAACAGTCATCAGCACTTATATGTTTCACTCTTGGTTGGGTAACCTAGAGTCTCATAAAAATGGCTGTTTTCCAGAATTAATTGTAGTGTTTGCTTGTATGTTGTCAGCACATCATAATTTTCCTTTATGGACTACCATCCATACTGGTGGAAGAGCAAGAAGGACAAGTTAGTTTTGTAGTGCTCTGCAAAATCCCCCACAAAAACATTCGATATAGTGTAACAATCAGCTTAATGATCCCTCCACTTCCGACTACTTTTTTTAAAGAGATTTAAAAACAGATACTTTGGCCTGATGAGCATGCTGTGCATTTTTATAGCATTTTGTATCTTCAGATTACTTTATAAACATTAATTCATTAAGATTAAACATTAACTTTTAGAGTGCATGTGTATTATGCTTGTTCATTCTGTACAGTGAAATTTGCTTTGCAGTTAAATGGCCCAGGAAGCTGCATACCATCTGATATCGATACTGTAAGTTTTGTATGGAATGAATAAATAATAACTTACATTTTTCTTGTGGGTTGGAAGCACTGTTTCAAGGCTTTAGTCTCATGTATGCTACCAGCAGAAACCTTAAAACTTAAAATATTTGTTTAGTTAATGTACATGAATATATGCTTTAAATATTTTCCTAGATTGAAAAATGCAAAGTCTAGAGAAATGTTTTTAAATGTTTATTCACACTATTATGTCCTTTTGTTATTGACCAAACAAACTGTGTTGTCCTGCACTGCCCTATTGAATAGGGCTTGAATCTTGTGCTAAATTATATTAAGCTGTATAAAGAAACATTTTATGCAATTAGAGTAATTGACAGATGGGGGAGTATTGCCTTTAAGCAGTTGTATTATTTATAATTTTATAAAATTACTCTTGTACACCTACATTTAAGCATACGGTTATTGTCAAAGAAATGGAGGGAGATCTGCCTGCAGGCACTATTGCTATGGTGCCAATAGCTAGTGTAATTTCAGGAAGTTAATTACACAGGTGGTATTGATCAAGGTCACTTGCTCTGCCTGTTTAATGTTGAATGGGTTCTTTAGTTTACCATTCTTAGATGGATAAATAATACCAACCTGACAAGAATGGCTTACTAGTATTACAAAGGAACCAAACTTTTTTCCTCATGTCTCCTTGCTATACCTTGAAAATTTACCTTGGTATCACAAGGTCAGATGTTTGCTTCCATGTTTCTCTTTCCTCCCTACATAGGAGTAACATCAAAGCATACATGTTATATGGGAGCTGTCAATCCAAAACACAAGGTGTCAGCAGACAGAACTTCATATACCAAATTCTTCGTGATAGGCTGGAAAGGACCACATATAATAGGCCCCTTTGCCTATATATGATACCCTATGAAAGAATACTTGATCTCCCATGGTCCAGTACTTCCAGTGAATACAAAATGGAGTTATTAATGTCCACTTTTTTGGTCCATCAGTCTCTTTAGATAGTTCAGTTCCTCCCCCATTTCACTGCATTAGTGTCAAGCTTCTTATCCTCACCTTCAAGAGTCTTTAGCTCGTCTCATAAGTGTCTTTGCATGATAAAGACAGCTTTTTTGTTGTGCTTGATATGCTAGCTGTGTTTGTCCCTTTGTCAGCTTTTCTAATAACTGACTACACATTTTCCCTCTGTTTTCCCTCCCATGGAGCATGCTACTTGAGCTAATCCATAAAGTCATGGCCCTTGCATGTGTCCCCAAATCTCACTTCTGTCATAATGCTTAAAATGAATAAAATAATTATAGCTTGGTTAAGGGCAGATAGTTGGAAATTATCATTCATAAAAAACTTTAAAAATACATGTATGTTTATAACAATGTGAGGGGTTTTATTATCTTAATCCTTTCCCCCACTATCTGTCATAGATCACTTGACATTTTAGAGTATAAATTCCCTGGAGCAGGAACAGTGAGTTAGTATGTATTTGTGCATAATAATATAATGGGCTCCCAGTCTTGGTTTGGACCTTTGGGCACTATGGAGCCACAAATGATGCATTCCATTTTTGGTAGTGTTTATAAACTGTATTCAGATAATGTTATAGTTTTAAGACAGACATTCAGAATTTAGGTAGTCCTGGGATTAAGACTGCTTTTGCCTCATTCATCATACAGGGTGAATGTTGCATAGGGAGTAATCAGTGTTGTATGTTGAAGGTGGCTGTTATTTGTAAGAACTGTTTCTCACATGAAACAAGGGTAGAATCTACTCTTCTGTGTCTCTTGCTTTCCTCAGGCTGAATGCTGACCTCATGGAGCAGGGGTAGAGTCTACTCTTCTGTGTCACTTGCCTACCCTCTCCTGTTCTGCTAAAAGCTAGAGTTTTCCTGCTCAGCCAAAGTTGATTGCTAATTCAGCAGTGGCTGTGAGAGGGTTGGGCAAAAGGTCATGTGTTATGCAAGTAAATATGGTATTCCTCTTAATAGTTCCCAGGATCTCAGGTAGGACACCTAAAATTGGTGTATACTATTGACAATTTCTTGTCTGTGTCTCATTTATCTGACAAGAGGAAATAAGAGAACCAGTTTACAGAATGGTTTTGAAGATAAGTTTGTTGAATTTGAAGCAATCATACATTTTGGTAATAGTCATAGAAAAGCCCAGAAGGAGTGAATAGTTCGGTACTTATTGCAAAGTGTAGCTGGTGTGCATAAACAAGGGATAGACACATGTAGTAAAAAGACCTGCTTTTTTCTCAGGTCTGGGGTAGGGCACTTTCTACCCAAAAACTTGTGTAAATCCCACTCAACCACGCAGTTTGTCCTGTGAAAGGTATCACCCATAAAAGTCTTCATTTTTGCATATTTCCTGTACTATCCTAGCTACAACATCATTCTAATACAGAAGCAGGCAAAGTCTGGCTCATGGGCTTGATCAATCCCATGATGGACTCCATTTCTCAGCAACTCTTGCCCATGTTACTGAGACCGGTTTCCATGGAGACCTCAGCAATGGCAGGTCTGTGACAAGGTGGGGCCAGGATCTTATGGGGGTCCAGCAATTCACAGGAGCATGCAGGCAGTGGATCATGGCTCTACCCCGGCTCTGAGCCATACTGTCACTGCTGCAAGATCCCAGCTCTGGCCCTGGAGCAGCTCCCCCTGCCCATGCTGCTGGGGCTGGTCTCCATGGAAATCCTGGCTCTGCACTGTCATGGCCCCACCACTGCTGGGATCTCCATGGAAACTGGCTGCAGCGATGCAAGCAGGAGCTGCTGGGAAATGGAGTCTGGCTGCCACCCAGATTTGCCATTTTCCCCACCTCTGCTCTAATACTATTATAAAAAAGAGATGTCCTTTTTGGTTTGTTTTAAACTTAAACTGAAAAAAATCACATGGAGTTATGCTGAATCCCATATGGGTGGTAAGAAGGATTAGAATCATTGGTCCACCCCACAGACCACAATCACTAGA
Source organism: Crocodylus porosus (assembly GCF_001723895.1). NCBI lineage: Eukaryota > Metazoa > Chordata > Crocodylia > Crocodylidae > Crocodylus > Crocodylus porosus. The sequence goes on from NW_017728949.1 coordinate 40,484,539, forward strand.
GCTGAGTAATTGTTAACACAGTAGTCCAGTATGAGAACCAGCTCCTCAAGACTCCTGGGCTTATTCCAAGTCCATTCACATGTGAAAATAATGATTTTCTTACCAGATCAAGGTAGATTTGCAGAGGGAAATATATTTATCTAGTTTAACTAGATTTGTATTAAAAATGGGTATTTCTCAAATATTTTTATTATTCTGACATTTAAGGGATAAACAGAAGGCATAAGAAAACTACCACATAATATTAGAGCTTACAAGAAACTGCATTAGTAAATGCTATTTCTGAATGGTTTAACTACTTCTAGCAATTTGAGTATTTCCTTCAGGAAGATATTTTAAAATCAAACTTCAGTGTATACAATAGTAACGGGTTGTTTCATTTTAATAAAATGTATTTCAGATCATTTAACAAATGTAATAATCTTAGCCAGAAATTTTTTTATGTAATATTTTATAAAAATGTCTTTAATCAGTTTCTGAATAGGAGCCATATTACTTAAATATCACTAAATTGATATCCAGTGTGAGCTTTAATTGCATCTTTGTGTGTGATTAATATTTGTGATATATTTTCCTTTCTTAATTTTTTTCTGTAAGTGATGCATCAGGTTTATGAAGTTTTAGATTAGAATGTCTGTGTTAATATTCTGTCTCTGTAGGTCCTTTGTTATATATCTTCAGCATACTAGTGCAGGACTGATGGATTGCATTCTGACAAACAGTAACAGATAGCAGAACTAATTAAACTACCAAAGCTATGTGATGCTCTTTCTGTGTTCAGATCAATTACTGACCCTGATTCTTACTCTTAACTTGAAGGAACACAAAATCTAAAGGACAGGAATGAAAGGACAAGTACACACCATATAGTACAGATTTGTGCTTCATTCCACTCTAGCATTTATTTGAAATGTACAGTTTCTTTGAGGAGGTCAAGCCAAAGCTGAAGAGGTTTCATCTTTTTCTTTTCTTTCTTTTTTTTTTTTTTTTAACAAAGTCACTCAGCTAGACACAGAAAGTGTAGTTGTCAATGTAAGTGCTTTGAAACAGGTATTCAATACATGTTATCTGCTTTGCCTTCACTGAAGTCCACAACAGCTTGCTTCCAACCATTGGGTCAGAAGTTCATATAATTCATTTCTGTTGTTCACACAGAAGAGTAATTCTTTAATTAAGAGAAGGCACTTCAGTTAATCTTTTAAGGGAAAGAGTTTTGGGGGCTTCATTGTTGTATTCACTCTTAGAGAAGGGGAAGTCTCTAGTACTCTTTTGATGCTGAAGCATAATTTCTGAAGCTCTCCACTTCCTTCCCTTCCCTTCCCAACTTGCCCTTAATGTGTTAGGTTCCATTTTTTTCTCTCTTACATTGAATAGTCTGGAGGGGGATCAAGACAAGGAGGGACAAAATTGGATTTTTTTTCTGATTAACTTGGCAGTTATAGCTTCAGTGGGTAGAAATCAGTTTAATTGTTTTTTTTAGAGCCTGCAAAGTATGTTCAACTATCTCCAGTATGGGAGTGACTCATAGAAAGAGATTTCCCAGAGTTTACTTAATTTATTTCAAGGCCCAAATGAGTCTAGCCCAGGTAAGAATTGAAATTGAATCAATAAAAAAATGTGGAACAAAGCAGCAGAACAGAGATAATATATTGTCTGGGGCAACTTACAAGTATCCATTGTAATTCAGGAACATCCAGGATCCTATCCAGTGTTATCCATTGATTTTACCCTGAAGTCAGTGTCTTATTAATTTTGGGGTCTTTATGCTTGTCCCTGTTCCTGTGAATCAAAAAGAATGATAGTAACATTAACAGACATCAGAAAGATATGCCTATCAATAGCCCATTTAACCGAGTTCTTTAAAAAACTTAGGATCTGTGTGCTCTTTGAAGAGAATGGCAGAATGAACTCCATCATTTGTATTAGCATTCCGTCTGATGCATATGTCTCCTTCAGCAGTGTAAAAGACTTTTAAATGTCTGGCAGTAGTTCATCTCTTCTTGGCTTATGACCTCAGATGGTTTGAGTGTCTTCCCTGTGTTAAACTTAAGAAGCAACACCATTCAGTGTCCTCAGTGCCATGTTTGTGTGCCTCCATATGATTATTGCCAGTGACCAGGTCTCCAGTTCTCTTGTCTTCAGTCTGGAAAGCCAAATGTTTTGTCCACTCATTGTTACGAAATAAATGTAGGAAGGGGGCAATGCATTTTCATTTTGGAACGTGTGTTAGCTGTGGATGTAAATGATGTATGTCAGTGAGGAAATGCCAGTGTAGTAGATCTAAGTAGGTGTGATTGAGATTTCTTGGGTCTAAAAGGTAAATGCTGTATTAGAGAGAATATATGGCCTTTGGAAATGTAGGTAGTTCCAAAATCCGCATTTCCTTTTGTGTGCAAACTGATGGAAAAAAGCCATCTTGATGGTCTTCTTTGATGAAACTGTTTGCTTCATCAAGCAGATAAGCATTCGGAATTACCACTTTTCAAAACTTTTATGATGGTACTTTAAAATTTCTGAATCTGTTTCAGGGTCAAATGAGTTTTATGGGGTTGGGAGTACTATTAGTTTCTTTACTATCTTACATCTTTTAATGTTAAGGCAGCCTTTTGCATCCAAAAATATTGCCCGGTACCTGTCCTGTTGTTGGTTACTTAGGCATTCTGTCTGGAGCTGTCTTTCCAACCATTATTCTGAAAAAAATGAATGATGATCATTCTTTATTCAGCCTCAGCTCCTGCCTTTTTTCTTTGGCTTCATCATTACAGTTAAAAAAAAAATCCATTCTGAAGTGGCATTTGGAATGCAAAGACTATCTTTGTAAATAAAAAATTATTTGTCTCTGGTATTATGATAGTTGCAGGCATTCAGCTAAGAGAAATGTAGTTAGAAGTAGACCTCCATTTTATTTAGGTCCTACTTTTTTCTCAGTACTATTCCAGTACTTTTCTTCTGGCTTCTTTTATTTTCTTTGAACTTTCAGAGTAATTTAAATACTTAGGTTTCCCATTTTATATAGTGCTTTTACATAAATATAAGAATTACTGAAACTCTTTTAACCCAAGGGAAATTATAATCAGGAAGAAAAGATGTGTAATAATCCAAAACTTATTTAATAGTGAAACAGGGTAGGGTGAAGTAACTGATCTGAAAAGGTCATTTTAAATGCATCTTATATGTTACCATAAGAAAGTCAAATGAATTTATAGGCAGGGCAAGTGTACCCTCTTCTTTTAAAATTTTGTTTTCCATTTTATTAGTGAATGTTGATCACATTGTAGACTTGTGGTAAAGTCAGTGCAGAAACATTGTGTGTTGTGGACACATTGAGTCTTTTGGGTTGCAATAAACTGTTAGCCTAACTTGACTTGGAGTGATCATAAAAGAGTCTGTCTTTGGGGGATTTTTTTGCTTTTGTATAGATCTTATTTTAAAATGACTTGGTATGTGAACCTATGTAATTACTGCATTTCCAATAACTTTTGGGTTGCATGCTGTATTGTTCTAATTTTACCCTCTAAAAAGAATAAACCTCATAAAATTGAACTCGACTTATAGGCAGGATCAGCCTATAATTGAGCCCCCCTACAGTTATGACTTTTGTACTTACTGTATTTTTGTGTTATGTAATAAAAATACCAGGTCAGAATTTTTTTCAGGATAGTTTTTATTTTGGAATTTTTACTGCATTTAACACTTTAGGTCCTTTCCTTGACTGTTTGATTCTTCCATAGGATTTTGAAAGGGATACTAGCAGCTTGAGGCCTTTATCTCTAGTTACTGGACCCTGATTTAGGGGAGAAAGCTGTTTGTTTGTTTTAATTGAAGGTGAAAGTAGCAGGTTAACTTATAATTGCAACAGATTATAAGGGCAGCTCCCTTATCCCTCACCCAAAAAAGAAAAAAACTCGCAGTATGACTTGTTTTATTACAAGTTCTAAGGATAACAAAGCATAATGCTTCACAAATAGAATTGCTACTGCTATTGCCCTAAGAGCCCTTAAGAGACTTAATTGAAAAATATTTTATTTAAACAATAGAAAGTAGTAGTTATTCTTTAAATGCGTTGTCATTTTTATTATTTTGCATGAAGAAATTACATTGAAATTGCATTGAAAATTGGAATTAAAATTTGTTGTGCTTCTATTAAATTATTAAAAATGGAACTTTGAGGTAGGAAGGCTTTACTCTAGAAGTAAACTGAAGTATATCTACAGAGTAGTAAAAATTCAATACTATTTTGACCTGATCCAGGAATTGTATCATTTTCCTAGTGATATTACAAGGGTATAACTACATTTTATTGTTTCATTTCCATAACAGTAATTAATCTGTTTCGTTTAATTATAGTTTATTGCCATGAAAAGGAGGACGTGATAAGGTGTTCGCCTTATAAAATTTGGCTTGCGTATGAAATCTGGCAGGTATATACATTTGTGTACATGTGTAAGTATGTAGAGTATTGCTAAGTATAGTAAAGATCTGCTGACACCTTGTTAAGCATATTTTTAAGGTAAATGCTAGTGTTGTTTTTCTGAAGGAGTTTTAAGATGTATATTTTTGTAATTACATTTAAGAACTGTATATATGCTGTGGAGATGTGCACAGGCATCATAACCCTGTAATAAGAGTTTAACAGAACTGAGAAAATAAGGGAGTGAATGATTTGCTGTGCATGACTAGTTCTTGTTTCTTTGCTATTACCTGTTATTTTCCTCTGTTTTTAGAAATCTGGTAATTGCAGTGTATTTTTATTTCAGTCAGCTACCTCAGTGACATTTTGTGGATCATATTTCACAGGTTAAATTTGCATTGTGTTCAAATGCTTTCTTGTATTGCTTCCTTTTAAAATTAAGATGCATGCTCAAAATCTGTTATGTATCTGTTTGGATTTGTATATCTCCCTCACCGGGCTTGGAAATATACTTTGAAAGCCATATGTATTTCAGTATTACTTCCATTGCTTACCAGATACTTAGATAACTCTCACTGCAGTCAGAAGACAAAGCAGTTTTTGCTTCTGGAATACTAAATGCTGAAGTACTTTTTATAGCCCAGGGCTTTTGTAAGTTGATATGCTGATAAAGTTTCAATTACTATAAATATTTTGAGAAGTCTTTTATCCTTTCAACTTAGGTAATACAGCGACCTGTGGAATATGAGTGATGACAAACCCTTTTTATGCACAGCCCCTGGATGTGGCCAGGTAATGGAATGACAGGAATCTATTAATGTAGGTCAAAGAAAAAAAAGGTGGAAGTGTAGAAAGAGCAAAATGTATTTGGTTAGATTTTAAGATTAGAGATTTCTTAATGATAGTTGCTGGAACGGGACTGTGTGGTGGTGTTATGCTGTAAAGCAGGTGGTAGCAAGAAAGTTTGTTGATTTAACAATGCCGTCCACAGCAGGATAAATTTAAATAACCCCAGGTCATATATCTGTCAGGAAAAATATATACTTTTTGTGTTAATTCTGTTGTAATTTTCTAAATGGAATCAAATAATGCATTAACATGTATGATATTGTTCATCATTTTGTTAACCCTCTGTAACAATTAGCTGCAAACTAAGTGTGATGCACACTCTGGTATTCAGGAAGTCTCTGGACGTTAACTGATGGCAGGGAATGTGTGTAGCAATGCACAAGGGCATCACTACACAATGTTGAAAAGTTTCAGAAAACTTCTGAGTCTCCCCATGCGTATAATACTCTGGTATGTAGACTGATAATGACAGCTTTGTGATGTGAAGAAATTTAATGAGATAAAATGAAAGCATCTTCTAAGAATATAATACTTTATTCCTTTGCATGGCACACGTTTTAAAAGAAAATATTGATTGTGGAAAGTAAATTCAAGTTGGAAAAAAAGGTAAAAAGCTCTTATGCAACACAGAGGTTGTGAATGTTTTGGGTTTTTTTCCTAGAATTTGGGAGAAAATTTGGGTGCATCTCAAATGCAAGGATGTCTTCATTTTCAAAGGAATACTTTACGTAGTGGAAAAATAACCCTTCATATTTTTTTTTTGTTTTCATGTACCATTTTTTAGCATATATTTTGTATATCAACATACAAAAAATAAATATGACTAGAAAGGAAGGGGAAATGTTTCTGAATACTTTATCTGGTTATTTAAGATGATGTAGTTTTCAGGCTGTATAGTTGACTTGGTAACCACAAATAGGGAAGTTTTCTTTTATCTATTGTATTATCATTCTGTGTCATGGATTTATATATAATAATTTGAAAACTTGTAGGTTTGCTATTCATATAGAATAGGACCGTACTGGTCTGTTGTGCGTTAATTTTCTTATAATATTAATTCATTTAGTTTTATTTATTTAGATTTATACATGTTCAGAAGTTATCTTAATATTTATTATGATAACTTTAATTTTTGTGTGATAACTTTCTTAAACTTACTATTCTGTTACCATAGCCATTTTCATTTAGTGTAGGAAAAAAAGAGGTTTTTAATAAGTTTAATACACTCAGATGCATCAAAATTGGCAGAAGAGATATATTTTTCAAACTAACTTTACTTTTCCCCATTCTGTTATCAGAACTAGCTTGCTCAAAAATGTTCTGATTACAAGATCTTCCACAGAATATTCATGGGGTCCAGGGGACCCCCAGTGGCTTCTGTTGTTGGGCAGAGGGAAGGAGGTGTAGCATGTGAGGAGAGAAGGGCTGATAAGGGCCAAAAAAAGCAGGGCACTCCCAGATACCAGTTTAAATTGGAGTATAAGGAGAAGGGGTTCAGACTCCTTCAGAAGGACCCTCTGTAACACGTGTTGGGGGCAGGAAGAGAGACTCAAAGCCTACTGGAATGGTAGTTCCTCTCTCCCCAATCCTGGGTCACACATGAGATGTGAGACCTGTCATGTACTGGTTCACATTCTAGACTCTGAGATAGAGGACTGTAAATGTTCACCTACTGATAGTGAACTCAGTCAAGAAAGGGATGAGGGAATGTGAGATGTACATCTAGGGTGCAGACAGAAGTGCAGCTCCCAGCTGTAACTCAGAACTTTTCTGCAAAGCGTTCTGAGTTACAGTGTTACCCCAGACCAAACAGAAGTTCACTGTTGGTTCCAGGTGGGAGGGGAATGGCCTGGGAGCCTGCAGCCAGGTTCCCATAGCAACAGCCTCAGCTCTCTGTTTTCAGAATGGGAAGGGGGAAAGGCAATGGAGGGAGCTCATTTTTGGGGCTCCCCAGCTGGTGCTGAAGGGTGGGGTGGGTGAATTGGAACCCTCCCATCTCAGGGGGTCTCCAATAAACCCACCCTTCCGGGGGGGGGTCTGAAAAATCCCCAGACAGAACTCCCTGCACTGTGTTTCCCCTCTCCCATTCTGAAAACAGCGCCAGGCTGGGAGGCAGTACAGACACAAGTTACAGAACATACTATATTTTGAAACATCTTTATCTGATACCTTTTGCAATGAGGGATCAGATTTTCACCCAATCAACCATTTTTTAACCTTTCTGCACCCTTACACTTGTGTTTAGCCATGGCTATAAACTGCTTTCTGTGGCCAGATCAAGTGAAATTTGTCACTTCTGTCTACACCCCTAGATTTCCCTTACACTAATAAGGTAGTTATCTAATAGTATGCTGATTCTCAGTACCTGTTCCAAAGCACAGTTCTAAGGGACTTCTTACCTCAAAAAACCCCCTCTTGCCTATCAACCCTCACAACATTCTCCTTCACTGGTTTCACTCTCCCCACTGTATTCCTCAAACCTACCTTAACATTTGCATATCTTTTGATTATGTTATGAGAAATTCCTGTGGAGAAGGGCAGTGTTTCAGGGCCATCTGGCCTGATGAGCCAGTGTCAGTAGAGCCAGTAGAAAGTTGTAAGCCCAGAGGATCAGGAGCAGACAAAGTCAGGTGCCAGGAGCAGGGGTCCAGATTAGAGCTACAAGCCACAGGGTCAGGATCCAGAAACAGGGTCTGGACTGAAACCAGGAGTGCAGGGGGGGGTGGAGCCAGGAAGTGGGAATTGGGAAACTAGAAGTCAGTGGGCAGGAATCAGGAAACTAAGATTCAGAAGCCCAGGCTAGACAGAGCCATCTATCCTGTTAAATAGATTGAGCTTTGAAAAGGCGGCTGCTTATCTGCAGGGAGCCCTACCTTTGTAGGTAACCTGAGTTAGCTAGAGCTAGTTAGGCAGCTGGACAGCTAGACCCACTAAGGTAATTGGGGTCAACTGAGAACTAACTAGCTTGCCTGCTGCCCCAACTCCTGAGACCCAGTGACTCATTTTCCTTGAATTCTACTGTTTCATTGTTCAAGAAAAGGGATGAAAACTGAGTCTTGGTTCAGTTACCCTGCTGGTGTTTTCTTTTCCCTCTTTCTAGCCAGGGCTAAGTTTCCTAGGTAATATTTTAAGAGTAAAATCATAATTTGTACATGGATTTAAAAGCACTTTAAAATAGCCTTACAAATGAGGAAGCTTGCTGTCACAGCCAAATTTCCAAAATTAGCCCAGGCAGAATGCACAGAGAGATGAAAGATTATAATGTACATCCACTGAAAGCTGCCCAAGGGTAGGGTTAAAAATACCAAATTATGTGGGTATAGTTCAAGAAAATGGACTGCCACATGTTTCATTCAGCCCCACAGTGTCTGTGAGAAAAGCCTACCTGGAAATCTTTCTGACCAAATCAGATACATGTCCATGTAAAAGTCAGCTGATAATTTGGTAATAATGGTGGTTTTACATGTGAAAATGACTTTCCATATCCTTATTTCATTTCAGTCGCATTCAGAATTTTAACTCTATTTTAAAACTTTTTGCCACAGCGTTTTACCAACGAAGATCATTTGGCTGTCCATAAACATAAACATGAGATGACACTGAAATTTGGTCCAGCTCGTAATGACAGTGTCATTGTGGCTGGTTAGTATATATTTTTATTAATGGCTTATCCATCTTTCTCCTGGAATGTGCACAAATTTTGTTTATTTTCTGTACATACTGTAATTTCTATAAATCGGTGAAAGCAAATACCATAGGATTACTTTATAGTACAATCTGACAAGTGCTTATCCATTTTATTTCCCTATAAATCACTTATTTTGACACATACACAGCTTAAATATGGGTTTAATTTTTACTAATGTAGTAGTTTATTAACTGTCTAAGCATACATACAAAAGGACTGTTGCTATGCTTAACCAATTCTGAAATTTAGGTTCTGGACATACAAAAGTTAATATCGGTATGGAATAAGAGTTGGTGCCATAGGCTGACATAGCTCCCTTATATCCAGCTTGGAATTATCCTGGGTAAAAAGTTAAATAAAACTGCACTGAGATGCATATATCCCAAAATAGCCATTTCTCAAGCCAAACAGGCTTTCACTTGTTTCCCTGTCACCTGTTGGTAAGGTAACAGGTAGCAGGGAATCAGAAGGTTGGAAGGGACTTCAAGGGCCATCTATCCCCACCCCCAGTAGCAGGTATTTCATGCTAATACCCCTAGGATGGCTGGTATCTGTCCTCTTTAAAGCCAATGTACAAAACCAGAGTAAACATTTTGTGTGTTGAACTATTTTTTATGCTCTTCATTGCTTGGTTTAAAAGATTTTTTTTTTCTAAAATGTCTTTTATATATTTCAGTTGCCTCAGGGAAATTAATCAGTAGTAGTTTAATGTAAATAGATGTTTAGAAAGGAGGTAAATGTAGCTTAGTTTTTGTTTAAATCTAAACTACTTCCAAACTATATGTGTCTTCAGGCTTTCGCATCAGAATTCTTAGCATTTTCTTTGTCAGAGTCATATTTTCTTCTTCTGTTTTGTTTTATTGTTTATTACTCTTTTTTTCTCAAAAAAAACAGCCTTCCAAACTTCCTGTATGTCTGTGACTTGTAAAGACCCAAACAATTACTAGTGGATCATTGAAAATATTTAAGTTCTATAGGGATAATGTACATGTAACTACTCCAGGAATATAATGAGAAGCTTTTCCAGCGGTGGAAAAGACTTACTTAATTACACAAAGATTCCAGTCCCTCTCTTCAACTTTCCTTGTTTGTAAGGTGCTATTTTATTAGGAGAGACACACAAACTGTATTCATGGTAGCCATTTAAAAATATAAATGCTGTAGAGGTGCACTGATTATATTGATCTATATCGTATCGGCACTGATAAAAGGAAAATTGACATTATCAGCAATCAGCTTTTTTTGGCTGGTGTTGTTAATATTGTCACAGATAAATGCAACATGCATGTGCACAGCTGCAGCATGCATGCAGCCAGGAATGCAGCCTGGCAGCTTGGGGAGCAGTGTCTGGCCAGTAAGTCTGTGGGAGGCGGGAGGAGCGTGCAGGAGGGAAGGGGTATGGGGGGTGAATTGAGGGAGGGAATGGAGCAGGTGTTGCTCCTGTTGCTGTGTGACTTCCCAGAGGAGGCATGGGGGTCATGTGCCCCCTGGATTTCTACATGGGGAGAGGGCAGGCTGCCTACTGTGGGCTTGGGGCCTGGAGCTGTGTCAGATTCTTTCTGATGGATCTGCTGGCCAGTAAGTTTGTGGTGGGGAGGGAAGGAGCGTCGGGGAGGGCAGATCAGATTTCACTCTTTTGATCTGCGGATATTGTTCCTGCTCTGCCCCCCACGCCCCTCCCCTTTCCCTCTCCCCTTCCTCCCCACAGACTGGGGAAGATGCTGTTCTCCGAGTTGCCAGGCTGCATATCAGCTATTGTATTGGTATCGGCCGATATGGCTCGTTAGTAATTGGCCATCAGTATTGGCCAATAAAATCTTTATTGGTACACCCCTATAACACTGTGTGCAGTGGTACAATTAAAAATAATGAGTACCTGTCACATAAGTCATTGGAAGTTAAGTAATGGAAGAGTTCTTCATCTGCCTTCCTTACCCCAATCCAGTACTTATGTGATATTCACACACCGTCACATAACTATCACTGAAATCTTTTATAACGTTACTTTCTCATACTGATATTGTATAAAAACTAATAATGTATAAGTGCTAACTGAACTAAATGAAGTATGCATGTTAACCAAAATATAAAAAATTAGTATGGAATGTTTTCATAGACTAGATGCCAGAATGTCAATAAGTCTTCTGTGAGTTTAATTTCACTGTGCACACATCCTTTAAATCAGCAAGGTTTGGCATACTATCTTCACCATATTTCCTATGATTATTATAACTTTAGTACAAATAACACATCTTTTAATATCAAGGGCAGTAGTCACTATGCCCCCTGGAATACATTATATTTATGATGCATTAGCATGTTAATTGGACCGTAAATATCAGCACACCACGTGTGCAAGTTATTTAATGTAGAACATCTTTGGTTGGTTTGTATCATGCTTTAATTTGAATGCATGGCATGATCATACAGGGGCAAGATCCTGAGATTGGGAAGGTGCTTCTTGTTGCCTATATGCTGCCCAGCCTCATGTATACCTGTGGCCATCCCTTGCTGCCTCCCATGGCTAGACTGTATGGTATGTCTTTCAAGAGGCAGGATGTGGCTGTGTCTCAGAACAGCGACCTGCCCCCAGCCTGGTTTACCTGCCTCAAGACGCAGCCACCCCCTGCTGCTTGAAAGGCACTTGGTGTACTCTGCATACCAGGACATTTAAAGCCATGTGGCTTTAAATGCATCATGCAGCTTTAAATCTCTTGGTGTGCCTTTCAGGGGACAGAGGGTGATTGTGTCTCAGACCTGCTGCCCCCTACATGGTCCCACTGATCACCTGATTGGGGGGGAGGTCTGTCAGGTGGCAACTCTTGCTCTGGAACATGGCCACCCTATGTCCCTTGAAAGGTGTGCCAGAAAGCCTGACATTCCCAGGTTCCCTAGTGCCAGCTGCTCATTGAGTATTTAAAAGTCTAGGTGCAAGGGGAGTCCTGGACTGGGAGACTAGTTCTCTGATCCAGGGCTGTCCCATTCTGCAGTTGTATGTTCCTAAAAAGCATATGTCCTGCCGTGTATATCTGGCATGGCAGGATGCAAAAACAAACTGTGACCCTGTAAACACTGTCTTTCCTTGTTTTTAATTGTGGGTATTCATACAAGAGGACCTCTCAACACTTTGAAACTAGGGCCCCTTTTTTCTTAATCTGATCTGCTGTACTAGTCCAGGAATTTGGGAAAAAATCTTTGTAGTCAACAGGTAGAGATAGATAAAACTTAGACTTTTGATGGTAGCTCCCTTCTATGTATACTATAAGGCAAGTGGACCCCTGGGGGTCCACAGACTATGTCCAAGGGGTCCGCAAAAGATGACTATGATTAATTAACAGTATGTGAATACCCACACTTACCATTCAAAGGGGTCCATACCTCCATTCAAAATTTTTTAGGGGTCCACAAATAAAAAAAAGGTTGAAAACCACTGCTATAAGGGGCTAACCAGTTCACAAACCTCAGTTGTTTGTCTCCAGCAGGTGGAGCATCAGTACCCCTTCTGACTGACCTGAACAAAAGAGGGAAAGGAGTATGCCTCGGAGGCGTGGGAGACTTTTTAACCACATGTCATATCTCCCTTTACAACCTTGTCCCTGGGTTTTGGAATGAAAAAGTCTTCCCAATTACCAAAACTGCAAGTGAATGCCACCTTCCAAATATTACCATTATTAATGTAAATACCATTTTTAATATGATTTTTTTATATATGCAACCTCTTGTGCCTCCAAACTAGCCTGGTACTTATTAAAGTCTATTTGAAAGGGGGCCGAGAGGAATTAGAAGGTAACTCTTCTCTAAACCCCCAACCCCCACACCAGTAATTTATAGTCCAATGCTGGCCCAGTCATAGGATTGAGTTTTATATCTATTAATAACACCCAGGCTGAGTAAATGGTTTGTCTGTCAAGATGAGAATTAGCATTCTTGTGTTTTGAAAAGTTTGCTCATAACATGTTTTATTAAAAATAACGCACACCAGAAGGGTAAGAAAATTGACCCATGTGTCTGGTAAGTATCTTGTTTTAGTCATTTTAGTACTTTCTACTCAAATGTGTAGAAGCCAATATGTTATGAAACATGTAGTAACTGTTTACTAAGTTATTTTTAATTAGAAAGTAGTTTTTAAGAAAAAATGAATGCAGAAATATCCTAAGCTACCAAAAATACTATTTTTTTTCTACTTAGTAAAAAATAAAACCCAAACCTAAAACGATTGGAGTTTAGTTGTCAGAAAGAGTTATATGTCTGTTTTTATTAGAAGTTATTTAAATTAATTGGGTTGTTAAACTTAGTGATTGTGAGTTCAGGTAGAATGACATAGCAGCAGGCTTCTATAACACAAGTAAAAGCTGGATCTTAAATGTATTTTAAAATGAAGTTAGGTTTAGATTTTTATTTGAATTTTTCCCTAAAGTATGCCCCAGCATCTTTTAGTATTTTTGGATAAATAACCAAAGTAAAAATTAAATGACTAGTTGGCTTGTTGTATTGACAGTATTTTTATATTTTTATTCTGAAAATACCTATGCTAATTTGACTAATTGTCATTTTGAAAAAAAAATGCATATTTTTATTTTTCATTTCAGATCAGACACCGACACCAACTCGATTCTTGAAGAACTGTGAAGAAGTGGGTTTATTCAATGAGCTAGCAAGTCCTTTTGAAAATGAATTCAAAAAGGCTTCAGAAGATGACATTAAAAAAGTATGTTGGCAATATGGAGAAGTTACTGCAAACAGGTTTTTTCAAGGACCTGAGAGTTTCCATTCTTTTCATAATGTAGATGAGCTACTTTATATGGGAAATTATGGTCCAGAAATGATGTTTTTTATTTTATCTTCAGTTCCTGAAATGAACTTGTTCATTAACATCTAAATGCCTGTATGTTATGTAGAAAAAGTGCAAGCTTAGAAACCAATCCTCCAGCCAGTCCTGCTTAACTTCCACAATCCTGTGGATTGTGCCATTGACAAGTTTTTTAAGGACCTGGTCCTTAACAATTGAAATCAGTATAGCCAGTCTGTTTACTCCAAGAGTCTTTGAGAATTCTGTAAATGAGATTCTAAAAAGATCCTGGGTTTTTTAGGAAAAAGCACAATTTGAGTGAGTGAGGTAAGAGTAGCACATAAATATTGTTTTGCACATACACAGTAATTAGACAACACTTTAAAATTATACACATTATTTCAACAAATATTTCAATTAGGGGTGTACGGATAGATTTTTTGGCCGATACTGACAACTAATTATTAACCAGCCATATTGGCCAACTGATCCAATAGCCAATTTACAGGAATACAGCCCGGCAGCTTGGAGAGCAGCCTCCTGACAGTAAGTCTGTGGTGAGGAGGGCAGATCAAGGCTCTCATGTGAGGGAGGAAGTGGGGCATGGGCAGGTGCTGCCCTTTCTGGGTGATGAATGTGACCCCAGGGCTGGGAGTAGGATGGAGCTGCAGGCTCATCCAGAGAGGGGAGGGGTACAGCTCCCTGCTGCTGCATGCACCCTTCCCACCAGATTTGTGCCCAGGGCAAGGGTGGGCTGTATAGTGTGGGTTGGGGGCCAGGGGCTGTGCCAGCCACTCCCCGGCAAGGGGGCTGGGCTGGGGCTGCTTTCAGAGTGGGGCAGGTGGCGATGGAAGTGGTGGCTACAGGGTACTATGGGGAATTTTGGGGTAACTATAGCTCCCCAATCCCTCCCCAGTACCACCCCTGCTCAAGGCACCAGGGCTTCCAAGGGAAAGGCAGCAAAGCTTAAGGCCCCAAGTGGGGGCATTTATCGGTGACATTATCAGCCAAAAAAATCTGATTGCCAGTAATGTTAATTTTCCTGTTATTGGTCCTGATCCAATATGCAAGTAATAGATCAGTACACCTCTAATTGAAATTTAGTAATTTAAATCAAAGGTGCTCAATCTCTTGGCCTCACAGCCTGGATAAGTGGTGTATGGTCAGATTGGGCCTTGCGCTGCCCTGCTTGGCCCTATGCTCAGTTTCCTTACCATTTGCTCAGCCTTATGCTGCTCCACTTTGCTCCATGCCTCCCTGCACTGCCCTGCTCAGCTCCATGCCACCTCACACTACCCTGTACCACACAGCTCAGCTCTTTGTTGCTGCCCTGCCCCGCCCCACTCAGCCCTGGCCCAGTCAGTCCCATGTGCTCAGTCTAGCACACAGGGCCATGCCATGTAGCCCACAGGGCTTTCAGTGGGTCCAGAAATTTTGACAGCAGGGGAGTAGCAATTAGGTTTTACCAGTCCCCTGCTACCAAATTTTGAGATCCGTGACAAATCCCATGAACTGGATGATGTGGCTCCATGGGCTGTGGGGTTGAGCACCCTTGTTTAAATGATGGTAAAAATCAGATACAGAATTTAAAGAAATGAAGCACTATACCGGTGTGCCAATATGTTGGTCTGATATCGGATCGGCACCAGTATAAAGAAAAGTGACTGTATCGGAATTGGCCTGATGTGACCAGTAAATGCCTGTGCATGCACACAGCCGCAGCACAGCACGCAGACAGCAAGGAGTGCAGCCTGGCAGCTTGGAGAACTGCATGCAGCTAGGAAGTCTGTTGTGGAAGGGGAGGGAGGAAGGAAAGGGGTAGTAAATCAAGACCCTTGTGGTGTGGGAGGCAGTGGGGCTGGGGCTGGGGCTGGGGCTGCCCAGCCCAGCCAAGGCAGGACAGGGCACAGGATGGAGCTGTAGCTCTTCTGGTGGGCATGGGGAGGAGGGGCGCAGCGCCTGCTGCTATGCACACCCCAGGAGAACACAGGGGGCCTGTGCCTTCAGATCTGCATGGGGCATGGGTGGGCTGCAGCTGCGGATTGAGGCCAGGACTGTGCCAGGCTCTTCCTGGTGCATGGTGGGGGAAGCAGTGCTGCACTCTGATTGGGTGGTGGCAGCACTGAGGGGGGGGAGAGAAGGGGGGGACTGTAGCAAATTTCAGGGTGGCTGCAGTCCCTCCTGTCCCATCCCCCTATAGCCCCTTGCCAGTGGCACCACCACTTGCCCCAAGCACAGCTCAGCCCAGCCCCTGCCAGGAATAGTCCAGCACTGCCCTGGCCCCAGCTCACAGCTGCAGCCCACCCTACCTCCCTGCCCCATGCAGATGGAAATGCCCCCCCACCCCCATACCCTCCGGGGGTGCATGCAGCAGTGGGAGCCAACACCCTGCGGATGAGCCATTTGCAGCTCCATCCTGCTCCCTGCCCCTACCCCACTCCCTTCCTCACAGGGGCATTAATGTGCCCCCCCCCATGCCCCATCCCTCCCCCCTCCCCTTCCATCACAACAGACTTACCAGCTGGATGCAGCTCTTCAAGCTGCAGGACTACATATTGGAAATCAGATCTGTGTTGGCTGATATGCCTCCTTAAAACTCAGCTATCAGTATCAGCCTCCAAAATCTCTGTCAGTGAACCCCAACACACTAAAGGAAAGCTACCAGATAATTTCAATAGTTCAGTTTGAAATTAAATGAGTTATAATTATATTCACTTTCTCAGGTGAAGTGAAATTTAAGTCATTTGGTCTAAAGACAATGTTGGTCATCAGAACCAATACTAGAAAGCTTGTTCATTTGCAGATTGAATTTTTAGGAAAGGTATGTTTGAATCTGTTAACTTGTTTCACTCTGTTTTCCTAATTATCTTTGCTTAAATTTGTTGTCTTTACATTTATTTTATTCCTTCTCGAGGGTTTGCAGGATCAGACCTTTAGCCTTCTCTTCGTCTAGAAAGGTAGAAGTAGGCACTGAAGACCTACTAAAACGTTACCTATGCTTAACAAACAATTATCCCTCTCACCCTTTCTCTGTGCCCACTATACTTCCAAATCACTTGCTTTTATTCAGGCACCTCCACTATCCTATGCTGATATGTGTAGCAATATCAATCCTGGAAATGTTTGCTATTTCTGGAGAGTACAGATATTAAAGAATTTTAGAAATGTTTTAATAGTTTTTTTTTCAAAACTGCTTATTTCCCTCTATCTGTTTTTTAGAGAGGAATATGGTACTCCAGGGCAGGGGTAAAGAGGGCCTGGCAACGTGGTCACATCGTGTTTAGACTGTGATTACACGAGTTCTCAGCACAGAGTCTGGCCCCGTCTCCTGGTTCCAGAGCCCAAGGCCTGACTGCCACCATTGCTCATGCCCTCCTGTTGTCCCCTCCTTTCCTCTGCTGCTGAGTTCAGTGGAGAGGTGGGGAAAAGGGGGAGAGTCAACAACAAAGCTCGGTTTACCTCTGCTCTTGTCTAGAGTAGAGCCCTTACTCCTCAGGTGCTTATTTGATTTGTGTGTTTGTTTATGAATAAGTAACAGTTTTATTTTCATTTTTACTCTTTTAGATGCCACTAGATCTCTCCCCTCTTGCAACACCAATCATAAGAAATAAAATTGAAGAGCCTTCAGTTGTGGAGACAACTCATCAGGACAGTCCTTTACCTCATCCAGAATCCACTACCAGTGATGAAAAGGTCAGGAGCCTATTTTTCAAGATTCAGAACTACTACCGATAAAGGACATTGACTGATGCATTGACTTTTTAAAACATTTATCAAGACTACTTTAATGATCCAGCTATATACTGAACACTAATATTACTCACATGACTCATTCAGGTAATCGGTTCATAGTGAACTCTAAATTAAACTCTTAGGAAAGGAAGGGATTTTTGCTTTGTCGGCTTCTCTGAATATCGGTTAATATTTTGAATGCAGGAAGCCTTGTTTAAAGATACAGAGCCCTCAACCCTACAGTTAAGCTTTGCTCACAAGAGTTCTCTGTTGATTTATCTTTTACACCTCCCACTGGTCATCCAAAAAAACAAGAGAGAAACAAGACTTAACACTCCTGATATTACTACATTTAAGAGCAAAGCCTTTTAAAAGCCCTATTTACATATTATTAATTAGGAAAAAGTGGAAAGAAATTTCAGTTTCTGAAAAACCTTTAGAGGTCACCTTCAGCATAATTAAAGCTTCTTTATGTCTGAGGATCCTGATTTTCTCTGTTAAAAATTCAAAATTATTTGATTTAAACCCCCCCAAATTTGCATTTTTCCATTATTAAAATAAAATGCCATTATCTATATATATATATAGGTATCTGTTGAACACAATGTTTTATTTATATTTTTACAATATTAAAGCAATTTGGAAGCCTGCCAGTGCCTTAATCATTCTAATAAAATGAATTCTAAATACCTATATATTTTGGCATTTGATTTTGGTATTTTTATCATGGAAAATCTGAGTTCTCCCTGCCACCTTCACTCACCAGGATGCATGTCCAGCTGCAGCTGTTTGGCCACTGCTTTGTGGCAGTGAGCAGCCCTGATACGCCAGTGCCCTGCCCCTTCCCATGCCATTGCCCCTCACTCCCAAGCCACAGCCCACCCAGCCTTGCTCCCAACCCACTGCCCCTCACTCCTGACCCACAGTCCCCTGGCCCTGGTAGTGCAAGGGGTTCCAAGTGGTCTCCATCCTGCTTGTGGTAGCTGCAGTGCTCCAGCTCATGCAGGTGGCAGCAGAGCCAGTCCAGCTCAAGCGTGAGCTGGAGGGAAGAGGAGGGGACAAATCATGCCAGGTGGCCTGGCCCCCACCCCCACAGGCAGCATCTCCAGCCACCCCACCCCTGACCCTGAGAGCACAGGCACCACCCTAAGTGCTGCCAGCCCTCACTGCCCCCAAAGGGCTCTACCATCCACTTCCTCCACTGGAGGGACAGGCGTCTCTGGGTGGGCCCCAGATGACAGTGATGCAGAGCTGGACTCACCGGTGGCACTGAGTGCTGCCTCAGACCCTCCTGCCTTGCTGTAGCCCCAGTGCCTGGACACCTTCGCTTAATGCTGACAGGCAGCTGTGTTGTGTCAGAGGCATGCACACACATGCTTCTTGCACGCATGCACATGCACACATACACACACCTCCCAACCCTTCCCTTCCCCTCTGCCACACATGCATCACCCCGCCACATGCAGCCGCCACACAGTCCCTAAGTTCTGGTCCTCCACCCCACTTCTTCCCCCCACCCCATCCCACAGACTTACCTGTATCCAGCTGCTGGGGCTGCTCCCACCACCCTGCCTGGCTGTATTACCAGCCACATGTGTGCACATGCATGTAGTACTCTCTGCCTCTGATAGCCCTCCCCCTGCTTCCACCAGCCCCAAGTATCTCCTTGTAGGCTGGAACTCTGCCAGTCTGCAAGGGGAAACCCACAGTTTCCTTCTTCAAAGGGAAAAATCTGGGTTTTGAAAAGTCCGCATTTTACTGCAGGCAAGGAAAATCTGGATCCCTGTTTATATCTATATTATTGGTGTTCTTTACCTTACAAATTGGAGCAGACCTGTCCAACTTTTGAAACGCCAGGGGCAGCATGCCACACAACACCTCGTCCTCCAAGTACTCTCCTTGTTTGCAACTGTTTAATGGAAAAGTTCAGCTATTTAAAGGAACCAGGCTAAGTGTTAAAATAATTTACTTCAAGATGCCATTCATGAGTTGTTTTGAGACAGGTAAATTCATGAATTAAAATCCCTCTATTGCTCTTTTTACCAAAATTAGCTTATTTCCTGCCCAAGAATAAGCATTCTAGCACTCTGATATTTACCAGAAAATAGTTTTAAGGATTTAAATGATAGCTCTACTTTTGTATGTTATTACCATCATTAAAAGAAATACTTAGAAATACTTAGATGCACATAACAATTGAACCATTCCAAAATGTCAGTGATTATTTGTGAGTTCACAGTTGTGTGAAGTGCTGTGGTCATGACGGGATGGGAGTGGGTATCCAGTCCAACATGTCTTGGAGTGGGAAAATAGGGGTGGAGTGCTTGCACTCATGTTATGAGAACACAATAGGGTGAGTGAGTGTTTTCACTTTTCTGAAAGAGTGGCCGAGAGTGTTTTCAGTTTTCTGCTTTCTCTTTTCTCCTATACAGGAGTTCAGTAAACGTAAGTAGCCTGCAGTTAACTAAAGGCTGCAGTGTGCTTGTCTGACTTGGTGAGAAGAGAGGAAATGCTTGGCCCCAAGCTTGTTGGCTCCCAGGAGTTGAGTGAGGCATGGGGAGGGGCCATGGTTGAGTAGGGAGTAAGGACACTGCAAATTATTAGAAAAGATAGATTTTATTGAGCAAACAGTACAAGGGAACTGCAAGAGAGCTCATTGATTTTGTGGGGAAGTAAGGGGAGTACCAACAAAAGGAAGAAAAGGGGGGCAGTAGAGTTCTAGCTCCATACCAGAATAGCCAATTGCTACAGTCAGGGGAGAAAGGGACTGGGTGAGGAATGATGCATTATGGGATGCTGGGAGGACTGACTAAACCCATGTCAAAGAATGTTTGGTTTCCACACATAACAGTGAAATGTTCAAAACAGTATTTGATGGTTAAGGTACACTTTTGAACTGTTTCAGATAGCTTTGAACTGATTTAGCTAACTTATGTATCTCTCTGCTTCAGGTTTAAGCCATATTTAAATTGTTCTAAGTGTTACTTATGTCCGCCCTCAGCATTATAATTCTTTGGCAGTTCTTTACCAAATACATCACACCCATGATGCTGAAATTTCAGTGATACTGTATTTTGGAAACAATGCTGAAAATTGTTGCTGCTTAATGATGTACTGTAGCTCCTGGTTATCTCTATTTTTGGTTGTATGATTGTACAGACAGACTGAGTTGGTGGTGAGGGAGCTGCATAATGTGTTGCTGCTGAATGAGGAATGGTGAAGTTAAGAGATGTGAGCAGAGTGATGCTGTTTGCTCTCTTGTGAGAGTTCAGTATTTTCCTCCTGTTTTCTTACTGAAGTGGGGAAGGCACATTTCTTTCAAGCAGGGCTTGGCTGGGTTAAAATAACAAGTTGCTGTCACTCTTTCATTGGTTCTGTGGATTGGTTGTGGCAGTATTTTTGCTTATGAATATGCAGTCCATTAATGCATGTGCAACAGACTTCTAATTATCTTTAGTCACATAAGAAAACTGGATGCGATCATCTTTAAATTGGCATTTTATTTCTTTTTTCCTACTCTATTTTCTGAGATGGGGCTGGCCAACTTGTGGCCCACAGGTTCCTGCCTGGCTACCACTCACCCCCAACAACTTCTGATGTTGGCAGGGTCTGCAGGCTCCCCTTTCCTCCTCCAGTTTCTACTTCTTGCCCCCATTCCTGGGGGTAGAGTGTCACAGACCACACAGTTGGGGAACCTGGGAATTGCACGCAGTTCACAGGGTGAGGGAGCCCATGGGTTGCAGAGGGGTGGATGCTCAGAAGTAGACAGATCTGTTTTGGGAGATCCTTTTAGTTCCATCAGTGTTTAATAGTTGAAATTCTACATCAAATAGATTCAATTATCCTTACTTTCCCTATAAGTCTTTCAGCTTTAAAATAATAAATTTTTTTAACTAATTTATTCTTTCAGGGATTTTTAATAAACAAACATTATAGTTTCTTCTTAATACTCTTTGGAGAGGTATATCTTAACTCTGTTCAGTTTGGTGGCTTAAGAATTGTCAGAATGCTCATTCTCCAATTGATATAGCTATTTTATATCCAAAAATTTATTTCTGTAGTATTCAGTTATAACATTGTACAGTATTTTTGTGTGTCCATTTGTACATGAAACATAACAGTGCTAGAAAGTTATTATATGGACTTGTATTTAGATGCAGTTTTGAGATGAAGACTTAGTTGTATTGATAGAAGAAATCATTCTCAATTAGGTTTTTGGTACTTTGTAATTGGTTTAAACTTGTAAAGGAAAGACAGCTTTAATAGCATCGTTTTAGGACTCTGACAATACATCCCTGTGATCCTTTCTGCTTCTAAAAAGAATATCCTTACTTTTAAAAAGTCAGCATTCTGACAGAAATACAAAAGCTCTACAAGAAATTTTGGGATAATCTTTTGAATGCCAGTCGATTGCCTCGGTATGCTGTGTTTTGTTTTGTGTTTTTAAAATTGTGCATGTTTCCTTTACATTCTGTGCTGCTTACATTTATAATCTGCAATTGTTAGCATTTTCAACTTTAAACTTATAGTTAAAGCTCTTATCAAATTGTGTGTAGAGAGCACAAGGTATAGCTAGCACTCATGCGTCTTTCAAAACATTAGTTGAAAGAAAATAGCTTGGAAATAAGACAAAATGTAAGTTGCAAATGTTGCATTTGAGCTCATGTAAACATGCATGGGCTATTAAAACATATTATCTCTGAAGCTTGAAATCTGTTTCTGGATGGCAAGAAGCAGTTTTCTAGGGAGTTCCTTTAAATAAAAGCCTATTATTTAATTTAATAAAATAGGCAATTAAAAACATAACTGCGTACTTTTTAAGTCTCCAAACATCAGAAGTATAAAAATAATCGTAGTTGTCTTTTAAAATTCAGTGAAGGCACAGCCAAATTTGTAATGCCCTAATATTGTAATGTTTTCATTACTCATTTTTCATCAGTATTGAGGTTTTGCTCGTATAGATAACTTCGCATAATGTGACTAAATAAATACATGAATAACCATGCAATTTTTTTCTTTTTCTGCTGCCACCCTGTTGTTTTTTTCCAGTTTATTATTTTTTTCCTGCTTCTTTTTCAATATTGTTTTCCTAGAAGGGAATTAATGAGTTTCTTTGCTAGTTGTTATACTCTTTGCCATTAATAGGACAGTGGGAGTCATGGACAGAATAAGTGTGTGACATGACTTGCCAGATGTTTCAGGGGCTGATGGTCTGTATAGGTTGAAGCTGTGGTGTTATGTTGGGCAAAGGATGCTTAAAGGAGGAATTTGCTGCCACCTGGTGCATACAAGCTACACGGGGTCAGAGCTCCATTCCTGCAAGGCTTATGAGCAGTTAACCATTAGGAAATCCTCATGGCAGATTACTTCCTGTGCAGTTCTTCCCTGATTTTCCCCAGTCAGCCACTTCAGGCACTTTGCAGCTGCTTGCCTTTACTCTCAAAGATCTGGATCCAATAGGCAGTAGTTAGAGTTTGTTAACTGCATAGAAGGCCTTGATGAGTTTCTAAGGCGTTAGCTTAGTTAACCTTTTTTCCAGCATTAGATACCTAACATATTTTCATTTTGGTTTTCTGTGGGTTTTTAAAATGTAAGGAATAGCTGTCTGGAATTATAGGTACTACATTCAAATATTTTAAAAATATATATTTCTTGGATCATTTTCTAAATAAATTCCCCAATCTATTCAAATAGAATTCACCATTCTATCACCAGGGGGGAGCCTGACCAGATGCTGGCCACGGAAGGGAGCAGGGAAGAGATATATTCCCCGCCTCCTTCCCCTGGCCCACCAGTACAGACCTGCATTTCTCTGCTGGCTGCTCCAGCCGGGGGTGGAGGGGAGCAGCCCCGGCAGTAGTCTGACCAGGAAGTAGGTTTAATTCCTTCCTCCCCGTCTTACCAACATGGACTTGAGCCGGGGTCTGCCTGGTGCTCCCCTCCCACCCCCCCCTCACTGCTGCGGGGGTAGGGATCTGACCAGATGCTGGCCAGCATAGCCCCCTGAGGCAGAGGGGGTGGGGGGGTAGTTATTCACCCCCTCTGCCCCTGGGAAACTGCAGCCAGGGTCTGCCCTCCCTGACTGTTACCACCATGTGCTTCCTGTACAGGGAGAGTCATGGGAGTCTGCCAGACACGGGAGGGAGGGGGGAATAACCTCCCCCCCGTCCCCTTGCCTAAGGGGCTGTGCTGGTACCCTGGCCCTGCCGCTGGAATGATGAGGATGCAGGGCCCTTGATGTAGTCCCCTTGCCTGAGGGGCTCTGCTGGCTGGCCTCTGGCCATTCCCCGGCCCTGCTGGTAGAGCAGTGAGGGGTGAGCGACCATGATGGGGGCTGCAACCCCTGTCACTGTCCTGGAGTTTGAGCCTCTTTTCTGCAGAGGGGGCCGAGCTGCAGGCTGGGGAAAGCTGCTGCTGCCTGTGCAGGTTGTGTGGTGGTGGGGCTATGGCCACTGCTCCAAATCCCAGTGCCAACACTCACCCCACAGTCTGCAGTAGCTCTGACCACCAGCTTATGGTCCCTCTGCCAGAAAGAGGCTTGCGCTCCCCAGACACCATGACAGAGAGTGCTGCCTCTATCAAGGGTCCTTCCCCCTCGCCACTCCAGTGGCAGAGCAGGAGCACAGCCAGAGGCTGGGCAGCAGGGCCCCTTAAGTGAAAGGGTAGGGAGAGAAGTTATTCCCCTTTTCCTCCAGCATCTGGACTCAGTGAGGGGGCTGGACTCGATGATCTTCTGAGGTCCCTACCAGCCCAAATGTCTATGAAAGTCTGGAGAGGGCAGGAGGGTGCTTATCCTGCCGCTTGCCCCGGGCAGAGAGCAAACAGTGGAAGTCGGGGCTGGCAGACCCTGGATGTGGTCCCAAGGGGGCAGAGGGGGGAATAACCCCTCTTCCTGCCCCCTGTGCCTCAGGGACATATGCCAGTCAGCATCTGGCCACGACCCCACCACTGCAGCAGCGCAAGGCAAATCCTGGCTCGGGTCTGTGCTGGTGGGACAGGGAGGGGGATTAAAACCCCTCCCTAACCAATTTACTTCAAGCTACTGCAGAGGCTGGCCGTGCCTCCCAGCAGAGGATGCACTTAAGTGCCTCCCAGCTCCTGGCCTGAGCAGCTGCAGGTATGTGCCTGCATGTTCTCAGTCCAGAGGGAATATCTGTTCACTTGCAAATTGGTTCAGTCTAGCCAGGTTAGACTAAAGTGCAAAGATTGGACCAATTCAGGCTCCAACTTTTTGAATGCCTGTCCCTAGCCAGTTAGCGGGCTTTCATCCTAGATCCATCTTGGTTTGCTCTCAATCACCCTAGTCAGGTCCCCTGATCCAGGGAATATAATATGCATTTAATATATGTATCATTTTTGTTGTGCTTTTTGATATTTCAGTAAAATTAAAGGTTTTTATGTTTTGTAAAAATTAACATTGCCATATCATTTCCAGTCTGCCATGTTGCTTCACTAGTGGAGAGTTAGCTGTTTAACTGCCATAGCACAGTTTACAGGGTCCCATGTTGTTTAAGGAAAACACTGTTTCTGCAACTCTTGCAAAGCTTATGGGGGCATGGGTTTCTTTAAAATATTTTTAATGATTGTCATAATCCTGAGATTGGCAGTTACAACCTTTGTCAGTTTTATTTACTTGGATTCATAGATGTAGGGTCAGAAGGGACCTAAGTAGATCATCAAGTCCGACCCCCTGCCATGGGCAGGAAAGAGTACTGGGCTTATATGACCCCAGCTAGGTAATTATCAAGCCTCCTCATAAAGACCCCCAAGGTAGGAGCCAGCACCGCTTCCCTTGGAAGTTGGTTCTGGATTCTAGCTGTACTAATTGTGAAGTAGTCCAGCCTAAACCTGCTGTCAGACAACTTGTGGCTGTTATTCCTTGTTACTCCGGGAGGTGCTCGAGGGAACAGTGTCTCTCCCATTCCCTGCTGGTCCCCCCTGGTAAGTTTATAGACAGCCACCAAGTCCTCTCTCAGCCTTCTCTTGTGAAGGCTGAACATGTTCAGGTCCTTGTAGGGTCTGCCCTGCTGCCCCTGGATCATGCGTGTGGCCCTCCTCTGGACCCTCTCGACACTGGCCACAATCCCTCCTGAAGTGTGGCGCCCAGAACTGTACGCCCAGTACTCCAACTATGGCCTGACCAGCGTTGCACAGACAGGGCAGGATCACCTCCTTGGCCCTGCTTGTGATGCATCTGTGGATGCATGACAAGGTGTGGTTAGCCTTACTGACTGCATCCTCACATTGGCGGCCCATGTTCATTTTGGAATCGATAATGACTCCAAGATCTCTTTCTGTCACTGTGCTTTCGAGAACAGAGTTCCCCAGCCTGTAGGCATACTTGCTGCCCAAGTGCTACTAGTACCCTGCACTTGTCAGTACTGAATCCCATCCTATTCACGTTTGCCCACCCTTGTAACCTGTCCATGTCCAGTTGTATCTTGTCCCTCCCTTCTAGCTTGCCCACCTTGCCCCAAACCTTGGTGTCATCAGCAAATTTGAACAGGGTGCTTTTCACCTCCTCATCCAAAACGCTAATCAAGAAATTGAACAGTATGGACTCAAGGACCCTGGGGGACTCCATTGCCCACATTCATCCAAGTTGAATATGAGCTGTCTACCACCACTCTCTGGGTGCAGGCCCTCAGCCAATTTGCAATCCATCTGACTGTGTAGCCATCAATGCCACAGTCACCTAGCTTTTTAATGAGAATGGGGTGGGAGACAGTGTCAAAGGCCTTCCTGAATTCCAGAAAGACTGCATCTATCGTGACACCTGCATCCAATCATTTTGTGACCTGATCATAGAAGACAATCAGGTTCGTCTGACAGGTCCTGCCCCTAATGAGCCCATGCTGGTTGCCCCAAAGCATCCTCCCCCCTGCTGGTCCTTCACAGATGTGCTCCTGGATAATTTTCTCAAAGAGCTTCCCCAGGCTAACGGGCCTATAGTTGCCCAGGTCCTCCCTCCTCCCTTTTTTGAAAATGGGGACCACATTAGCTTTCTTCCAGTCTTCTGGGACCTGGCCAGAGCACCATGAGTGCTCATAAAGCTGTGCCGGGGCCCTGTCATAACCTCTGCCAATTCCCTCAGAACCCTGGGGTGGAGAGCATCTGGACCTGCTGATTTGAACACATCCAATCCCTCCAGAAGTTCCCTAACTTTGTCCCTAACTCGGTTCCCTAACACTTCTTGCTCATTACCAAAGAATTGATCTTCTATTCTCAAATCTTTCCCTCTGTCAAGCAGTTAGTGTGGGTATATTCTAGTATTTTTCAAGACTATGGAAGAACTATTGAATCTCATGAGAGATTCTTCATTCTACAGCGCCTATGTTAAATGAGAAAATTATTTTTAACAGAAGTAAGTGCTATAAATAGGTTTTTTTGTTTTTTATTGTTAATATGGCCCTTTTGTTTTAGTTATCAAGTCAACATGTTAGAGCAAAGAGAATTATGAAACTAATAAAGAGCATTCTGAAAGAGTCTGTTTACCAAGAACAGGTCAAACAGTAACATTATGTTGACTGACAATTTTCTGGGCTTGTTGTCATAATACCCAACACCCGATTGGAACAGCATTATTATTAGGGGTCTGCTTAAATCACGGAGAAACTAAACAATTTTCACAGGTTGTTTATGGTATAAATAGCAAATTCCATGGATATTTCTTGGATGTACTCATACATGATATACAACAAAGTAAATTATATGTAGAACTGTACAAAAGTTTAGAAATTCTAATTTATCCTTACCTTAATAAAAACAATCCATTAAGGTAGGTGTCCATATCCCTATGGGGGAAGGAGGGATGAGAGGGTGGCTGGCATCTTCTATGTAGCTCATGCCAGGTGGAGCAGCCCTTGGCAAGGCAACTGCTGCCCTTGGTGCCGCCCTGCCAGCCAGCCCCCTTCTCCCCCCAACCTTGAACGGCCTGCAAAGCTGGGCCACAGCAACAGCAAGGATTGCTGGCTGCTACTGGGAGTTTTTATTTTTGTAAGTTGATTTTGCGGGCAACCCCATATTTCATGTTTCCCTGAAATACGAAGAATCATGAATTGAGTAGACCCTTAGTTAGTAGTAGTAGTAGTAGTAGTGGTATTACTGTAGGATTAACAAGAGGTTTTCATAAAATTGTGATAGTGTTTTGAGATTAATAGGTGGGTTTTTTAAAATACCATAATTCATCTAATTCAGCATTTTGTAACTCATATAATGTGAAAAGGTACTTATACAATTCTGTAAATTATATTCACTATATAGACTGCCTTGATGATCTGTAATTGCAATGGTAAATTTTTTCTTTTACCTAGGAAGTGCCACTGCAGCAGACAGCACAGCCTACTTCAACGATAGTTCGTCCAGCCTCATTACAGGTTCCTAATGTACTGCTTGCAAGTTCTGACTCAAGTGTTATTATTCAGCAGGCAATACCTTCGCCAACTTCTAGCACTGTCATTACCCAGGCTCCGTCCTCTAACAGACCAATAGTGTAAGTTGTACATCTTTGTAAAACAAGTTATTAGAAATTTTGAAAAAGATATTCTCTCCTTCACAGTCTGCATTTTTATTAATTTTCCTATAATTCTGAAGTATAGTAAATCTTCCTAAAATTTAGAAATTACATACTATTTTTCCCTACATCCCTCATTCAACAACAAAGTAAGTTTACACTGTTATCTTTCCACAAATTTCTGCATGTTTATTACTGATGTCTAATCAGGAGTTTAAGAAATGTTAAGTTTGGACAGGATTAAAACAAAATTAATAATATATCAAGTTTTGTATTAAGAGGTAAGATAATCATCAACTTCTGTATACTTGTATCCTTTTAAAATGTTTATTTCTCTTGTTCTTTTTTTAGGCCAGTACCAGGGCCTTTTCCTCTGTTGTTACATCTTCCTAATGGACAAACCATGCCTGTTGCTATTCCTGCCTCAATCACGAATTCTAATGTTCATGTCCCTGCTGCAGTTCCAGTAAGCTTACACATGACACATTTTACTTACTTATTTTGGAAAACACAGGTTTCTTCTTTTATTATAATTACAGAAATGTCAGGAAGATTTTTAGACTTCATTTGATTTTATGATGCAGGTTTTTGTAATTATTATACTACTTTATGGTTTATTACTAATTTAGAATGATAAAGATTTTAGTTACTGTTCTAAACAGGCCTTGACTAGTTAGAAATACTTAAATTTGCTATGAAAGGGAGCGAGCGGTGCAATTTAAATATCTAAGCAGTAGAATCCAGTTTTATAGAATTTCTTATGTCTCTGGTAAGCACTAGTATCATACACCATGTGTGATGCTGGCATACTGTTTTTGTCATTTTCACTTTTTACAACTTTTCTTGTCAGCTTGTTAGACCTGTCACCATGGTGCCTAGTATCCCAGGAATCCCAGGGCCTTCCTCCCCACAGCCAGTGCAGTCAGAGGCTAAATTGGTAAGTGGAGATTCTTTGATCTTCCAAATAGTGAATAACCCTGTTATTTGGAATTAAATCCTACTGCACATGTAGACAGTTAAACATGTTTGTTGCATCGTGACTTCTATTTGCAGTATATTTTGTTCTTACAGAATACAGTTTCTTTGCTGTAATTGTAATGATGGAAAAATGAGAGCTACTGTGCAGAGGTCAGGGAGTTTGTCAGTAATTTCAATATGATTCTTAACACCAGGACAAAAATATGTTCCTGAATTCAGTAGTGTTATAATGTGTAAAACTGGGTAGCTACATTGTAAAATACTTTGAGGCAGATAGCATTTTTAACTCAGTCTTTCCCCCAATGTTGAAGGCTGAGAACACTGTGTTAAAAGGCTTTGGGAGAGGGAGGAGAGACAAACTTACTGTCTTGTTATCAGTGAACCTTATCTCTACTAATAGAGAAGCCAAAATAGAGAAGCTGACAATAAAGAGGCAGGTCTTTTGCAAAAGATGTAGGGTTCTTAGGAAAAAAGACTGGAAAAGATTTATAGTTTTTATAGATTTTGAGAATCAGATATCTAATATTATAAAAGCCTAAGTCTGTCTGTCTGCCCATCTGTAACACTTTATTCGCTCTCTGATTGGCTGACAAACAGCCAGTCAGTGTGTGAAGAAGTGTTCCGACAAGGCACCCCACTGCCATGATGGTGGGGACACAGGTGACTGAAGTGGGGGGTGGCCTCGGCCCCTCCCACCCTATTCCCTGGAGGCAGCGGCAACACAATGGACAGAAGGGGAGTGCTCCTTGCAGGTAACACGGGGGGCCCGGGCCCAATGCCGGAGGTGGGGAGGGGAGTGGGTCTGGGCTCAACGCAAGTGGGGGAGCAGGCCTGAGGGGGGGAGAAGCCAGCCCGCCATGGCGGGGGGGATGAACAGTGGGCCCAGCCCAATGTGGCCACAGCAGCAGCTAGAGGAGGGAAGCAGCGGGCCTCCTCCCTCTTTCAGGCCCTCGCCCACTCCTCTCTCACCTCCCTCCCCTGCATCAGCCACAAGCCCACTCCTCCCATCCCCAAGTGGGCCTGATGTCGGGGGGGGGGAGAGATCAAGCGTGCCATGGCATTGGCAGTGACATTGGGGCCAGGCAGGACTGAGCCTGAGCCTGGGGGGAGGGGGAGCTAGCCCAAGCCAGGGGAAAAGCCAGCCCGCCATGGCAGTGGGGGGTGGGAGTAGGCCTGGCCCAGCCTGGTGCAGCCCAACACGGTAGCTGCAGGGGGAGGGGAGGAGCGAGCCTCCTCCCCCCATTGGGCTTGGGCCCACTCTTCCCCCACCCCCGCTCCCCTGCGTCAGCCCCAAGTAGCTCCTCCTGTTCCCCTGCCCTCCAGGTGGCCCAGCTTCTCCCCACCCTCGAGCCCGGTCCTGCCCTGCATCAGGCCTGGGCCCGCTCCTCCCTTTCCTCCGCTGCTGTGGCGGGGAGGGAGGGAGCAGGCCCAGATGGGGGGCGGGGACACAGGGCTCTATCCCTGCCCACATCCCACTGCCACCATTCTTGATGGGCAGTTGGCAGATATGCCTGTCAGCACCTAGGGGTGCAGGGCCCCAGAACCCCCCTGCACCTATCTCCTTAACAGCTGGCAGGCTTTGTGGCCTCAGCAGGGGCTAGCTGGTCTGCAGCTTTCACCCTGCTGCATCTTAACACACACAGTGTCACCCATGTCATGAGTTTTGCTTAACGTACAGTTTCCTCCAAACCCCTGCACCTATCTCCTTGAAACTTGGCAGGCTTTATGGCCTCACCAGGGGCCGAATCTCCAAATCAGCGCTGAATCTCTGAATCCAAATTGGCTGAATCGAATCAGGACAGTGATTTGAAACACCAAACCGAGCCACTGTCCCTCTGAATTAGCCAAATCCAAATATGAAGCAAATGCTTGGTGCTTTGAACAGGCCTACTGCATGTAAACCCTTGTGGGTCATCACCAGTTGGACAGCTGTACCATAGATAGCTGAAAGAGTCACTCCAAGATGTCATCGGTGGGTGAGAGAGAAACAGCATTGAGATATGAATTCTGTAAAATCCTTTTAGGTCAGGAGCATACACGACAAACATCAGTTTATTAACTTCCTTTTTGGCCTCTACCCCAACCCTCAGTATGCTAAGTAATAACAGTAGAAGTATTTTCTACAGCAATCCTGTCTAGCTTCACTTCTCTGCTTGGTTTAGTGTGCAGAGTACTGCAAGAGGGGAGAGGAGGTAATACAGGCTGTTTCTTCTCTGTCCCCTCTGTCACACTTTAACACAATGATAGGCAACCTTTCCCAGCTCCAAGCCAGAATGATCCACCTCAGGACAGAAGTGAGTGGGTGAGCACATGCTAGGGTCTGTCTGCAACTGACACTTCTCCCCACCGCAGCGTGGGGAGAGTGCCCACACCTAAAGT
The DNA here is from genome assembly GCF_001723895.1 of Crocodylus porosus. Lineage (NCBI taxonomy): Eukaryota > Metazoa > Chordata > Crocodylia > Crocodylidae > Crocodylus > Crocodylus porosus. The sequence goes on from NW_017728949.1 coordinate 40,515,878, forward strand.
CCCATACCACCAAACGTCATCAAAGCCCCATGTCAATGGGCCAGATACAGTGGACCTTATGATGCTGACCTCCATATTAAGGGAATGGGGAAAGGAGTCCTTCATTTCTGGAAAACAAATCATTGTAACTGCTCTCAGGAAGAATGCATTCATTTTAAGTCTGAGTAGTGATGAATATAAAAAATGGGAAATAAGTAAGGATAAGAATTCTGTTGCCTTAGATTGTCCTGTCCCACAGGATTAAAATAACCTATTAGAACTTCAAGACAGGAGCTCCAAATAATTTTTGTTTAGTTAGACAAGAAATTAGCTGGTTAAGTGTAAAAATAAATCACACAGTATTATGCTTTTATGAAGTTTTAGATGTGAAACATAGGAGTGGTAAAAGCTTTTAATATCACATAGGAAAAAGCAATCACTCAGAGAAGGCATAGAAATAACATAAAGAAAAACAAAGGTTGTTAGACTTAAAATTTAACAGTCTCATTAGTTTTCTCATTAGAATTTAGCTAATATGTGCACTTCAGTGATAGCTCATCTACTTTAAAGAGATGGTAAAAGGATACTCATCATATTTGTTCTTTCCTTCCTTGTCTCCTGAATGAAGAATGAGCAGAATATATCAGAATGGTGTATGTTTTTTGCCCATTTACTTTATAGGGAGTATTTATTCACAAAAATAAAACATTTAATTTCTTAATACTCTTAAACTGAAAGAACCTTAATGAGAAACTTAATGATTACAGAGAAATGTCTCCAACAAAAAGATTCTTTTAGGCAAACTAACAGCTAAGAATATGTCAAGGCATTATGGATAGAAACCTTGGTTTACCATTTTTGTTAAGTCTTATTTGATTTTCAAAATTTATAAATCTTTATTCACAACGTCAAAGCCTTTTTTGTTTATTTCTTGCATGTTGTAGTATGCAGCTTACATTTACAAGTTTTGCAAACAAGATACAGTAAATTATTTTTGCCGTTTGTGGTGTTTTGTGTTAAACCAACTGTAGGCTTAGATGTATACTTTTTATCAAAGAATACATTTAATTATTTGTGATCCTATTAATATTTCCCTGATAAAATTGAATACAGTATTTTTTTTAAAAGTACACTCCTGTTGTCAAATTAAATTTAATAAGCAAAATTAATCGATATTATTTATTTCTAGCTATACACTATTTATGAGTCTTATGCATTTTATGTAGTTATTAACTATAATGATGCATTAAAAACAAAACCGCAGAGTTTTTTGGGTTTTTTTTGAAGAAGCAGTTTAAACGCATATTCTTTATTGTGAGTTTTTCTTATATTACACTAAGGAACTATAATATAAACATGTATTTGTTAAGTCATCTGATTGCCAGATTGAAACTATTTACTGCATATATAACAAACAAGCTGTGAAATTGGAATGGCTTTACATTTACAGTAAAAGCTCTGTTAATCTTTTACAGAGATAAAATGGGGTTAATCAAATATTCCGGTTAAGCAAATGTGCACTGGATGGTGCACTCCACGGCATCAGTGTGCCGGGAGACAGGGAGGGGGGCTCCGCACAGTCTACTGTTTCCCGTGCAGGCTGCTTTGCCCTGGGCTGTGGGCCGAAATAGTGGCAAAGAAAAACTCAGCTCGCGGCGGTGAAAAGGAAGTCCCCTGGAAGTGGTACTTCTGGTTTTGTTTTTGCCACGTCGCTCAGAAAATTAATAGAATTTTCTGGCTAGTAAAGTGCCAGTTAACATAGCTTTTACTGTACTAAGTATCTGAAGACCTATGTCATTTTATCTGTGATTAAAACTTTGTTTTCTATAATCAAAAGAATGAAATTTCAAATCTTAATATATTGCCTTGCAATTCTTGATGTGTGTTAACTATAAAACAATAAAGTTGTTTTAAAACACACTTATTTGATAGATTCCAACTTTTGTAGAAATCCTGTATAAGATAACTGAGGTATTGTTTGAGGGCCTTAATCTCCTTTTTTGGTAAGACATGTGAGACATTGTCCAAACTAAGAAAGATCCTAATCATACCCATGTTTCTATCATGTCACCATATTATAAGTGTCTACAGGGATGACACATTTTTTTTTACTTAGTGGCAAAACTATCGATATCATTCCAACTAGAGAAAAGTCTCCTGCCATTTGTAATAGTCCAGGCAACATTATAAATACAAACAGAAATGGTGTCCATCAGGTACAGCTTTCCTTTGTTTTATTTGTTGTTCTTTTAGTGGAAGGATACATTTGTGGTTAAAACAAAGAAGTTAGTCAACTTTAATAATGTATATTGGATAGCTAAGTCCTTTGCATGCTTTGAAAAATCCCATTCATACTCTGTTACCCATTCATCCAATGCAGAAGTCAGATTCTAAAGGCATAATTCAGTACTAATTGGCTCAAGCTAAATGTTTTTCTTAGCTTGAGACAGCATATATAGCCAGTTACTTCCATTCACTCTGGCATTCATGTTCTTCTTTATGTAGATCATTTATTTAAATAATTTCTTGAATGATGTTTCATTATGAGTGATGGGTTTTGAAGGCAGGCCATCCTTTACTCTGATTCCTGACTCACTTCAGTGTTTGCCGCTGTTCCGCTTGCAGAAAGTTGTTACACCACACCTCCCTTCCTCCTTTCAGTGGGTGGAGAAAGAGGTCTGTGTTTCATGATTTTCATAAAGGAGAGGTTTTCTTATTACAATCTAAAAGTACTTACATTTGGAATATAATTATTTTTACATGGGCATTGGTAAATATTTAATTTCATGCTGGCATTTTAGTTCCTTATCTAAATACCACACTTCCGCTGCATATTTTGATAAACACCTACTACTTCCTTACTACTTACAAATAGTCACATCTGAACACACAAAAACCATGCATTTGTTTGCATCTGTATGGTATGTTAGCAGAAGCAAGCTTTACTAAAATAGAGATTTTGTTTAAAAAATTGTTTGTTAAAAATAAGTAGTCAGCAAAGATGCTTGTTGGTTTGGGGTGTTACTTGCTTATGTATGTTAGGATTAAATGTTCGTATTGGTTTTCCAAGAAGGCAAAAACCTACCATCCTTGGAGAGAGACTAGCTAATGTGTCTCATAGGCTGAGTGTAGCCTGCACTCATGTATTCATCTAAAGAGGTCCTTCTGCCCATTATTTGAATTCTAATTATGAGCATCTTCTAAAGTCTTACTTGAGTTTCTAAAGCTGCTCTCTGGTGACATTTCGAAGTGTTACAAGCCTGGAGTTACCCAATGTAATGTTCAGCTTTAGCTGTCATTCGATTGGTTGGGCTGTGTTCTACTGCCACACGTGTGTTTGAGCTTTGCTGTAGTGTCAAGATTGCACATCTGTAAATGTTTACATAGTTACAGCCTTCCTTGGATTTGACTTGAAAGAGCACGTATGGGGTCTTTGAAGATGTATCAGTGAGTCTGATGGTGCTAACATACCAAAGTATTTTAATTTCACTGTTTCCTCTAGTTCAGTTAAATTTTGTACGGAATTAATCTGCCAGAACAAATGTGCAAACACAATGACGTATTGACATTTTGAATATATAATTTAAGTAATTGGATTTGTATTTTTTTTTAATTTTGGCATATCTGTCATTTTGATTAAATTCCCAATTTGGAGTGCCAGACTCCTTTTGGGTGACTAGTGTTGGCATTTCATGTGAAGAGAATTGCTGGGCTGTCACTGATGGACCCCGTGTTCATTCTGTTTCTTTGTTCCACTGGTCTAATATGCATTACCTCTGCTTGCCATGTTAATTGCTATCGACACCCTGTAGGGTGGCAGTGGTGTAAGCCTGAGTGCATTGGGTAAGAAGAAAGAGCAAACATGCAGAAATTGGAGGAAGTAGGGATTGGTAGTAGAAACCAAGAATGGAAAATAAAATCAGGAAAAAATATAGAGAAGGAAAATAAGATAAATGGAAAAAAAATAAAGATAAGGTGGAAGAGAGAAAATCAGAATCTGGTTAGTTATGTCTGGGTGGGAGAATTTTCAAATACCAATTGTTCTGATAGAAGCAGATTTCCAAACAAGGGAGGATGGAACCCAGTGGAATATAACAGTATATTAATTTATATAATGTACTATGTTATACCTGCTTCAGTGCTGATGCATGCAATATGTAATTAAGCAATGAGACATGTTGTGTTTACATTTCTTTATGCAATATGAAATTTATTTTACCTTAAAAAATTAGGTTTTTCTATTTGGATGTCATTGTACACAAAGGTTCAGTTTGTATGAGGGTCTGTGCTAATGTATGGTTTGAATGTCTTTCTTTTCATTGTAATGGGGTGAAAAATATTGCTACAGACTGTTTCTCAAAATATTTATTCTTCTAAAAATCTTTCTTAAAGATTAAGTTTTTTACACAAGATGGTATTTAAAAGAGTGTTAAATCTATGAGTCTTATGTGAAAATCAGCTCTTCAGATCAAGTATGAAAGATGTTTCATAGTTAATTTGTACATTTATACACAGTGGTTTAACATCCATTGTTATACCAGATTCTTAAAATTTTTCTGTATACTCCACTAAAACTACATTCACAGTGTATTTTAATGTTATTAGAATATGCATTTTGCAGTAAATTCTGTAAAAAGAAAAGTAGGGCTAAGTACAGGAGGGCTAAGTTACTACCGAAATTACTTTAACACAGAAAAAGGTGATGGATTACTTCTGGTTATATAGCATACTATTCATTAACATGCAGTTTGAGGATACAAACAAAAACATTAGAGAAAACATTTCAAGTGAATTACACAAGTTTTCTGAGAAATTAAAAATATATGGTTAAACTTAAGTTTTACTTTGCAGAACCTTCCATATAAAGCCTTTTGTGACAAACTGAGAAATATCTTGAACACAGTGGGTAGCCAGTAGGTTTTCTGCAGGGGGTTTCTACTGAGAGCTGACAGAGGGCAGTTTGGCAAATGTTCAGAAACCTACATTAACTTGGTTGAGCCCGGCATGGGACCTTGTGTTCAGCAGAATTCTTCTGACCTGCCTCTCTGCATGCCGAGCTAATCAGCAAACACCTAATGAGCCTACTCTGAAGAAACAGACCTTCTCCCAACCTACTTCATTTTCACATGTTCTCTGGGGGTGGAGAGACAAGACTTCATGAGGACTGATGATGCTGCAAAGACCACAATAATGATAATTAACTTGCTGAATTTAGAAGATTATGCTGTTAATTAGTTGCAAAATAAAGATAAGTAATAGAGCAGCAGATGGTAGGATAACACCCAGGAGAAGGAGGGTTATTACTCTGATGAGCTTTTGTGGCAGATATGAAATATGGATCCGACTTTTTCATAAATTGTTTCTAGAGGATATTATCTTGTTTCTGTGAGTTGTTGATGGAGTGATCTACTCCTACCAAATTTTGACACATTTGATAAGGATTTGTTTTCAAGGATTCACATGCACAATAACACTTTATACAGAGACATGTATTAATATTTTTATATCAAGTTTCAATTTACCAACAAAAACTTAATCAGAGTTAATGTGGAGATGGTAATTAAGGAGAGTTACCAATTAAGATATAATAGTAATTCAGATTCTTAAATTCAAATAATTCAGATCTTTTGTACATGTTATAGTATCAGATTTTTAAGAACTAAAATTCTTATTTTTTTGGATGACTACCATATTATTTAGTAGAAGTACATGTATCTCATACCAAGTATTGGAGTAATCATTCGGTCTCATTTGAAATGGTATTTTAAAATACAAGGCTCTCCTTGTTTAGCTCCGTTTTTCTAAATTATCCCATACTATTTCTTTATTCAATTTTCCCATTGTTTCTGCTATTTTTGATAACTCTCACCTCTAGTAAATTTGTTTCCTGTACATTTTTTTCAGTCCCTGCAGCATTTCTTTAAAGCAGAGAATCATTTTGTATTCCCATCTTTGTGATAACCTCCATTTTGTTTCAGTTGTGCAACTAGTTTTCAAATGGCTTTTATTTACAATTGTATACCAAAATAGTATTTTTAAAACATGTAGCTATTAGCTTTCTATGTATTTTATACACTCTGTGCACCCATTACATTAACAAAGTTTGTGGGTCCTAAACAGTATTTGAAAGTCCTTTGTACTTGTTGATATTCATTTTGCAGTACAGGCAGTAATATCATGTGACTTTTTAAAATGAATATATTGTAGTAAAAAATAAGATTTACTTTGGCCAATTTAACATCAGAACCTTAATTTTTGGATTTTCTGTTTGATTTTTAACTGAAATTTCAACATTGTTTTAACAGGAGGGAAATTTTTATATTTAATTCTATAGAATCATAAAAGTTTGTAGGTAAAAAATACAAGTGTTGAACAAAGGTAAAAGATTTTTTGTTTTGCCAAAGTCAAAGATTTCATGTATGTTACGTCTAGAACAGACAACTAGATCATATAGGATGGACTGGTCTCTCCTGTTTCACAAGCCATTAACCATCACTCAAATACCATATAAGCCAAATAATTGAATAACAAAATATTTCAGTGCTCATATTTGCATAAAACAGATTCTGACTTTGAATTGGTAAATATGTGTCTCAGAAACATTTATTAAAGTCAAAATAGAAACATCACATACGCTTCTAAGAAATCCCTAGTTTAGCTTCCAAATTCATCAGCAAGCCATAATCCAAGAATAATTTGCTGAGATTCTCAGATGATGATTAAAATTGTCAAATGTATTTGAGAAAAATCAGGCTTTTCAAATGATTTGTAAAGCGAAAATGATCTCATATTTGTCATATTACAAAATGTGTATCAAGCTCTGGAAATAGAAGATTTAGTTGATTATTCAATACGTCTCCCTGTCAGTTTTGGAAGTGTTGCTATATTTAAATAGTAGTAGCTTTGTTTTCAAAGAGAGAGAAAAATATTTTTCTGTATTCAGTATTCATTACACAACAGCGTTTAATGTGAGCTGAGTGGGAAAAGGGCCCACTTACTTTGATGCTTCCCCTGTTTGACTGGAATTATTAAGGCTTCAAGTTTAAGAAGTGGAGTGTTTTGGTTTTTTTTCAAGGTTGTATTAACAAAGCACAGGCAATCTTTTGTGTAATATAACCTGTGTCTTCATAATAGTAAAAGAATAGTTTTTTATGAATAATTTTAGGATTTGTAGAATGTTATATAATACAACAGAAATAGTGAAACCCACAAAATTGTGTGAGTTTCTGGTTCCGTCCTGATTTCCTCCAGTTTTCGTGTGTCATTGATGTTCACTAAGGCTGAGTTCCTTAGCTTAGGGGAGGGCTGCTGGTATGGTCATAAATCTTTCTCTATCAAGATAACTGTTTTAGCAGCACCCACTGTGTTCCCGTCAGGAAAATGTGTAGTATTAATAACATAAAAAAGAGGCAGGGCCTAATTGGTACTTACTTCTATATACAAAAACAGTTAAAGGAATGCTAAAATTGCATAATCAGCCTCTCAAAGAGTTAGGGAATATCATAATCAATATTGTCCATGTACCATTAATTTAGTCCTGTGCATGTTTGCATTATGATGCTCTTTGAATTTTTAGTAGTCCCGGAGGCAAATGCCTGCTCACCTAAGTCTTAACGGAATGCACTAAATGCAAGAGAATATCTTATCTGTGCTTTGTAACTTCCTTCCCCTTTCACTGTTCATCCTAAGACCTGAATGTAGCAGGTCAAAAAATAATAATGATCATGTCATTAAAAGTTATCAGCTAGATCTGTGCTTAAGGGAGTTGTATTAAATTTGTGTGGAAAATCTTAATTCCTGGGTTCCATAATTTTTAGAAAGATTGACTTGGCAACCTTAACATTTATTTTAATATTTTTGTAAGGGATTTCCTAGTTTCTTCAAAAATCAAATTGAAAAATAATTTCTGTCTTGTGGACAAATTGATTCCTTCATGGATTATCAGCTTGAACTCTGATTTTTATAAACATAGTATAGACTTCTGTCAATTGTTTAGTTAAGATTTGTATGAAGCTTTTTAAAATAAGAATGCCCATACAATGTCCTACATGCCTGTCATGTATTTTCAAATTGACTTTACCTAAAACAGTAACAAGTAACAGTAGCGTAGACTGATGTTCTCTAAAAAACCAGTCACTAGAAGTAGCAGACAGCTTGTCAATGCTTGCGTGCCTGTTTGGAAGACTGTGGACAAATGGTGGGAATCAAATCATAATTTCTATTTGTCACTTTAAAGGGGAGAGAATCCTAGTGATTAGAGACCACAACTCACAACATAAAGTTCATATTCATTGTGAAAGGCAGCTAATGTGATTTGTTATATAAGGAACTAGATTCCTTTGGCTTGACAGATATGAACTTGGATTTGAGGGCTTTTAAAAAAAATTAGAGCTGCAGAGTTCACAAAAAAAACCCAGTTGATGCTAGAACTTAATAGATCTTAATTGTCAACCCAGACCATCTTTTTATAGGGCAGACAGAAATGGTGGCTGTTCTGTGGGAGATCTAGCTATGCGCCTACTGAGTAGATAGCTTATCAAGGACTGAAAGCATGCTTATTTCAGTTGGTACCTAGGGAATTCTGTGATGAGATGAATATTCAAATGAATATTTAGAAGCTTTATAGAAACAAGCCAGCAACAAACTGATCATGGACAGACCTGACTGTGTTTTCATGGAGATAGCAAATATGTACTGTCCCTCTTGCCAGCCTTCAAACCCTTGTATATCGGTACTATTCCTCTTTCCAGACTTCAAACATGAAGGCTCTACAGCTCTTCAAGTAAGTGACAGAAGAGAGACATTTAACACGGAAAAAAAACCTACCTATTTTCATTCTCTTGGGGTAAATCCTGAAACTTAGTTGAGCATTCGTGGTTGAAACTGTCTGAAAACATTGCTTTAAGTATCATGAACTTGGAAAATTCCAGCATGTCCCCTTCTCCTCCCCCCAGTTAGATGCTCTAAGAGCTTACATGCAAAATGTTGGCAACATTACAACTAAGCATCACCACTGGTTACTCCTTGTTTCTTAACATATTCCTTTTGGTTCCAGATGATGTAGGACTGATTAATATTTATGTTATTTCAGTTTAGCCCCTTGTAAAATTTGTAAGTACCCCAAGAATTTTCATCACTTCCCACAATTCCCTTTGGCTTCCCAGGAGGGTGGTCATCGCCTTGCAACTGAAGAGGATGAATAGCGAGTAGCAGGGAATAGCATACTCCTTCTTTACAATACAGCTTGAGAAAACTTGCCTGAAATTTTCCTTTTTTGCATGCTTTTGTGTTGCAAGCAAAGCTGAATGTAAATTTTAAACCGTGAAGCACTCAAAGGATATATTTATGGTCAGAAATATTTATTTGTTTAGGGTAATTTAATATATGTTATATATATATAATATTTATTTAGGGTAATAAATATTGGGTTTTTTGTTTTTTGTGGGAAGTAGCTATAAGGTATAGTAGAGATTATTTGAGGCTTCTGTCCATTTTTGTATATTTTAAATTGTCAAATAATAGATTACCTAGTCATTACTAAAAATATACTCATCCATTTTTTAGTAGCAGTTGATGGTTTTAAGTGTAACACTAACCTTTGGAAATCTGTTCTGATACCATTTAACTTGTAAGGACACTGAATAAAATATTCTAGTAAGAGGAAATAGATTTGAAAACGTACACAAATCCATGAATGGCAATGGAAATAAGTTAAGTCTGTGTATGAAGTGCAAGTATAAAAGCTTGTAAAGAGAATATGTTACCTCTGCTTGAAAATCTGCTGTAATTCCAATTGACAATAAAATATGGTGAAAGAATTGCTTTCCTTTTCAAAGGACAGTAAACATTTTCAGATAAACCAGAGAAGTCGGATCAGTTTTTAAAATATAGCACGTGGTTGATCAGATAACATGTTAAGTTACTCTTTTGTAGATGCTCAGTGAACAAATAATGTAAAATCTTTTGCAAACCATGCTATTACATTATATTATATTAAGAACTTGCATAGTATCTTTACCTTTTCCACTACTATATGAATATTCTCACATTTGGGTAAATTGTAATTCTTCTGTGCATACTGAAGATCATCTTGGAGCAAAGAATCTGCTTAAAAACCAAATGTAAATCCACCAGCATTGTTTTTATTCCCCTAATTTCATCTAAAAGAAACATTATTTTTGATCTTATTGTTGCCCTTTTATCATTCTGCCCCCTGTGTACTTCACTCCACCAGTCATGCTGACCCAAAACACTGTTTGTTCACTTTCATCACAGTTATCTCTGGTTTCTTCCAAGCTGTGCTTTGCATATGGAATGAGGTGATGGGCCAGTTAGATTGTTAGTACTTCAGCAAAAGGTTATTTTATTTTCTAAGTTATTTGTTTGTTTATTATCTTAGCATGTGAACTCATATTTTGAAAAGAGCTGCTGGTATGACCATAATGTAAATAATAACTATTATTTAATTGAAATTGACATCACATAGTCTCTTCCAGTATGAAAAATGTGCACAAATATTTTCTTTCCTTTCAGAGACTGAAAGCTGCTTTGACCCAGCAGCATCCTCAGGTAACAAATGGAGATACTGCCAAGGGACATGCTAGTGGATTGATTAGGACTCAGTCAGAGGAAGCCCGACCACAGTCATTACAACAGCCTGCTACATCAACCACTGAAACACCGGTATGACAGCAAAGTCAAGGTGTACTTCTGACTCCATTTACTGTTATACAAACCCTGTAGTCCTCTTTCCATATTTTCTGTTTACAGTACACTCAGCATTTATATTATACAGTTCATTGCTAGCATAGGTGTGTCAGCCAGAGATGTGACTAGCTATTGGCCCTGAGCAGTGCAGCTGTGCTAATAGAAGCCCATAGCATAAATATAATTAGACATCTAACTACTTTTCACTGGCATAGATCAAGACAGCTGGGCTTGCTATATGGATACGAAGTCTAGGTTTGTCAGCGTAGTACTTCCATCTGTACTGGAAGAATTTTGCCAGTATGCTGTAGCAGGATTCTTTTACCAATAAAGTGCTCCAAATGCTAGACATAGTCAAAAATCAGAGTATATGTTACAAACATACTGAAAAAGATGGTGTCACCTGTACTATAATGAACTGAACCTAAATTCTAAACAAGGTTTTTCTCATTTCTGTGGCACAGTGATGTGGAATCTGTGGTATATAGTAAAAATTGTACAGCAAGTTAATATACTTTTGAAAAATATCAGAAAATTCTTAATTTATATTGGTATTACGTTAGACAAATATTTCAGATAACAAACACTGTTCAATTTTTTTCCAAGCATATCGGGTTCCTGCCTAAATTTGCTTTATTTTTGACTTTCATAAGACTAAGACCCTTAACTACATAATTCAGTGAACTGGATCCCCCTGAGTGCAACAAAGGTTGTGAGCTTGTGGGTGCTATTTTTTGTTTTCTGGATGTTGGATGGGAATAGGTTACAAATGGATAAGAGCATTGAGGCAAAATAGGAAAGGGAAACAGGAAATTGGGACTGATTTGGCACCCTTAGTGATTGAACTATTGACTTCCTTTTCTAGTCTGGAAAATCCTTTTGTAGAAAAATCAGTCTGGGTAACTTAAGACCATACAAACATCTATGCTCTCCACCTTCCTGAGGGTACAGGAAGCAATAAGCAGAATGTATCTTTTTTTCTTTTTACTTGTGTATGATGATGACCTTCTTTGTGAGTCAGGGTATACTAAAAAAATAATAAATTGCAGACTGGGCTTGTGAGCAGTTCACTCCTGAGCTATGTAGGAATTCTTTTTTCCTGTAGCCCCACTGTCCTTAAAATTACATAATTTGTATATCCCTTTTGTTTGTTTCTCCAGCTGTGGATTTCTGTTAATGGAAAACCTAGTGTGAAACAGCTTTCCTAAAATATTACTCAGGAGTTTACAAACTCTAGCTTACAGAGTTAAAATTTCAAAGAAGACGGGTCTAGAATGACTCTGTTGTGGCCTGAGAATAAAACTTTGGCTCTGTAGTACCAGGCTGAAGCCTTCACATTTTACATTCTTTGAACAGTGACATCACATAGTAGTTTTCTTGAGGATACTCAGAGTAAAGCTCTGAGCAACACCTCCTTTGAAGGGTTTACGCAACAATTGTTGGGGACTAAGGCCCCCTTTACATGTTACAGGTATTGTGCAATTAACTGGTTAATTCTGCAGTTACCTGAAGACCAGCTACATGTGCATAGTAATTGTCACACAGTAAAAACCTATACTTTATAGCTTGTTGGAGTCTGGGATCAGGCTCCCCCTGCACTGGCAATGAGGTGTGATGGATTTTAATGCGTAATCTCACAACTGCGCCTCGTGCCACGCATGTGTGGTATGGCAGGAGGAACTATTGTGTGAATCATGCATTAGATCCCATTGTGCCTTTCCCTGTAGATATAGAAAGGGCCTAAGAATAACAGTCTTCCCCTGCAGTGTTCTTGGAGGCTTTTTTTTTAAGGCAGCTGACAAATTGTCCTAAAGATTTTATCTTACCTTAGTTGTGTGGCATCTTAGCTTTGAGAATTCTTAGTTTTTAAAGCCCATGAGGAGTATATCAGGGAAATTTCTCACCTTAATACTTAGCTTTTTAATGGCCATTTGCTTGGCCAGGAAATGGAGGAAACTTCACGTTCTTTCATGCAGGATATCCTTACCTGGTTTTTTTCGGAACAAGAGAATAAATACAAGTCAGAATGTAAAATGCAAAATGTAACTCCCTTCCATCTCTGTCTTCAGTCAACAGTGAGTTCAGTTAATTGCAGTTACAAATGATAGCATTTAGACCTTGATTTGCCAGTGAAATCAAGTAGTAAGATTCAAATGGTATAATTTATGCTTATAATTGTTTGGTGTAAAAATAGGGGTTTTTTTAATTGGCCAAGTGTTCCTGAATTCATTTGAAGAGGTAGTTTCTCTTTTCCATACAAGTTGAAAATGTGTTGTCTCTGTGTTCTGTCAGGCCTGGTGAAATTGCCTGGAAGAAAATATTTTCATATGTTCTGTATAACAAAGTGTTCACATTCCCTATCTGAGGAGATATTTGGATAGTAGAACCCCATTTTTTTATTTTTGTGAGGTACCAAAAATATATATATGATGGTATTTAAAACTTAGGAATCTTGGCCAAGATTTACAGAGTCCTAAATCCACATTTAGTACCTTTTGTAAGACTCACAGAAACTTATTTTGAAGTTATTTTAGAAAAGCTATTTTTAAAAACTCCTGCTGATTTTGTGGCTTTATTAAGCAAAGTATGTTGCATAGGATAAAAAGGGCAAAGGTTCCCCTTAGCCTGGATGCCCATTTGGCTAGTATGGTTAACGTACAACAGTTTCTATAGCCAACACGCACAAAGGAGTGATGTGGCTAACGTGATATTCAGTCACCTTTGACCCCTGGGCTGAATGACCAGGAAGGTGCCAGGACAAATAGGTTGTCTGCATTTATCAGAGGATGCTTTGGGATAAAGTTGACTATAACTGCACGAATATGATCTATACACTGGTGTATAGTTACTCTTGACTTTCTGTAAGCTAACTTTACCCTAGAGTAGAGTAACTTACAGTGACATACATCATGTGTCTCTTCCCCATATACACTAATGTGTGCCCACACCTATGCTTATATTATTAATCCTTATGCAACATTTTGTGCAGATGTTACTCTCAGAAGCCAGATCTGTATTTTCTTCTAGGTGGGCAGTCCTGTAAACACAAATGTAAAAGATCCCAATGTGTAAGCAGTATAGAGAAATATTTGCAAAATGATAAATTCTTAACTATCAGTTTAACTTCTCAAAGTCCCTTTTTATCAGTCTAGAAGTCATACCCAGAGCTCTTGGACTTTGACTTGATTTTCAAATTAATAAAAATAAAAATATTATTGAATGGGAAGACTGAGCATCCACATCCCATTATGAGGAGAATTGATTCAAGGAGCATTTTTATTTTCTTTATCAGATGACAGGACTTTAATCCAAGGTATTGTCACTGTAATGCAATTGTCCCTCTGTTAGGGGACTATATATTGCCCTTGAGGGGAGTGGTCTATGATCTAATAGAAGATTTTAATTTCTAACTATTTGATCCTGTCTTTGGATTGGCATAGTTCCTTGGTTTAATAACTATCAGTGCTTAGTTGAGATCATTTGACAAACATCTGGGCATATATAGTAAATCAGTAATTGGGCATAAATTATGCTCTCAGCAACCAAACAGTTAAAAGCCTTTGAGGTGATAAAAAGAAACTATATGGAGTTATTGTCTCTCAAATTTCAGTTTTAAAAGTAATTTTGAATAATACCTATATATAATTGGTGAGTCTGATATTGGCAACAGAATGGTTAAGATAATTTTTAAAACACCTTTGCTTCCAGGCCTACTCATCATATTTACCTACATACCACACACACCTTTTCCCCAGAAAAAAGCCCTCCGAAATTGGGGGAGAGCATGTGCTGAGCGAGGAAACTGATTTTCTACTGGGACTGAAGCATGTAATGACTACCATGGGCTGTGTTTCTTTCCCAGTGCAAGAGGGAGGGGCAAGGTGCACCCTTTAGGACCACAGTTACCGTATATCATAGTATATAAGCCAAACCCATATTTCTGATCAAAAAAGTTAGGATTTTTGTAGATCCAATGTATTGGTTGACCCACATTTTATAACGATCCATTTGTAAAAAATTCCATGTACAGTAAGTATTCTCTTGTAGCGGGAAGAATTCAGAATGAACAATTGCCCCCATGATTGCTTCTGACAATGGTTGTGCCAACTACCTCAAGTGACAGGTTATGTGCAATGAACAATTTCCCAAGTACAATTTAAAATCTATCAGTCCTTTTCATCATCAGAAGTGTCGTCCCCAAACAGTTCCATCCAATCATCCAAATGATTAATTGATCATCATATGGATCCTTGACATTGGAAGTTTCAGTTTATATCAGAAGTTTCACGTAATTAGTGTGATCATGCCTGTTTCAAAGGCAAACAAAATTTGAAACACAATATTTTTTTATTTCAAAGTATTGATGCAGTGTATAAGTTGAGGTGGACATTTAAGGGTACATATCTTGGCTTCAAACTTTGACTTGTACATCATGAAATATGGTAGTTTTAGTCCTGTTATGTCTGCTGAGCAATAGAACTGTAGTTGTGAAGCTGCAGCCAGAATTGGAGTGATGCTGAGTGTGGGTGCTGCCACCCATTCAGCCATGTTGAGCCCATGCTGTAGTAGTTAAGATTCTGGAGGGTGGGGAAATATTTCTTCCTTCTTCCCTCCCTAGACAAGTTGTGTGAATTATTTGGGAGGATGGGGTATGTGAGTAAACAGAGTATGTCAAATACCAAAATGTAGCGATATTTTGGAGCCCTTTAATCATGGTTAAAGTATTGACAGAACTTTAATGCAGCAAATAGTAAGCAAAACCGTACTGAAAACTAATAAACCATAGATGTACATTTAATTGATGTAATCATTTTCTTTAGTGGAAAGACCTGAAATACTTGAATGTTTGACCAGAATAATTATGACCATTCTTCTATCCATATATGCCTGTGTGTATGCATGTATATAATAAACTCTTAGATTAGAGTTGCTGTTTTGTTTCACTGGACACGGTGATTTCTTTTTTAACTATCTTCAGGCATCCCCAGTTCAGCCCACACCACAAACCCAAAATACAGGTGGCCGTCGAAGAAGAGCAGCAAATGAAGATCCTGATGAGAAAAGAAGAAAGTTTTTAGAAAGAAACCGTGCTGCTGCTTCAAGATGTCGACAAAAAAGAAAAGTCTGGGTGCAGTCGCTAGAGAAAAAAGCAGAAGACTTAAGCTCCCTGAATGGCCAATTACAGGTACTGTCTTTTCCGTATTTTTGTTTAATAATCTAGAATCATGGAGCACACATGCTGTAAGGGGTTTAAAATATGAATAGTTTTCTAAAAGACAGTTGAATAGATAAGTTAGGAATTTAACATTAAAAGTGTTTATAGTTTAGGTATATTAAGAATGTAAGGGAACATAACTTCTAGGATTTGGGAAATTTGGGATCTTGCCCACTTGGCCTCATTCATGCTGTATGTGAGAAAATAAGGTATTTCTATTTATAAACTTGCTGTTATCTGTTTTTACAGCATTTATGTGAGGTGCTATATATTTTCCAGGCATCACTGTATTATAGGATACTGAAGTGCAAGACTGTTACTGTATTAAATAAACATTTGTAGAGTGGTGATTGATTGGGGGAGACACTAGTACAATTGTATTCATATACTGTTTGGATTGTGATATAATGAATGTTTCTTGAAGCTGGATGACAACTTTGCATCCTTTGCTCAAGTATAAATTTCCTGTGTGCAATAGACTTAGATCTTAGGAGACACCAAGAAGCCTTGAAGATGAGGAGGTATAGTTAGTTTAATACTCTGTAGCTTTGGACTTGACATCTCTAACCAAACCTTTTCCCCACGGGGCCAAACCACACACCCTCCTTCACAGCTGGTTAAGGGCTGTCCCATTTTAAATGGTGTTGAGGTTATGACATAAACTGAGAGCAAGGCACATTGGACTGAAGTGTCATGGGTGAAGCTTTATCTTGAACTTAGAAATATCTTGCTTTCATTAAGTTCTGTTGTAATTTCATTTCATTTTTAACTGTACTTTTTTTCCTTTAAAGCTAAGGTAGTGATCATGAAAGGTGCCAAATTGGCGTCAGTGGAAACTGAAGCCCTCATTTTATCTACAAAGCAAGTGCAGCATAGGTAGTGCCAGTGTAGATTTTGCCACACTGCCCTATCAGGGTGCTTCAACAGTATTCCTATGGACCATGTAGTATGAAAGGATAGCCCATGAGCAGTTACCCATCAGTCTTTTTCCTTGTGCTGAGATGATCAAGAAATGCTAATTAATGCCTGACTGTGATGTGGAACTCCATCAGCAAGCAAGTGGAGTGAAAAACTATCAATTCATTTAACTTCCAGTCATGTAGTTGGTGGTGCTGGCATTTTGTTACCACTGTGAGCCAAAGGCTTGCACTCGCCCACTTGAATCATTTACTTCTTTTTAATAGCAGTTGAAATAATGTTTAAAAATTTATAAATAAAATAAGTGTATATAAATAAAATAATAGACATTATCAACATTTCCCATCAAAATATTGTAGAAAAAATTTTACATTGCAATTTTTTCATTGGAGAGTATCATAAATTATTTATTCTATACAAAATAAAACAGAATTGCAATAAGATATAGGAAACAAAGTGAATTTGCCAAAAAAAGTAAGGATCAGAGCCTCAACTCATGCAAATCAGCATAACTTTATTGAAACCTGAATCTAAATGTTTTGACATCCCAGTTTCTAAATGAAACTTGGGAGCAGCATTTCATTAAAAAAAAAAAAAAGCTGGAAAGGACCTCAGGAGATCATCTAGTCCAATGGCACTCAAAAGTTTTCAGCCAGATAAGCAGTCCCAAGTCCATTTTTGGCCCTGATCCAGTATGTGGTGTTGTTTCTATGTGGCTTCATTGTGCTCCAGCTTGATCCAGCTGCATGACAGCCTGATCCCTCTGAGCAGGGCCAATCCAGTCTTGTGGGGCTTGGAAATTTGGTGACGGGACTGGTGGCAGCTAAAATGGGGAGACTTGTGGGCCAAATGACATGGCTGTGCAGGCCAGGGCATTGAGTACCCCTGATCTAGTCCATCCATATGCTCTGGTAAGGATCATCCCTGTTTACCTTACCCAAGCAAAGTGTTTGTTTAACCTGCCCTTGAAAAACTTGATGATGGAGGGATGATTTAGACAGGGATGATCCTCATTAGAGCATGGGAATGGAATAGATCAGGGGACCCCTGGCCTGCAGAGCCATGCCATGTATCCAGCCCACAGGTTTCCCCATTTTAATTGCCACTGGTCCCATCATCAAATTGCCTCTTTAGGTAATCTGTTCTGAACTTAATCATGCTCATCATTAGATAATTTTTTCTAATGTCCAACCTACGTGTACCCATTACTTTTTGTCCTGTCCCTTGTAGACACAGAGAATAATTGATTGCCATCTTGATAACAACTCTTTTTTGTATTTGAAGACTGTTATCAAATCTGTTTGGTCTTCATATGTATTAGATTGATCTTATGATGAACTAATTTTCAAGAAAAACTGTAAGATACAAGAGAAGAGGAAGAAAAGAAAAATAACAGGCAAAACATTTTTAAAAATTAATTATTTGGCCTAAAGATCAGAGTTGAGTGTGTTTTTCAGTAACCCAATAGAAAAATCAGGAAAAAATTCTGTTGAAGTCAAGCTGAATAATTTTTGGAGTTTTTGTTTTGGTTGGGGGGGGGGGGGCAGTTTAAAGCAGTGGTGCTTAACCTTCTCATCCAGCATGCCAGATGGGCAGTGCCCGGTCTGTGGGCCAAATCCTTCTGGTGGATCCAATCTGCCACCTTGAGCATGCACAAAGGGACCCATCTGGCTGTGTGGAAGGGGGTTAAGAAGGAGGGACAACCCAGCCTCTCTCCAGCTGCGCTGGGGAAGGGGCCTTGGCCTAGTCCCAGTATGGTCATATGGGGGAATGACCCCACCCCAATCCCGCCCTGTAGGAAAGGCAGCATTGCCCAGTTCCTAACCTCACCAGGTAGGGAGGAGGGGGATGTGTGTGACCCAGCCCTGCAAGGAGGAATGGACTATGGCCTGACCACAAGCGGAGGTGGAAATGACCCAGTCCCAACCGGGCCAGGTGGAGGGAAGGGGGAGTGGTCCAGCCCTGTGGGGTCAGGGAGAAGGGGGCCTGGGTCAGCCCTTAACCAGCTGTGAAGGAGGGTGTGTGGTTTGGCCCCGTGGGGAGAATGTTTGGTTAGAGATGTCAAGTCCAAGGCTACAGAGTATTAAACTAACTATACCTCCTCATCTTCAAGGCTTCTTGGTGTCTCCTAAGATCTAAGTCTATTGCACACAGGAAATTTATACTTGAGCAAAGGATGCAAAGTTGTCATCCAGCTTCGAGAAACATTCATTATATCACAATCCAAACAGTATATGAATACAATTGTACTAGTGTCTCCCCCAGTCAATCACCACTCTATAAATGTTTCTTTAATACAGTAACAGTCTTGCACTTCAGTATCCTATAATACAGCGATGCCTGGAAAATATATAGCACCTCACATAAATGCTATAAAAACAGATAACAGCAAGTTTATAAATAGAAATACTGTATTTTCTCACATACAGCATGTACCTTTTCCCTCGAAATTAGGATGCTTGTATTAAGCGAGGGAGCTGATGGTTTGACCAGGGTAAATAGAAACACCCTGCTTTGATTCCTGTCCCACAGTGTAACAGTTATTGCATTATTTCTCAGGGAGCTGAGAGAATCAGCTGACTTAATGGGTTATTGTTCTTCACTCCTCAGGTGTTAATGATCATCTCTCCTTTTTAGCTGTCTTGAAGTTCTACTAATCAAGTTAAATTTTCTTAGGGCAAGTTTGCTGTCTGGTAGCTGGTCCTGGTTTGTTTCCTCCTACCTCACAGTTTTGGAGACTTTTTAGCTCTTTTCAGAATCATAGATCCACCCATGGAGACTGGTCTTAAGCAGCAGGTAGATTTTGAGCTTTAGTTCAGTAGGAATAGAAGGGTAAGTCAGGGAAGATTAGCTTCTGTCCCTGCTTTCTTTTATCATGTGGCTGATGTAGATACAGAACAGCAACTATAATTTTACATTAAAGTGGTCCCTGCTTCATGCAGCCATAAGTCTGGAAAAAACCTTTTTATTTCAGTCTACCTTTCAAAAAGGTACAAAAGTAATTTACAGTGTTTAGTAAATTAGTATATTCCAGAACATGTTGTATAAGAGAAAATACAGTATATTTTTTTAACTTGACAGACTTTTTCATTGCTGGCTATAAGTTCTAATCATGATTTAATTGATTAATGTTGTAATTAGGGATGTAAATACTTATTAAAAGTACTTGTTTAATTTCCTCTAACTTATCTATTAAACGATTAACTGATAACACAGCAGCTTGGACACAGCTGCTCCTAGGAGCTGCTCCAGGCTCCCAGAGCCCTTTGCCTGGGGAATGGGGAGAGGAGGCAAGCACAGCCAAACAACATATTCCACATGAAGCCCAGTGCTGGGAGGGAGGGAAAACCAGTGAAAAAGCAGTGAATTGCTTAACTGATGAGTCATTAGGCTGCTTACTGCATTTCTCTTTGGCTACCGGTAGTAGACCCCCTTACCCCTCCCTCTGCCCTTCTCCTCACTTCTCCCTCCCTCTCTCCTTCCTGCCCTGTCTTCTGGTACTGCCATGTGGCTTCCACTCCCCTCTTCCCTGCCAGACTGTGCCCATTCTGAACTGGTAAGATAACTCATTATCATTGCTGTTATTGGTTAAACGATTAATCGTTTAATCTTTCACATCCTTAATTAATACGTATAACAACTGATATCAGATCAAACTTCTTTGAAGTGTACTGAAATTTAAAATATATAGCATTGGTACTGGCCCGATTTTCAGTTTTTTAAAGCTGTTTTCAAGATATGCATGAATTGATTAAATCCAAAAATATCTCTTTCACTGCCATTCTCCTGTATCTGAAAACAGGGTCAATGATATCGTCATGAACAAATTGTAAGATTTCTCTCTGAATCATATGCTATTAGTAGAATAAAACTTCATTAAATGTTATACTTAACCATAAAATTAGAACAGTTTTCAGGATACCTGAATAAAAAATTATGCTGCCATACTAAGATTATTTTTGCCCTTATCGAATAGTAAAAATTTCTACTTACCAGCCTCAGCTTAAATACTTGTAGCTGCTAAAAATCAGGGTGGAAGCTATTTTGAAGAAAGAATTGTTGGCATTTGCAAGACTCCACAATCTTTTTGTAAAAGGAGACTCAAAGATTCTTTAATTCCCTACTTCTGTTTTTTTCAAAATGCAGCTTGTTTCTTGAAGTAAAAGTAAGATGATGCAGAATCCAACCAGGTCACCAGTGAAATGGAATGTTATGTTTTCCAAAAGTATATGAGTGATTTAACTTGTGCTAGTAGTTTAGTTAGACTGTTAATGAGCGTAAAGTCACTCATGTGACTTATTTTCTCATTTTTATATTTGACTCTGAGGGCCATAGACGTTGGTCTTTCTTTATTGTTTTTCACCGGAATAAAGCTGATAGCTTCCAGATTCTCAAGAGTTAATACAGTAATGGTGAATTCAAGGGAAAGAAATTTCTTTCAGTCTGCCAAAAGCAAAACCGTTAACTGTGAAGAACAGAATGACTTGTAAAGAAAATTGAATGTCAGAGAAATAATTAAACTGTACTTTATGTGAAAACATTAATCAATCTTGCATTTCCATAATAATTCTTCATTTGACAGGCTAACATAGCTGATCAGCATAGTGGGCAGTAATGACCCATGATCACTTACATTATATTTAATGTTTGGAGCTTTGCCTTAGCATGTTTTTACAGACTACATGCTAGGGTTTAATAGTTCATATTTTGTTTAATACCTAAATGCCCTACTCAGCTGAATTTATTGTAAGATGTCATTAGTTTGTTTCTAGAGATAGGTAGAATATAAGCACCTAAAGTTGAATAGTTTTACAAAAGCAGTCATTTTTAACAAACTTAATAAGCAGCTGTCCTAGTTTCTTTCTATGTTGTTGGCGTTTAAGAGTAAGAATGGTATAACAGTACATGAAAAACCAGGAATGGATATTCTTCCTGACATATTTAATATGTATTTTCCCCCGTAACTCTTACTTGTCTTCCCCATAGACAAAATGCCAATTCAAGAAAGATCTGTTTTGAACTTGTGTGTAGCAATTGCAACGTGTCAATAACATTAAACATTTTCAGTTAGATGGGGAACGTGTCCTTTACTGCAAGCTTTTCTACATTAGCTGTTTCACACTTACAATATTTCATGTGAAATAAAAAATAAAATTTTCATTTTTGCTTTTCTGCACTATGCTTGGTTTAGGATCTCAAATTTCATAAACAAACTTTAGCTATTGACTCTATTCTTTACAGAAGTACTGCATAAAGTTGTATCTCTGTGTCTGTAAAATATATTCTGTTTCACATGACCTATTTGAGCAGTGTATAGAATTGCTGCAGTGACTGCTGAGTATTTCTTTTCAGGTCCTTTCACTGCTAGCAAGTAGTGATATACCAGAGTACATTACACTGTGCTATTGTTAGGTATTTTAGAGGCCTTGTTTGGGCCCACATGTTTTAGCAGCCTTAGAAATGTGTGTTGGGAGAGAGATTGTGGAGTCTTTGCAAACAGTGTAATTTAATCCATGAGGGTCACTTTTGTAGAGGAATCATAGTCTCATTTGCAGGAAAAGGCAAAAGTTGTTGCTTCCAATGACACTCAGTTATCAACGATCAGTAGTTAACCATTTGTCTGACAGCAGCATAAGCTGATTGAGAAAGTAAGCCACAGAAAGACTGCAAGTTTGGTAAAAGTCCTTTCCTGTACCCGAGAAGCTTGCTGCACTTTCTTACCCACTTATCTTTATGTAGGGTGTTTTCTTCATGATTCCCTATATTGTATTTTCTTCTGAATGATTTCCTTTTTAGGGTGGCTACAGTAGACGTACATTGTCTGACCCACTACCCTAACATTAAACAAGAAGGTTCTGATCCATTCCTTATTTTCTCTCCAACTTCATACCCATAGTTTGTATCCAGCCAGAACTAGGTAAGCTCTATGAGGGGGAAAAAATCACACACTGAATCCAGTACATTGCAATGAGGGATTGGTAGAAGAATGAGCCTCTTCAGGCAAGGGGGTAGAGGTACACTGGAAGCAGCTTTTGAGAAATACAGATTTATGTTTTTATCCTTAATTCTGCTTTGGTAATATATTTTTAAATCTCTGACTTCAGAAAATTTGTTTCCTTATTATTAGGAAATGCACAAGATGTATTTATTTCCTACTTGTGTCTAACCAAATATTTGATGTTGTAAAGTATTTATAAGCCCATTTAATGTTGTGACAAATTGCTTGCACTAATCTCAGAGATCACAGAGATCGAAATGGTGTTTGTCCCACTTGCAGTAATCCTTTGATTTTTCTAAAAGGAGACTACTTATTAACATATTAGAAGGGGAGCAGTTTCACATGCATAGCAAGAGAGTGCCAGTCAGGTAGAAAGTGGGACCTGTAAAGGCTGGTTTCTAGAATTAATATCCAGATAATGGATATTTCTCCTGTGTCATTAGTCTCCATGATGTATACCAGGTATGTCAAACTCATCCAGCCAAGGATTACAGGGCTCATCTGTGGGGTGGATTGGGATTAACCTGCTGTGCCCCATACAGCAACTGCAGTGCTGGGTCCAGGCCACATGCAGCTTACACCAGCCCCACACAGCAGCTTCCACTGCATATGGTATGTGGACTGAACTCATTGCTGTATACAGCACAGGGGTCAGTCGGAGGTATGCACTTCATGCAATACCTTGCCAGAGTGGCCCTGTGCACTGGCTCCTGGGCCAGTTTGGATCAGGCCCCAGGCCAGCCATGTGTACTGGATCCAGTGTGCAGGGTTGGTATGACAAGGTACAACATGCAGCCTGTGCCCCAAACTGAGTTGTATGCAGTGCCAGATCCAGCCCACACACTGTGTACAAAGCAATCCCCAGTACCAGTCCATGCCGTACTCAGTGCACAGGCTGGACCAGCCACACATGGCACAGAGAACCAGCCCACAGCACCTGGTATGTGCAGCACTGCACTTGATAGGCCTTGCACGCTGGTTTGGCATAGCCCAATCCAGACCAGCCACAGAGCCAGTGCGCAGGGCCAGTGAGGCACGAACAGTGCATGCAGCACACACCCCTTACCAACCCACTGTGCTGCATGCAGCACTGGGTCCAGCCTGTGTACTACATGTAGCATGCAGGGCCGGTGTTGTCATGCACCCCATAAGGCACATGGGGTTAGTCCAGAGACCAAGGGGCTGGATCATACAGCTCCACGGACCAGATCCAGCCCATGGGCCATATGTTTGACATCTATGCTGTATACAATATAGGTAGTTTATTGCCATTTGTAGCTGGTGGTATCTGCACATTGCCTCTCTTGAAGACAATACTACTTGTAGTTAAATAATCAACAGTGATTGGACTTCCACGGGGGTTGGGGGGGGAGGGGAGGTTATGCTTAGTAGAAAAAAGTGATGTTTCAGTTGTCATTGTCAAATCTGATAAAATGTATCAGATTTCAATTACTTTTTATGTTTTGTTAGAAAAGAATGAAAAATCTTTAAGATACAACTCCATGGGATTGATCTGTTTTTATCAGCCATTATTTTTATACACGGTCCATGGGTAATTGTGCTGGTAATTGACCACCTTGTCTTATGCATCTCATTAGATTATAAAACTTTCTCAATTAATTTTCCTAAAATTGAAAATGACAGAGAGGAAGAAGCTGTGGATGAAATCAAGGAATCCAAGCTGCAAATTCAACCTACATCTAAACTGCTGTGGCCTGTTGAGAATATCCTCTGGAATTAAAATATATTTCTGCTAAAACAGGAACGAAACCATTAAGAAAATATGTTCTTGAGCTCCTTGTTGTGGCTGCAGCAACTGCAAAGTAGCTCACACTATTCGCAAAGCTATATCAATATTTTTATTCCAGTTCAGGAAAAAATAAACAATTTACTATTAAAAACTCTGTTAAATCTGTCAAAAATTTCAAATTACCTAGGGTGGTTTCCTGGAGTTTATATGTTTGGCAGCCCAGGGTTCCGTGCACCAGGTTCCTTAACAGCTACTTTGGTTGGCTCACAGGCACCCAAAAGCATGGGACTCTTGAGACCCTAGGCAGGGAAGATGCTTGCCATAGAATCAGAAGTTTAGTTATAATGTTGACTTGTAATATTGCATTTGTTATGTACAAGGTCAACCAAGCCATCAAAGCAATTTTCTTTTTTTAGTTCTGATTTAGTTCTCTGAAGTGTAGTGTTTCATTTTCAACTCCCAGAGTGATCATTTGAAATTCTTGTTTTGCTGTTTTTATGTAAGGGAAATCTTTTAGGTCTCATTTGTTTTTATTTTTTTTCTTTTAATTCACTCCTGTAACACTATAGTCACTACTTACCTAAATCATATTGTGATATGTCACATTTATTAAGCTACAATGTCAATAATTTAAAGATTCCATGATTAGAAAAGTTTACTTTTTGCTTAACAAGGTTATTCAGATGTGTTCCTGAATGATATGCGTTGAGTATAAAAAACTAACCCGCCAAAATTTATATCAACAAATTTTAATCAAGTGTGAGAATCACAAAAACCAGTAGATACTTTAGTGGTTTCTAGACGTACAATATTTTTGTAGTGATTTAGATAATGTAAAATGTCACACCATTCTTAGTTTTGATTACTATACAATATAGTGATATTCCATTTTTATAAACTACCTTTTGTTAGTATGTGTCTCAGCACTTTTCAAAAGAGGAAAGTGGCATTAGCCTTCATTTTGCAGATGGGGAATCTGAGGAACAGAGGAGTGAAGTGGCCTTTACAAAATCACCCAGCAGTCTAATAGCTGAACTGGCAATAGCATCCAGGTCCCCTAAGGCCATCCAGAGCTTTGTCCCCTAAACAAGCATTTCTCAAACTCTGGGTTGCAACCCAGAAATGGGTCACAAGAATATGTGAAAGAGTTGTGAACAAACTTTATAAATGGATCAACAGACTTTAAAAAAAATGGATTCTCCTGTAAACCATGGCTTTACCTTTGCAGAGTGTCACAGTTCCAGCATGCATGGGGCTGCTTGGGGTTCCACACATGGGGTGAAGGCAGGACTAGGACCGGGGGGGGGGGTGGCAGCGGCTCAGGAGTAAGGGGCGCTGAGTCGGAACTGGCCATCACCGTTTAAAATTGGGTCCTGGTACAAAAAAGTTAGAGAACCACTGCTTTAAATTACAGTGCCTCTAATTCATATTAGCTGCAATGATTCTGTTTTTTGTATCTGTTATGCTGGGTTTATTCATGGCTATCAAAAAAAATGATCAAAGCAAGGATTTTTGTGGATGATATCTTTTATTGGACCAGGTTGAGAGGGCCTTAGATGAGCTTTCAGGTACCACTGTACTCTTTCTCATTTGCCCTAGACCATCACAACTGCAACATCATCCTAACACTAAATAAAAATGATAAACTGTGAGATGGCTATTGTCCTTTTGTACATTATACAGTGAGACTTCCTTTTTATAGAGTTTAAATATAAATATGTACTCGTCAAAAAATCATTCCATATTCTCTGACTTGCTATTTTGCTCATTGTAGCATCTAATTAACAGTAGGCTTGTTTTGGTTACAAGCCAACCAAGCACTTCTGCAGAAAAATTGTATAATAGCCCTAATCACATGAATTGGATTATATGTAAAACTAGCAGTTTACAAACTGCAGATTATCGTACAATAAAAGAAATGGCATTTCCTTTAAAATAATGTAGAAATGACTGTTTAGCCAACATTTCAGTAAATATTCAAGTCAGAAATAATGATTTTTGCAGTCTACATTCATGGATGTATGTATAGTGTTTTATTTACCCCCAAATGAACAGCTGAAGATCTTGTAAAACTTGAGACTTCTAATGCTTACTGCTGAAATGTAGTTTGATCCTGGTAAAGTGCATAACTTTCTTCTCCTTTAGAATGAAGTCACCCTGCTGAGAAATGAAGTGGCACAGCTGAAACAGCTTCTTCTGGCTCATAAAGATTGCCCTGTAACTGCCATGCAGAAGAAATCTGGCTATCATAGTGAGTAATGTTCCATTACCTATAGCCTCAGGCAACATCAATGAAATACTGCCAAAGTGAACTGAGTGAACATTAAAAATGAGAAGCGCGGTTCTAATATTACTATTAAATGTAAAAAATTCTGGAAGTTTATTGCAAGGCAGGAATGAATGTATGATATTTTCAAACTGTTTTAAGCTTGTGAAACTATTTAAGCTTTTGACTTAAACTTCAAACATTCTGCAGTGTTTTATAGACATTTCCCTTGCTTCAATAAATATGTATGGTAAATAGAAAAGAATCATAAGAAATAATTCTGTACCCACTTTTGTTAAATAGAAGCAATATATTGACATCTCTTTTATGGTTTATCTTATTCTGGTAAGGCAAAGGGTCATTGTTTTTTAGATTTTCATAGACATTGGGGCTGGAAGGGACCTCGGGAGATCATGTTTCTACCATTTCATGATGAGATTACATTTGAGGGTAGTGTCCTCATTTACCAGTACACCCAGGATCAGCCAATCTATTAAAATAATTAGAAGCAGGTTCCTGACTACTGTTTTAACTTGTATATCAATTAGCTGTTTTTATTAAAAAAACTGAAGATGTTTGAATTTTTACAGTACAATTATAATAGCAAGGGACTCACTGAGAATTCACAAATTTAAAAAAAAATCAGGAAAAATATGCAATTTTAAGGAAATTAAGTTTGATATTCACTTTTTCTTTTTCAGCATTTTAAAGGTTAATTGTGTTCTTCTTACTTGTTACTTCATGTTTTGGATATGATGCACAGTACAAGAACCAGCTGCTGCTGTAGAATAAATGGCCAATTTTGTCCATTGTACACAAATTTGTAACAAATAACTGAGCAGGGAATCCATTAGGCAACATTCATAATATATAACCCACAGCTTTCATTTTTATGATTTAGTGATATTTCAGGATATTTGTAAATGTGAAGATTGTTTCTGCCATATGTAGCCACTTCATTTTAATTTGCCAGTGTCAGTAATTCAGGAGAATAAAGGAACATTTTGTATTGCATGCAAACAGATCCTCAGGTGCTTGCGATAAAACTTAATGGCCACCATCTTTACTTGTAGTCATTGTAAGCAGTTTCATCAGAATGGGCAATATTTTTTAATTTAAAAGATTCAGGAGATTTAGCAAGTCTCTATTGCCATATATATTTAGAACACTGATTTTTGTCAGTTTTGAGCTTATAAATCTTGGTCCTTTGATCCCCAGTCATTTTGACAAGATGGAAAATAGCATCTTGGAGTAAATTGGAACCATATAGAAATATGTTTGGGATTTATATTAACAATGATTGCTGCAGGGATGAGGCCATTATGGCTCCCATCTGACAAACAACATAATTTCATGTAGAAGCTACTGGGGGATAACGTTATGCATGCATGTTTTTTTCTAAACAAGCTGGGTTTCTTGAATTTTGATAGCAGGAAGTCATGTATATGTTTGGATTTACAAGAAAAAAATCTTAAACTTACACCTCTTCAAAATAGACTGGCAAATTAATTACAAATTAAGGATTTCTTTATTAAAACACCAAATGTGTTTGTTGCAAATATTTTCTGCCTTGAAAAGGTACAGTAGTATTTCTAATTCACTATAGATCTTGAGGTACTTAGGATTACCTTCATAATAAAAGATGTTGTAGTAAAGCTAATTTACCAAGAAACAACACATAACAGAGTATTTAAGATGTCAACATGCTTATCGATATAAAAAAGAAGCCTGTGTTTTTAAAGAAAATATAAAGAAATGACAAGAAGGAAGATATAAAGAGCTGGTAATTTTTTGTGAAGACCTCTATCATCTTACAAAAACAATATTTATCTACTCTTATGTTTAGTTTAGTGAGTAGTATGTTATGGGAGGAACTTGGTAGATAAAGAACGTATGTATATATCAGAAAAATATAAATACACAAAATGCTTGCTAACTTCTGTATAAGTGTTATGAGTTGGGTACTGTGACAACATTAACCTTCCCAATATTTCTGAGAGGGAAATAATATGATGTTGGAGAAATGGACAGGTTCAGTGACATGTTCAAGGAAGAACCAATTAAGATCAGTTAATATGTTTGCAGTAGTGGTCTGCATAGGACTTATTTGACATGTTATACTAACAGAGGCTTAACTGGGTACTGGGTGGCAGCTGCTTATGGGACAGGGTCAATGGCTGTGCTGCCAGGAATGTGCGGCAGCCAGGCCAGCAGTGCAACTGCTGTGGTTTTTGTGCATGTACGTGCACACGCTTATGTATCTCTCTTGCTCACTTTCTTACATGCACCAGGGTCAGTGCTGTGACTGCTGCCTTGGTCATCCCTGCTTCATTATACTACTGGAAACTAACAAAGTTATGCCTTGTGTTTTAAGAACCATTTAAGAACCAAAGTCCTATGTAGTGTAGAAAAAGCCGGAAGAGATGATTAGAATATTCCTGCAGTGTTAAGTGTTGTACACTGCTGAGATGCAGTTAATTTATACCGTATATTCGTGGCGTTAGCAGTTTAGTCTGCAGCTCATGATACACTCAAAAAAGCACAGGCAACCATTGGCTTTACAGAATATTTTTGTTAGCTGTTGAAGGAACTTTTGAATGCAGGATTCATTTTTGCTTCACACAGAGTAAATAGTTCAAGTACGTAGGTCCCTCTTTTTGTTCTTAAACTATTTCTAGCTAGTATTTTTTATCATTTACTTTAAATAGCCTCAGCCTGCTTTTAGGGAGGGTCCCAAGAAATGATCGTGACTTAAAAACCAGAAAGGCAAAAAGGAAAATTGGTGAATTTCATGAGGCTGGATGGAACAATATCTGAGTAATTACTTGGTTGTAAATCTGGGGTCTTCCCAAGTAAGCATGCTACTGAGCAAGCCCTTATGCAAGGGACAGACATTACACATAAACCAGTTTAAGTGATCAGAAACGGGATTAAAGCTGTAATGGGACAGATGTTCAGTGCACATAAACCAGTTTGAAAACGGCTGAAACTGGTTTGAGATGAACTTGGCTAAATGTAGCATGAGACTTAACTTATTTTGGGTCAAACCAGTGTATGCAATGTCTGTCCCAGACCCCATGCTGGTTTAAGTTAAACTAGATTCCCCCAGCATCCCGGCATGCTCTCTGGGCTGAGTGGGGCTCTCTGCTCCACAGCAGAGCTGGCCCCTTCCCTCTGCTCCCTGGCTGGAGCTCTGGCAGAGACTACAGGCATCTGCCTGGTTTCCCCCTGCTCTCCCCCTCCCCTCCCCACTCCCTGCTAAGCAGGTATTGCCCTGTCCCCTCTGCCTTATGCAGACACCTTTCAGCATTAGCTAGCAAAGCACATGCTGGCTGTGGTCTGTGCTGTGTCAGATGGGACAAAGGCAGAATCAGCAGGTATCTAGTAACGTCCCTCTGTTGTTTTCTTAATGGGGTGATAAACACTTAGTAATTCCCTGCTGGGCTGGTCGGAGGGGGGAACCTCCCCCCACCCCCAATTAAAACGTCCTGCTGGGGCCTGGCTACGGCCCCCTCAGCTCAGCACTGTGGAAGGCAAGAGAGCCCCCCAGCTCTAGCCCGAGTCACTGCAGGCATGTGGCTGCATTTCTGGAATGAAAAGGCAATGTCTATCCACCTCCAAATTGGTTCAAGCTTTGTAGGTTAGAGTAACCTTCAAAGATTGAATCAATTCAGGATCAGGCTTTTTGAATGTCTGTCCCTAGCCTTAAAGACTAAAATTTAGGCTATATCGGAGAAGCTTAAATATTTTCTAGCCACCCCACCTCAGACCTGATTTCAGGAACATGCTTCCAAGTCTTTGCAGTCTTCAGGGTGGGAGGATAGATGTAAAACAGATTGTGAGGAATTGGTGGTCCTATTTATTTTCATAAATTTCGAGAACATTGTATTGCATCTTGCTGAAGACTAAAGTTGGCTCAAGTTAGTTGTAAAGAAGCAATTGTGTAACTGTAGTGGGGTACATCCCTAACCAGTTTCAGATATCTGATCCTTTGTCTGCAGGTTGTTCAAGAAGGGGTCGTCTATTCACTGCCTTTCATCAGTACCCTAGTGACTATATTGGTACATATGGTCTTGCACAGATACTTCCCCACATTTCTATAGTTTTCCTGCACTAGCTGAACTATACCAATATACATAAAGGTCCAACCAAGACCTTAGCATTTGGAAAAGCAGAAGTATTTTTGTTTTTTGGTCATAACACCTTCACGTTTCATCTAGTCCGCAGATTGCATCCCTGAACTGTGACAGCAGGGCACATATAAAGTTAGTTATCCAGTAGAAAGGTGCATCACAATCCAATTCTGGCTCTTGTAAAATCTAGAAAATATTCCATCTCTATTTCCTACTTCTGATTTAAGAAATGAGTTTCCTTTGGTGAAGAGTAATTTTTAGCTGTACTGTATATCCATAGACTAGAATATTTTGTCCTTCCAGAAGCAGGTTTTTAACCCAGTTGTTGGTTATTTGAAATGCTATGCTTGCAAACTTGGACTCTCAAGGAAATTGAACCCTCTGGGAAGCGTCTCATTTCCAGATATTTTCTTTATAGTCTTGCTGAGGATTAAATTACTAGTTGTATGTAAAGTTATCTCATCCTAGTGTTATATCTGTGTATAATATGGAAATTAATACCTGTCTCGAGCTTCTCTTTCCTATCTTTGGCATTAGAAAGTATCTGAATCATATGCTTTCATTTCCGGTTATCATATTTTGTCACCTTGTTTCATTTCTTGTTATCTGATTTGCATATTGGTATCAGTTATTTTCTTTAGCTTTAACTGGCTATTGTACAGTTCTTTTATAAGTGTTCTTATAAAAGTTCTTATATGCTTCTCTTTCATTGAATAATTGGCTTCCCAGTTTTCACCAGATCCAGAATACTGAACACCCCTTTTCTGTGCCAGTGATACTGCTGCTTTCATTCCTGAAATTAATGAGAGTTATGTGTATATAGGGGGTAGCTGTAAAATGGCCTGGGTCTCTCCCTTCTCTTCTAACAGATGAAGAACACCTCCTACCCCTTTGTGTGGTTTGCTGGCTGTTACACCTGCAAAAGACTCTTGCTGCATAATGATAGGAAGGAGGAGATGTTTCTGGAACTGTCAGTGTTTTTGTCAATAGGTGGAGACGTAGTATACAGGAATATCTGTGGGGAGAAGGGGAAAAACTAGCTCCCCTAGTTTTTCATTTAACCTTTTTTTCAATGTTTTATCTTCAAAAATGCAACACAACAAAAACATTCCTTACTTTTGTGGGACAAGCTTTTAACATATTTATGTTTGTCATTTTTATTTCGTTTTATACTAATATAGAGTCTCATATTAGTGGACATGGGGAAGGAAATACCTACAAAGCAATGCAGACTAAACACATGATCATAAACTCTTTTTTTTTTTTCTTGGAAGGTTATATGTCTGTTTAAGGACATGAATGCTTTTCTTCTCGTCTTAAGTTTCTTTATCTTTACGCATTGTATTACCGTGTTGTCTTGAAGCATGTATCAACATTCACTGGTCATGTAGCTGTCCTTCCTATTTTGATGTTTATCTGACTCTTGAAGATTGAAGGATCATTAAAAAAGATAAAAGTGTACATAAAAAGCATATCTAAGCGAGTAGAAGCTTTATTGTCTGTATTCTAAAGGATCAGCCCAGTGCTTCTGGGATAGGGTAGATTCCAGAAGAGGAATTGCTAACTTGTAGGCTGAGGCAGAGTTTCTTTGAAAAATTTGCAAGGCTACCCTCTACTTGCACGTCTGTCTGATCTTACTTTGCTTCTACTGAACCAGCCCTTTGTAGAACTGTTATCTTTCTTGCTTCTATAAACATTTTGTTATGTTCTGGACTTACCTGATTCATTCAGTGAATTCTCTTATCCTTAAAACTTAAGTGTTGTTTGTTATCTATGCTGGGCATGTCTACATGTTCATTAATCTGCATTAAATTTAGTACCTCCACTGTGAGTTACCAGAAAAGGCACATTAGACTATTTTAATGTGCATTAGTGAAATTGCAGTTTTTTGTGATGCTTTTAATGCGCCTTGAAATAAGCTACTGCACATTAAAGTGCGTGTGTAGACGTACCCACTGTGTACTTGTTCTTAGTTATTTTTACCATAAGATGTTCTGAATCATTTTGTGGACATTCTTTTTTTAATTCATTTTTTAATTCATACTTGCCTTTTAGTTTTTAAGCGCTCAGATAAATGCTTTGAGTTGCCATGGGAGAGTTGAGCAATACTCTAGGAACCTTGAAGTAATACAAGAAAATCTTTCATTTGTCTCAGATATTTACATCACCTTTGGTTTTCATCTGCTGAAAACTCATTGGTTTTGGATAGAGCTTATTTTGTCTGTTAAAGCAAAAAAGCTTTATTAGCTCAGCTTTTCACTTAATACTGCTTGCGTACTAATTGGGTTAATTAAAAGTAGACTCCAAAACACTTGAAGAAGGAATATTTTTTTAACTGATGAATTTCGTTAACAGAAGTTCATTTACCAGTTACCCCAGTGTAGAAAATACCTAGAGCAATATATTCATTTAAACACTTTATATGTTTATATCCATTAATCCAGTAAGAAGACTTTGTCATAATAGCTAGCTTTCCTCTTATAGTGAACTTTATCTACTCTAGATGAAAGGTTTGAGTTTATTGAAAGACTCCTTTTCATTATTGGTATTTGTCATGAGAGTAATTTGAGTAAATTATGTTGGGTAATTTATTTGAGAAATTCATCTATATGATACAGAATCCAATAAATGTTGTTGGATGTCTTATTTTTATGGACTTGTGTGTGTTATGCATTAATTAGTTAACTCTTACCAGAAAACATTCAGGTGCCGAAAAAGCAATTGAAATTTCAGTCTGTTGCTGTCGAAATTTCAGTCTGTTGAAAGAATGAGAATGTTGCGTTTTGTTGAAGTATTGTCCAACTAAGCAATAACAATTAAATGTATTACCTTTAGGGAGAATGATTTTCACAAACATCAATTATCAAATAAAGAATTATTATATTGCTGAATCACTATTCAAATGCAGTATCC
The DNA here is from genome assembly GCF_001723895.1 of Crocodylus porosus. NCBI lineage: Eukaryota > Metazoa > Chordata > Crocodylia > Crocodylidae > Crocodylus > Crocodylus porosus. The sequence continues at coordinate 40,549,757 of NW_017728949.1, forward strand.
TGTGCTTCTTAAAAATCTGAATCCAATTAATTCATGTAATTATAGAACAGCTGGTTGTATTTAGTCTATAAATATTGCTTAAATATGTGTGTGGGTCATTAGAATCAGGTGTTATAATCATCAGTCGCTGCATTAGGTAGAAAATCAGTCAAATGTAACAATGGTTTTAAAGATATGGGAATAATTATTTCAAAATATGACATATTTCATCAATACCCTAACCTGGTATCCATGTTTCCATTTTATAGGAACACAAACTAATACAAACTATTCCTTTATTATCAAACAAATACCAAAAGTAAACTAGAAACAAAATTGTTTTGACAAATGTCTTGCCATATACAAGCCATTAGTTTTAATTATATGGAAAATTCTTAATGTTCTCTGAGATTTTTTGTACATTTCAGGAAAATGCAAGTGAATTCTTTTTGAATCTTTTCTCCTCAGCTGCAGATAAAGATGACAGTTCTGAAGACATTTCAGTGCCAAGTAGTCCACATACAGAAGCTATTCAACATAGTTCTGTCAGCACTTCTAATGGAGTAAGTTCAACCTCCAAGGCAGAAGCAGTAGCCACATCAGTTCTCACCCAGATGGCGGACCAGAGTACAGAGCCAGTTCTTTCACAGATTGTAATGGCTCCTCCTTCCCAGTCACAGCCTTCAGGAAGTTGATTAAAAACTTGCATTACAGCAGTTTCTTAGATACATGTTTTTGACTTCAAAGGGAAATCAAGAAAAGACCAGTCTTCACCTAGGAGAAATCTGTAGCTTAAAATTATTCATTTTTAAAATTCAGATTTAAATTTGGCTTTAAAGATTGGCAGATGAAGATGAGACTGAAAAGTAGTTTCCAGTCTCTTTGCAAAAGACTGATTTTTTTAAAAATATTAGATTTACTAGTTATTTTCCGTGCTCAATGTGTAAAATGTGTGTACAGTACAATGTGGTTTATTTCATTTTTAATTTGGTTTTATTTCAACAAACATTGGGGTGAATTACTAAAGCTCATTCCCAAGACTGTGATGATAATATTGTTATGTGACATTTTATACCAAAGTTCTGCATAGTCCCTATTGACTTTATAATGTTAACAAGGTCATAAAGCACTAGGCAAGAGAAAAGACAGTAACAGTAAATTTGCTTTTAGTCTTTTTGCCTTTTTATTGTTTTGCACATTATGAGAGAAAGAACAGTGGGAGAAAATGTTTGCTTATATTATGTATAGCATTTTGTTTGGCTTTTTAACTGTTGATTTTTTTTTTAATTCATTCAACAGGGCCAGTACAGTATATGAGATACAGTACTCTTATGCACATACCTAACCTAGATGAGGGTCATTACTTATTAGATTTTTTTTTAAAACTGATATCAATTTTTTCAACACTTTTTCCTTTTTAAGGAGAGGAGCTTTACTTCTGCAATCAGAACAAAGTTCTGCAGCTAGCCTTTGTTACTAGCTTAATAGGAAACAGTAAGAAGATACTGTACAATTACAGGGATCTCAGATATGGAAGAGTTTCAAAACTAGTTTGATATTTTGTATATTTTTGAGTTGCAGACTAAGGAGTTCATTCATACATAAATATGTTCTAGATGCCAGAAAAGTCTAAAAATCCCTCTTTAAACAACGCAAGACTTTTTTTTTGTCATTGTCTTGTATTTGCAAGCTATCTTGTACTTAATTCTTGTGTAAGCACTGTCATCTTTTAGTAGCAACATTTTGATACCTTTCTTGTGGAAAAAATCAGTATCTACCGTATCTTGGAAACAATGTAATTATAATGTGATGTGTGTGGTGTGTGTGTGTGAGAATGGTTCAGTAGTTTATGCCAGCAATCTTTGCTTGAATGTTTAAAGATGCCTTCAATGTGATGCTGGCTGATAGATGATTGCAGTTTTAAAATGTTATTTACTGTGCGAACTTGGATAAACTAACATTCCATGATGTAGTTTGTTTCTGATGAGATGATTGTAGGTACAGTTTTTCTCATTATCCAATCATCTGTAGGATATTGAGTTTTTTAAATGTGCCATTATCTATTTTGATTCTGTACTCATGTTCAAACTACAGTACAAGATTTTACAGTAGGTTAAGTTGTAAAAAAAAAAAAAAAAGTAGATGTGTGCTTTCAGGTCAGAAAACTTTGTATAATAGCAAAAAAGATTCATAGTAGCAACTTCTGGCTAAGACAGGATTCCATTATGTATATAACAAAAATTTAATGCATTTATAATGGGTTATGTAGTTCATTTGCTCTTCCTTCTTCATCTACAAGTCTATGCCATCAAATTCCTTATGCGATTCAGTTTTAAATCTACATATAATTGGTAATACAGAGGAAGAACATAATTTGTATAATATACAACCGTACTATAAGAAAAACTGGACGAGTTATCTAAATTGTGTATATATCATTTCAGTGCTATAAGTGTGGAAATAATAGGATATTTTGTATTTTAAAAATAAGGAAATAATTTGAGTTAATCTCATATTTTTAAGCATTCTTACTTTAACCATTTTACATAAAAGGTATAACTTAATTACTGAAAATTTCCACAATGATGAACTCTACCTTAAGTCTGATGAGAAAGGAATTGATCTTAAAGGCACAAAATGTGAATTTTACCAGAAAGTTATACAGTCATTTCTCTTCATTGTAATTTTGGTGGACTAGATAAAGCCTCATTGTTTGTTGTTTTTTTTTATTTGCTCTCCTAAACACTACAGGTTTTTTCATTTTATTTATATAAGTGAAAGTTTTTTTAATAAAACTGTTGCGCTTGTAAAATAAGTCTACATAAGTGTGTAGGAGACATGTAAACAGTTAACGAATTTAACAGTGAGGTTGGAAAAGAACTATTATAAACCTATCTGTGGTCAACAAATAGAAACAAGTTAATAGTTGTACGCCATGAATTCCGTTTTGAGAGATATGTCACACTACTTCTGTACTTAGCATTTGGGTCTTTACATTTGACATGTTTCACAAACTGTACTGTTTTCTTTTATGTGCAGTTTGCATGAGTAAATCATCAAAGAGAATAAAATCTATCTTTAAATTATGTTCCTATTTTAATGAAATTATAACTGTTCTAAGCAGATTTCTTTCTCTGTTAATTATTGCCATTTTTAAAAAATTTTTGTAGAACCCTTACCACTGTGTATAAGAAACATCATGTAAATGTAGCAGATCATCAACTTTTTCTAGAAAAGGAGTCAAGTGTCATTCCTCTACCACTGAGACATTAGATTTTCATTCTTAGTTCTTAGATAGCAGAAATGAGTCATAAGATGACTTCTAGGTCACAGATATGGCTTAGCCTGATTCCTGGTTGGAATGCGTTCTGCAGCAAAATTTAATTTGCTTTCATATATCTCATTGATATTATTTTGTTGTTCCAAAAAGAATGTAAATCCACAACTAACCTTTGCATCTTAATGAACACAAGAGGTGTCTGGAAAATAATAGATTTGGGAAATACCACAAAAACTGTGAGCATCAGTCAGATTTAAAATGAAATGTGCTTCTTGTATTTTTTTCCAGCAAATTTGAATTGCACTTTACAAAAGCATTTCTGAAAGTAAATTGTAAATTTACATGTTCACTTGGAGTGATGCATAAAAGTATACTGACAACAGAACTAGGTATGTAATAATAGCAATGAGAAAATATACCTGGTTTAACAAATCAGTTTATATAGGTAGCATGAAATTGAAACCTCGTGTATCTAAATAAAATGAGATTTTAAATTAGGCTGAACAGGGTTTCAGATAATGTAAAACTGGTATACTTAATTTACGCCTGACTCATGACTCTATTTTGGCTAACTTTGGTTCATCTCTGTATTGATACATCCAAATTGATATTCCATCTGCTTATCTCCCTCACTAGAGAAATTACTGGAGCTACAGACATTTGCATTGTACAGTTGTAATTACCTGTATCTACAGTTGCTTCTTTGTAAAATTTCTTACTCTTTTATAATAACCGGTGTTGGCAAGGATCTCATCTACTCTCCATAGAATTAGGCCTATTCTGCATTGTTGATATATTGTTCATGGCCACAGGAGCCTTGTTTACATTAGTAGTAGGTTTCTGTGTCGCTAGCTTTTCTTGTATTCCATTTTTTAATTTGTCTGTCATAATTGTATAGGTTTTTTCCTGGTTTTAACAATCATACCTTTTCCCTGTAATCACATACGTATTTTCAGTGAGATGCGCATAAATGTTTTGTCATTGCTTGCAACCAGTGTGTGAACTGTAATTAACTAGCATTGCCACCTCATATTTCATAAAATGAGCTGTCAAAGGGAGGTTTTTTTCTAGCCTATACACCTAGAATCTGCTTGTGACACTATGAGCTGAGGTATGCTGAGAGGTATTTCTCAGCCATTATGCAAATTGGATCCATTTTTTAGGGTATTGGGGGTATCTTTGTAGAGTAAAATGCATTGTAAAGTTCAATTTTTATTTAGTTATCAGATTACCTGCAGTGACTTTGCAGCGACATGACACTTAAAGAGGTTTCAGTATGACAGTGTAGTTATTGATATGCTACAGAAATCAGGAGATTTCTTTGAATTCAGGCAGTGTGCATCTTTCCTTTACTTGTACGAGGTTATGTTCCTGAGCAAGCCCTACCCACACCTTTAACTTTGCATGCTTTTGCACAGTTTGCCAGGAAGACCACTCGGGACTTGTCCCTAGTAGCTGCTCTCAAGACCTTGGTCTTAACAGAAGGACATCTTAGGACAGACTCACTGGCATATTTCTGGGTTTGGAGTATGCAAGTGTACATGGGTGGGTTGTGAATTTGTTTGGGACCAGCCTAGCTGGCATACTTTATCACTGTGCTATATACTGTTCATACCCCCCAAAATAAAGCATGACTCTGATTTGAGGAAAGATTTTTAATCTTCCAGGTTTAGGACTGCTACTAATGTAATGGTGTCTATCCACTCTTTAAAAGGGTAACAGAAAAGGTATATAAAAACTTGATTAACTTCCACCATTGTTTTAAGACCTCCACTGTTTTAAAGTCTTTGAAGTCACTGTATTTTTTGCCATTTTTATAATAATGTTCCATATTTTACTTGTTACTCATTCATAGATTTTTTCTTCTAATTTTGTGGGGGAGGGCAGGAAGGGAATAGAAGTTCATAATTTCTTCAGGATTTTGTATGTAGCTATATAAATAATTTTTATCTTGAATAGTTTATCAGAAGAGTGTATTGAAATTTGTATGTAAGAATATTCTGTATTTGCGTGCCTAGGTAAATGGCGAACAATTTAGACAACTAGAAACTGATTAAAATGGCTAATAAGGAATCAGAAAAAGCTTGAAGTGATGAAAAAACGTTATGATTCTGGGAGCTCCTTAAACCAGTCACAACAGGTAGGAATTTGCTAGAGAGGAAAGGCTGTGGTATTTGTAGCCAGTGATGACTTGTGTGTTGGGCTAGAGAACCTGCCTGGCATTCTAACTTGCCATAGTTGTACTTAGGGGCAACACATCACACGTTTGGGAGTTGTGTCAGTTTCAGGCCGAGAAGATGAGCTCCAAGAGTGAGAATGCTGTCAGAAAGAGATCTTCAGAAAACCAGAATTACAGGTAAGCAAGTTTTCCTTATGTGCACATATGTTGCTGGGAAATGAAGTACTAAATCTTGTCTGGGGCTAGCTTGATAAATCAAAGTACAAACATAAACTATTACAGGTCCATTTACAATAGTCTATCCCCAGGTGGAGTGAACACAATGAATGTAAAAGTATGTGATAGGTCTGTTCACCTTGGAGTGACAGCATTCAAATCTTAAGTTTTATGGCACAAAATAATCACTCTGCATGATCAAGTGAGGAATTCCTTCACTTCTTTTGCAACATAGTATTGTCTAAATGCATTGTGGGTATTTTCCTCACATTTTCTGAATTACGGGTATTGGTCTATCACTAAAGGCAAGGTATTATCTTTGAAAAATTACTTCCCTGTCCAACCTACTGGCAAATTATAATTATCAAAAAACCTCTTAATTTTAAACTTCTATGATATTTAAAATGGAAAATTGCAACAAAATAATACATACAGAATTCTTAGTTTAAAAAGGCATAGGTAGAAGTAGAAGACAGGTTAAGACTGTAAAGAGGCTGAGTCTATATTTTGATCAGAAACAAATCACTTTATTCAAAGAAAGTTACATAGAGAATAAATGACCACAAACTTTACTCTACCCACTGAGCCCTATATTCCGTTCTCTGATTGTACCCTGCCCTTTCCCCTAGTATTGCTTCAGACAGTGACCTCTATGATTAATGATAATTATATTAAATTTCTTCAATATATAGTATTTATAATCATGGTCTATACATTTTGATCTTATTTTAGACAAGTTATAAGCAACCATCCATACAAATTTTTGTGTTGCAAAAGATACGCTTACCTGTTAAATGTATGGCAGCCACTCAGTGTTGCTTGTTCAGTAAAATACCAGCAGGTTAAACTTTATAGCCAGCATGGTTATGATTTCAAAATAAGAAAGAGGTTTATATTTTAGCATCCTTGTAATAGATTTTATATTTGCCATCGAGAAAAATGAAGCCTCTCAGCAGAATTATATTACAGAACTAATGATTTTTTGCTGAAAAAATAGATAATCCGGGTAAATGGAGAACAGATGCTATATATCTGTCATGGAATGATAGAAACATTTGTTAACACTGTTGATCATTTTCTTGAACATGTCCTGAATTTTAAACTGGTAAACGTGCTATTTGTATGACTTTCATATATCTGTGAGTGTATGAAATGTTTCTGCATAATGCTTCTAACAGCACTAACTTTTGAGAACACTAATCATTACATTGGTAGTAGGGAGCTTGCTCTTTTGTTTCTCCGGTTAACTGCCTAGCTCTCTCTTTGCTGCAGTATAAAAGATAAACAACTGCATTCACAGATCTGCAAAACTATTGCTGGTGCCCAATCCCAGTTAATATGGCTGCTAATTCTGTTTCTGTTCTGTCACCATAGCTGTACTTATGTCATTTTCTTCATCCTACCTATTGGATGGAAGTTCCAGTACATTAAAAAGGAAATATGTTACATTGATTGGCTCCCCTCCTTTTATTTCCCCTTCCACCTGACTTTGGAGCCATTTTCTTTACAAAAGATACCATGACGTTTATTTGTTGCTCCAGTTTGGTTCTCAGGTCTCTTTTGTGGTTCAGTGTCACTTGCCCTTCATTACATTTCTGTTATTACCAACTTCCACTGTGTTGCCAGGCGAAAGGAAGTGCATGGATATCATGTGATCAGTCTTTAGCCACCTGGGAAAGCTCATGGAAGTTGCATAAAATACTTATGGTAGTGTTAGAGTGATGTTGCCATGATGGTCTGGGAATTATGCAAGAGGTAAGGATTTCTTAGTGTGATATCTTTTATTGGATCATCTGCATAGTTGGGATAGTTAGGCAAGCTTTTGAACGCAAGACCTGATGAAGAACGTCTTGCATTTGAAATTTTGCTTAACTGTATCCCAACTCTGCAACTGGTTCAGTAAGATACCAACTTAAGAAATCTTTGCCTCTTGCATAAAATGTTTAGGCTTTGCCTGCATGAGCCTGTTGTGGCAGAAGTACATTTAAACTGATGTAGTTAAAATAGTGCAACTCCTGTATGAACACTCTTCTTTTGTATAAAAGTAACTTGTTTCACTTTAGGTTGTCAATTGGGAACAGTGATAAGTTAAACAAGAAACTATCTTAAACAGAAGCAAGACTGTCCACACAGGGATTTGGATTGGTTTTAAAAAGCTATGCAGTTACCCTACTTACTATAATTTTGCTGTCAAGATAAGGCCAAAGAAACCTAACTTGTATCCATTTTAAAAATGAACAATCTCCATTTTAAAAGCAAACAGTAAACCTGAGAAATAAAAAACTTAGTAAACACCTAGCAGCTAGTGTGGATTTATTAAGAATAAACCAGCCAACTTTATTTCTTACTTTGACAGAGTAACTAATTTTTTGAACGAAGAATTGTGGTGGACATAATATACCTGGATTACAGTAAGGTTTTTGGCACAGTGCCAAATGACATATATATTAATAAGCAAACTGGAGAAATGTGGCCTGGATGGAATTACTGTTAAGTAGATACATAACTAGTAGAATAAGGGCAAGTAAAAGAACTGTAAATGTATCCTTGTCAGAATTGATACATTTATAGTTGGGTTTAAAGTGTCATACCACAGGGGACTGCTCTGGGTCTAGTGCTGTTTACTCCTGTATCCAAATCTTTTACCAAAGGGATAGCTTACTGATCAAGTTTGCAGATAACACAAAACTGGGAAGTGTTACAAAAATTTGGAGGATAGAATTAGAATTCACAAAGTTCTTAACAATTTAGAGAACTGCACTTTATATAGAGAATGAAATGATGTTCAATTTTTTAAAAGTAAGATGCTTCACCTTGGGGTGGGGTGACCATATGTCTCAGGTTAGCCAGGACAGTCCTGGATTTCAGAGGCCAATCCAGGCCAACTGGTGAGAATTAAAATGAGTGTCCCGGAAGCGCAGGGGTGTGGAGCACAATCTGATAGGGAACAGTGCGGGGTAGCATGGCAAACCAGGCAGACATCACTGCTGCCTGCCTGCCTGCCTGGTGCACCACACCACCCCATCCTGTCCTGTCCTGCCCTGTCCTCATTTTTGCCTGTAGCAGTACTGCTGACTTGGGAGGAGGGGTGGGTGTGTCCTGGACTTCCCATTCTCCCATGTGGTCACCCTACCTAGGGAGGTAAAACTACGTGCATGAATACAAAATGGAGAGAGGAAGCTAGCAGTGTTTACTCTGGCCTTACTCCTGACTGCAGAGATGCACCTTATGGACTAACTGAATAAGGCGTGCATAAGCTTTTGTGATCCAGAGCTCACATCGTCAGATGCTATCAGTAGGTTATCAGATAGTGATTTGAATACAAAAGATAGGGAAGGAAGAAAGGGAAGTGAGGTTAGGGCTAAGAAGCAAAGAAGTTTAATGTTTCGATAGCCTGCTTTGTGCATGTCTTTTCATGGCATCTGGTAAAGCGAGGTATGGCTTATGAAAGTTTATGCATCTCTGGCTGAATTAGTCTATAAGGTGCAAATATGGAGTGGGCTTGACAGTAATACTTCTGATCAAGATCTGTAGGTTATGGTGGAACTCTCTCCAGACAAGTTCTATTTTTTTTATTTATCTGGCATCTTATTCTGCTTGGGAAGTGACATAAGTATATTCTGTAATGAGTTTTATAACCATAAAATTCTCATAGATGCAGCCCTGCTTCAAGCTAAGTATACCAGTTGTGGAAGTCCTATAGCTACTCCATACTGTGTTGATTTGCATCTGGAGACCATGAAATGCTTCATCCTCATCATCAACATTAATTATGTGACATCATAGAGGATGGTATTGGCTGGATGAAACTCCGGAAGTGCTCTATTTGTATGATAGACAGTAATGATGGTTTGTATCCTGGTGTTCAGCACTGCTTCCACCATGCGTCATGGCAACAGTTTGAAAATGGTACTGACCAACTAAACGAATTATGGGATATCAGGAAAAGATTGATGGGAGTTTAAGTTTGACCATAGGTCCTACAATTCCACTGGTTTTCAGTAGACTATCCCAAAAACACCACAAGAAAAATTCCCAAATTTATTGAGCCCAGAGGTAAAACATTACACCGTCAAATATCAGGCCAGAATGTAGTGGAGTTATTTAAAAATGCAAAGAATTACATGGATTAAATGAATTGTGAAGGAAGTATATTAAGTCAGTTTAAACATTGCCAAGTGGTTGCATCGGTTTGGTATAGTTACACAGGTATAAATGTAGTGGGAAAACTACATCAGAAAATCTCTGCTGTGTAGACAAACCCTGTGTATCCAAGCACAAGTAGCCCCGGCCTATATGCTATTTGCAGGCAAGCTAGCACAGACGTGTGTATTTGTATAGAATCCCAACACTTGATAACAGTGCGGCAGTAAACATGTTGCTCATTTGTTAAATAGTAAATGTTTGCTTTTCGTACTTTTGTTACTGTTTCCTTGGATAGCAAATTGATATTCTGCTTGCTTGGTGAATTTTGTTGAGGTTGGTGGTTACCATAAAACTGTACACTGATGTATTCCGAGAGACTTTTAGTTCCTTCAGTAGCTAAAAATTAGCTCTTCATAATTCTCCTTTTGTATCATGCCTCACTTTCCCACTTTCAGAGCTAGGGAACCTTCTGGTAGACTAGTTTAGTATTTGAACCTACTGAGAGACATTGAAGTGGCAGTTTCTGGACACTAGAAAATCATCTATATATAATTTTGAGATGCACAACAGAGAACTGCATTGCACCCCTAAATGAGGATTTATTGCACTATAAATAACTATGTAAAGATTTAGGGACTATATCAGTCATTTTCATAATACCATTTTAATTCACAATTTCCAGCATGGTTTCGAATTAAAATGATCTGATATGAGATACAATCATTCACAGGCAGAATATTTAACATCTTTGCTGATGGACAAAAATGCCTTTTTTGTGCTACTAGTTGAAATTAATTTTTACCATAAGGTAACCAGGAAATGCTACATCACATAGCCACTGGAACAATATACATTTTCCAAATTTTCCTGTTAATTTAAGAATTAACGACACGCCCCACCCCAGTGCATTTTTGTTATGCACAGTGTACTTGACAGAAACTGAAAAGAACCACGATCTAAAGAAAGATAAAAAGTGGAAGAGAAAAGTTTGTAAATTTGCTCGTAAAACAGTTTCATTAATACCTTCTTATCTGAATATGAATGGTAAATTATAAAAAAATACTTCATTTTCCACTATAACTTGCTTCCTATGACAGTAAATAAAAAAAAACAGGATTTGTTTTGTTTTTCTCTGGAGCAAAATGCCATCTAGTGGTAAGTGAAAGAGATCTTGAAGAAGTAAGTTTCTTTGTCCTAAAATTCATTAAGTTATATATATTTTGTATATTTTACTATAGTTTGCTGCAAATTATTGTTTTTTATCTGTTCTGTTGGGAAAATTCTGTATGAAGGGTACTAATCTAACGACAATGGAAATCTATTTGAAGAGTCAGATTAGATAAATTACAAATATGAATAGCAACATGAATGGAAAATGTATCTTGTCTATGCACAAAACCCTCAGAGTTCATGGGAGCTGCATCAACTTAAGTAGCTCTGTTTGTAATCCTACTTAAAGCCACAGCTTTTGTGTGTAGTCAGACAGAAAATCCATGCAGCCTTCCTTAACATACTAGTAGTTTATTGCAATTCTCTTCAGGAGGCTAGGTTTCTGTGTGGGGCGAAGTATCAGCCCTCCCCTACTCTCTGAGCATGGTCAGAACAGGATTGTCATTAGGCTACATTTTATGATCTCCGAGTCCAAAGGAAAGAATGATGGCCAAGGAGAGGGTGTATAACTTTTCCCAAATTACTCTTAATAACAGTCCTTGCTGCTGCTCCTGTTGGACTTGCTGGGTGCATCTACACGAGACACTCCTGCTGAGAATGACGAACAAGTTCTATCAAGAACAACACTTTTTTGTTACAGTGGTTGGCAACATTTTGGAGACGGGGAACATTTTAACCGAACTTAGCTCTGAGCATGGGCCACTTCCAACCCAGCCCACGAAGCTGCAGCCTGCTACCACTTCTCCCCACTGCTCAGGCAAAACCACAAAAACACCTCAGAAGCCCCGTAGCTTGGCAGGCCAGATAAAAAATGGCATGTAGGACACATCTGGTCTACAGGCCATTGGTTGCTAACCGTTGCTCTAGTAGGAGTGTTTTCCAAGGCCCCCCCATCATCACAGGAGGCAAAGGCAATCCTCTGCCTTCCAACACCTGGGATCTTTGGAAAGACTTTTTCAGACCTATTTCTTTAAATGTTTTCTCACCTGCATTCAAACCACCCTGTCCTATCTGATAGGGCCCAGGGCAAAATGCCTGGCCCTTTAGATTTGTCCCTCCAAAGCATCTAGCATTGAAAAAATGAAAGAGAATTACAGATTTCCTAGACTCATAGATTTCATAGACATTTGGGCTGGAAGGGACCCCGGAGGATCATCGAGTCCAGCCCTATACCCTATGAGTGGGAAGTCAGCAGGGATCATAGGATCCCAGCAAGATAAGCATCCACATTTGTCTTAAAGGTGTTCAGAGTGGATGCTTGAACCACCTCCGGTGGCAGTCTATTCCAAGCCTTGGGGGCTCGAACAGTAAAGAAGTTCTTTCTTATGTCCAGCCTGAATCAGTCATGGCAGAGTTTGTGACTGTTTGACCTTGTCATCCATTGGGGCGCTCTGGTGAACAGATGTTCCCCCAGATCCTGATGAGCACCCTGATAAGCTTATAGGTGGCCACCAAATCACCCCTGATCCTGTGCTTTTCCAGGCTAAGGAGCCCCATGGCTCTCAGCCTCTCATCATAAAGTCTGTTTTCCCGACCTCTGACCATGTGCGTGGCTCTCCTCTGCACTCTCTCAAGCTTCTCCACATCCTTTTTGAATTGTGGAGCCCAAAACTGGATAAAGTACTCCAGCTGTGGCCTCACCAAGGCCGAGTACAAGGGGAGAATGACATCCCGGGATTTGCTTGAGAAGCATCTATGAATGGAAGCCAGCATTTTGCTCACTTTACTAGACGCAGCATCACACTGAAGGCTCATATTCATCTTGTGGTCAATCATGACCCCCAAGTCCCTTTCATCTGTAGTGCTAACCAGCGCAGCACTGCCAAGCCTATAAGCATGCTGCAGGTTTTTCCTGCCAAGGTGGAGAACCTTGCATTTTTCAGTGCTAAGCACCATCAGGTTCTCATCTGCACATTTCATTAGCAAGAGCACTGATATTATAGGGCATTTTTACATATGCAAGTGTCACAATGACAAGCATTTTGGAAAGCACCCAGCACTGTGACACTTACGGTTGTATAAGCGGCGAAGTGTACATCAGCACTGAGAAAATGGCGGCAGCACACTTCTGAACTAAAACATACAGAAGGTGCTTTAGTTCAAAAGCACACTGCCATTTTCTGTGTGCCGACGCATGTTTCAGTGCTTATACAACTGTATTCAACACAGCACAGTGCGTGTCCGCTCCTGTGCAGAAGCGGCAGATCGATGCACGTTACGGGACCAAAAAGAATGCGTTTAAATGCCCATAGATGGCATGTATGGACTTCTGTGGCAACAGGTGCCAAAGGTGGCTTTAACTGTACTATTTGAAGACGATACTCTTTTAAAAAGTCAGATTTTGTGTACACAATGGAGTCTTTTCTGTCATTATTAAACCCACAGAGTCCCCAACTGCACATGCAGTATATGTTGATAAAAAAGAGTTCTTTTGCCAGCAGAGCTCCCTTACTTCTCCAAACAGCAATGCAGCTAATGTCTACAAAAGTTCTTTCATTGGCATGTTAAATCTGCGTTGGGGGCTTTGTTAGATTAACTCAGTTGTGTTCAACCAGCATGTCAGCACAGGTGAACACTCCTGCTGCTCACCCTGTACTGCTGCTACTCATTCCCGCTTTTGCCTGCAGATGAAGTCAGTAGGGGAGAGAAGGAGGAAGTAAACAATAACAATGCTCAGCTCTTGGTCTCCAAAACCCTATAAAAACTGTGGTAGCGGAAGGGGAAAGGCAGTAGACACTGGCCTTTGGCAGCCCCACTCATGCATGTCCATGGAGCTCTGGTACAGCACAAGACTAGCTACAGCACTCAACTTTTTTTTGGCTTTTTTTTTTTATTTCAAATAAAGCCCCACTGCACTGGAACAGAGCATGGTGCTACTCCCACCATGTCCCCAAAGCATGTGGCTCTGGAGACACTGGTAGAGTACTAGGAATTGCAGGGAGCTGAAGTAAGGTATAGTGGTAGCAGATGAGCAATATCCAATTGATACCTGAAAGAGTTTTTTAATGATCCTATATATTTTGTTTGGTCTTATTTTTGCAATGATTCTGAAGTTTAATTATTTTTTATAAAATTTAAGATGATACTACAAAATAGCAAACTTTTAACTTTGCATTAATAAACCTATCATTATTAAAAGGTATGTTTTCCTTTCTAATATTAGTTAAAATGCTTCATATTAGTTTCAAATATAGAACTATAATGTTTTCCTGTGTGGCCCTCAGCTCATTTCTGAGTGTCAGATTTGGCCCACTTGATTATAGAAACATAAAGGCGCACCACTGGCTTAACTATCAGGTGGGAGTTACAATTTTTTTACATTCCTCTAACCAAGATAGCTTTGCCAACAAAACGTTGTTGTCTAAACCAACTCACAAATACTGATAAGTAATATTTGCTGTCAGAGTTGCTTACTGCAATAAATGTTACTTGCAGTAGCTATATTCCTGGCATGCTCTTGTGGCCCTGAAGCTCTTCCATGTAAAACCTTCTAGCTGATTTAAGGTGATACCTGAAATATATTTGCAACTGGGGAAAATTTTATAAGAGTTGCCTCTATTACATATTCATAACTTTCCAAAGTACTCTCCCTTGGGTTTGTAATTCCCCATGCTTGTCTTGGGGTGAGGGGATATTTTTGAAGAATTAGAGCATCTAATCCATTAATGAATTAGCAGCACAAGCCACTTGTTAGCACAGTTTGACCACAGGGGAGCCCTTCAAACAATCTCAGCTTTCATTTTAAGACAAAAAAAAATGCACCTCCCCATTTTTTTTAAAAGAGCATTGAAAATATAATTCATATAAACCATCTGCCAGCATTGGTTGACATGGGTTAATCATGTAGTTGGGCTTCTCTGCAACAGCAAATACCAGAAAGCTAAAGCTTAAATAGTCTTCCTTTTCCATCTCATGTCACAGGAGTCATGCAAGCTTTTAAGTAAAATGCCTGGGACCTGAGCTGTCTGAGGCTATGAACCATTTTCTCTCCATTCCTCTTGAATCAGTGAATCAGTTCCATTTATCAGTCTTCACCTGGTTTAGCAATTTATTGTGATTGATTTATTTATTTATTTACATTCATGTGATGTTTTTGGGTCAGATGTTCAAGAGCAGCCTTCACATGCCTGAGCAAATGGGGGTTTGACGATCACAATATCAGATCCAAAACAAAGTTCATGGTTTATCAAGCACTTGTGATCCCCACCTTACTCTATGGAGCTGAGATACAGGCAAGAGATAGGAGACACCTCAAGTCACTACAGAAGTACCACGGACGCTGCCTGCAGAAGATCCTTCAAGTCCAGACACACCAATGTTAGCATCCTCTTGCAGGCAAACACCGTGAGCACTGAGGGATGATCATCCAACATCAACTTTGGGCCAGCTACATCATCCAGATGTCTGACTCCAGACTCACAAAGCAAGTTTTATTTTCCAGTTCAATCAAGGTGTACACTTAAGAGCAAGAAAGTGCTTCAAGGATGTCCTTAACTTGAAAAAAATGCAACACTGATATCAGCTTATGGGAGATTATTGCCCAGGACATCCCCAAATGGAGGAAAAGGCTGCTGCAAGAATCTCAGAACTTTGAAACTTTACAAAGACAACAGGAAACATAAAAACAGGAGCATTAGAAATAGTGTTTCATGGACTGAACCAAGAACCCAAAACCACCCACCCTGCATAGAAACATGTGCCTGAGTTGCAACAGAGTCAATCGATCCTGGATAGGCCTCATTGGCCATCTTCAAATTCGCAGATAAGACAATCATTCTCAACTGTGACGGATTGCCAATGATGATGTGACTGTGGTGTTTTCTCCTCGCACTGCTCGTATTTCCCAGAATAGTGGTTCATGTTACCTACTTCCACTTCAAACTGTTTTCTGCAGTGAATCTGACCCCCTGTTCCCTAAAGAGATTCTGTCAGCTGATACAAAAATGCAGTCTACTCAGGTAACAATGGTGTTTTGAAGCTTTTTGAAGACATGATACCAGCCTAATGGCCTGTGAACGGGCTGTTGACAGGATAACAAACCCTTTCACCCATTCTTACTCTTGATTTCTTGCATGTTAAGTAGATTTTACAGCAGTTAGAACCCTATAAAACAAACTCATATATATGGTATATTTAGAAGGTGGGTTTGTTGTCCTGTACAGATTCAGGCATGCTGGCAAAGTCAGACCTGAAATGTGTTAGGAAGTCAACCCTGAAATAAATAAAATCTCCGTTGTCCTAGCCAAAAATACCTGTGAAGTTAGTAGATATTGGACACTGCCCCTAACCAAGAATGCCGCCTTTCTCTGCAGTCTGATCAGCAGACCTTGTAGCTGCAGCAGAGACCCCTAATTTCCAGGTCCTTCCACAGAAGCAAGTTTTAAAGAGCATAGTGGGGGGGGGTTATTGTGTTTCGTTTTGTTCTCCCCACCCAACCCACCCACTGGCCTGTACAGCACATTCATACTGCCTTGATCTGAAACTAAAAAAGATCTTTAAGTATAAATGGTCTCTAGAATCCAAAATGTTAACGTGTCAGAGGAATGTACTGAAAACTATCAATCTTCTCGGGGGAGTAGTGCAGTTAATGTGTATTTTCTAGATGTAAATGAACTGTGCTAAACAAAGCCCTACCCAAATGAAGCCCATTCTCAGAGCACTAGAATAACATGTTCAAATTCAACACTTCAGTGCTTTCCAAGGATATCAAAACACTTTACAAGCATTAATGTATTAATTAGAGTTGCACTGATAGATCAGTCTGATATTGGATTGGCACCAATATAAAGAAAAATGATTATATTGGACATTGGTCTGATGTGGCTGATAATTGGGCCAATAACTGCCTATGTGTGCAGCCACAGTGCAGCACGTAAGCAGCGAGGAGCACAGCCTGGTCGCGTGGAGAGCTGGGTCCAGCTGGTAAGTCTGTAATGGTGGAAGGGTAGGGGGAAGGAAAGCCGTGGGGGATACAGATGCCCCTTGTGATGAGGGAGGAGTGGGGCTGGGGTAGGTGCTGGCCAGCTGGTTCCGGGGCAGGACAGGCACGTGGTGGAGCCACGGCTCATCCAGGGGGTATGGGGAGGAGGGCAGCAGCTCCCGCCACTGCGTGGTGCTAGTTTGGTCTGGGAGTGGCTTGTCCGCTCAAATGGCAGCTCCCACTGCTGCTCCTGCCACTCAACTGGGAGGGCATGGGGGGGCATGTGTTCCTGGATCTGTGGGGTGGGCCAAGTCAGGTGGGCAGGCTGCAGCTGTGGGCTGGGGCCAGGGGCCATGGGCCATTGGCCATGTTGCACTGCACTCAGAGCAGGCCCTAGCAGCGCTGGGAGTGTGGTCTGCAGCTCCAGCCCCCTCCCTCCCTTGCAGAACTGGGGGCACATGCCCACCCTGTGCCCTCCTGGAAACAGTGGCATGCAGCAGTGGGAGCCACCACCCCCCAGATAAGCTGAAGCTCCATCCCCCTGCCCCAGCTGGGCTGTGCCTACCCCAGCCCCACTCCTCCCTCACCACAGGGGGTGCTGATCTGCCCCCCCCAATGCCCCTTCCCTCCCCCCTCCCCTTTAATCACAACAGACTTACCAGCTGCACACAGCTGTATCAGGAATCGGATCGGTATCCACTGATATGCCTCCTTAAAAATCAGCTATCAGTATTGGCCCCCAAAATCTCTATCGGTGCACCCCTAGTATTAATAAGAATGTGCTCATACACTGGCTTTCATTTCTAGATCTCCATTAGCTTACAATAGAAAGGAGCGCTATTACTCCCTTCTTTGAGCCTCAAAAGGTAAGTCAGAACCAGAAAGAGAAATAGAAGCAATGTTTCCTGGTGACCTGATGAGAATCTGACTCCTTAGCTGAGAAGGGATTATTACTTGAGAGTGTACCTACTTGATAGAATGTTTTATTTTGTTTTTTCTTCAGGTAAAAGTACAATGTTTCTGGTAAAAGTACAATGTTTCTAAATAATTGTGCAATTTTCAAAAAAAAATAAAGTATTTTAGTGCAGAGTCTAATCAAAGGTTATAGCAATTTCAAAGCTGCCTGTAACTAAAGCCATTTGCTGTTCTATGAATCATCTTACTTAGTTTCCTTCTGTGTAATTATCATAAATATCTTAAAGATTGGATCACCTATGAGGTGTAATGGTCCGTTAATGCTTTTGACATTCTTAACAGGTGACATAATCTTACTTCTTTTTCTTGTACTTTAAAGACATCTTGATCAATGCTTACACGTAGGCCTATCTATGAAGAGTGAAATGAACAGATGTGGTAAGTAAACTGCTACCTGAAAACCAAAGACAGTTTTGGGGGTTTCGCTTCTCATGAATGTTGTTCTTGTAGTAATGAAGGCTCTGGGTCTGTCTGCTGATGGTGATGACACCATCCAGAGCTTGTTTCACCATTTGCTGGATGATATCCTTTCTATAAAAACATTTTTGCAAATTCCTGCCAAGCCTTGAGACAGAAAAAGGAACATTTTTTTCTAATCTTTGAAATTCACTCCCCTTCCAGTTTCAGTAGTCTACATACAAAAAGTGTTAATGCAACCAAGTTACTGGATTGATTTGTACAAGATGAGCATTTTACTTAAGGGCTTGAAAGATGAGCCTTTTATGTATATATAGAAAAGAGGTGGGGACTGAATTTTGTTTGTTTTTTTATTAGATTTATATCTTGCCCTATCCAAAGGTCTCAGAGTGATTTACTGTAAGCAAACAAACAACAGTCAGAATTCCTGAAACACCCAAACCCCAAGAACTCCAGCTACTGTCTTCCTGCCTAAAATGCCACACAAGCAAACCCTCCTGCCAATCCCAACCACACCTCCCAACTGCTAGTCGCATCCAATTGCAAGAAACCTTTTCCCATCCATTCCCAAGGGAAGGATACATCTCTCCCCCAACATCCCCACCAATACCACACCCTCTCTCCTAAAGAGGGGCTGCAGCTGTTGCTTTCCTCATCACCCCCAAAAACCCCATCTAAATCCTTCCCCTTCTTCCAGTAAACACAACTCAAATACCAAAGAACCTTAGAAAAAGTAAAAAGACCCTCCATCTCTGCCTCAGGCACTGACAAAAGGCAATGCCAAAAGGAGCCTTTAAACAGCATTTTTTGGTGGTCCCACCTAGGGAGGCATGCTAGCTTTATAGGGCCTGCAGACTGGCTGTCTGGGCTGAGCTTCAGCCCTCCCCCAGAAGGGAATGGGATAGGGAAAGGGAGTGATGGTAACAGGTTCTTCATCCCAGAGAGGACTGCAGGCTGGCCAGGACCTTCTCTTAAATGGTGGCTGAGATGGTGCAAGGATTAGATAGGAAGGATTCATCAAGGTGTGTAAGTTTCCAGACACTGCTCATTTTCCATTCCTGGTCTTCCCTGTCTTTGTCCTCTTTGGAAACTGATGTGTGGGGGTTTTTCTGCATAAATCACAACCTGCCACCTGAATTGTGCAGGTCTACATGGCTTTTGGTGACAAACTTAAGGCCAGCATAGTTACCTAAGCAGCAGCACTTAGTTTGTTCAAAGCAATACACTTCCTATAAATTCACACAGTTGGAAGTAAAAGGTCATTAAAGACATCCCATCATTCTGTCATATATGAGCTAGGCTAGCAGTAGCAGCAAAAATGGGATCCCGAGAGAGAGGTGGAACTTGAGTAAAAACCTTCTCACCAGCACAGAAGCTCTAGCTTATTGGGCACTGAACCTTCCCCTAGATACTTTTCTATTTATAAAATACAAATCCAGTGTCAGTTTCCTTGTGCCTTTTATAAAACGTAAAATTTTTACCCTTTTTAGGAAGTAGTTAAGTCAGTGAAGTCAAATTTTCCACTAATATTAAATGGTCAGTGACTAACTCTCAGGACTAGAATTTTATTGATAATTTCGGTAGAAAAAGCAGCCTAATGCAGTGCAACCAGACAAGAAGATTGGAGCTGAAGTCATAACTACCCCTGTTGACATCAGTAAAAGTTCTTGAGTGCTTGGCATTTTTGACAGTCTGGTCACTTATTTCAGAGGTTAAATATGGATTTAGCAGCATATTTCTGATACTGATAATCTTAACCTAGGATTGATGCTCCAGCTTGCTGGGAAATGAGCCATGTACCTTGAAGATCCATAGATAGATACCTTGTTTTTTAATGCTGCTTTTGCTGATTTCTAGTATCACCACATTGTATCATGCGCCCGCCCCCAACCCCCCCAAAAAAGAAAGCCATGTAAGAAAGGATTATGAAATTTAGTCTCAAGACCTTATTGGGGTTGGTGCTCTAAGTACTTGGATGGTCAGGGAAACTTTCTATAGCTCCGTGGCTGTGCTAAGAAGTGCCGTATGTTGCACTTGGCAGGAAGAAACAAAACCGGCTACATTTATGCCTCCCCTCCATACCTAAATGTGGTCTTACATTCCTCTACTATAGGGTTGCTGGACACAAACCATGTAATGGGGCCAGTGCAAAAATTCCTCCCTCCTCGCTGCACACCCATCTGGGTAGGAAAGTCATGGCTTAGACCTTGATACAGGTTCAGAGAGATGTGCCATGTATTGAATCCTGAGCTGTTGAGTTCCATCATCCTAATTTTGGCCACACTGAACCCTGCTTTACTTTTGATATCAAAATCCAAGGTAACAAAGTGTAAAACAAACCTGTTTTCTAAGACATATCAATCTACCTGAATGCAAAAGTAATTTTTAAATTTAAGAAAATTTCTGCTGTGCATAAAACATCTACATTCATTTAGTGTATTCATAAGTAGCATTAGGGCTGAGGGCTAATGTTTCAATGTTCTGTCTCTTTATGTCCTCAATCACTGCAGTTTTAGAGCACCTTCTAGTAGTGCCATGTGACTAACATAATGTGTGGTCTCCAAGTTATTGAGTACTTTGGACATAAGGACAAGACTTTGAATTGATAGTCAATGGGCAGCCAGTGTGGACACCAGAGGATAGGTTTGATGTGTTCCTAGTAACCTGTGTTGTTGAAGAAATGTATCGTGTGTTCTGTACTGCCCTGATGCTTTTGCAGGATAGATGATCAGTCTCAATTTCCCCTTCAGTTCCAGTTAAATGCAGGCAAAAATAGTAATGCACAATTTCTGACGGGGTTTGACAGCTGTGTGGTAGAGAGGGATGTTTCATGTTGCTGAACACCATGTAACCTTATCCCCAAAATGATTAAAATTTCAAGGTCTTAAAGAAAAAACAGTAGACTAAAACTTAATAATTGTCTCTTGTAATGGCAATTCAGGGCCAGGATTTCCACTAATATGGTCACATAGCATTCTTTACAGACCTTAGGAGCCATCGCAAGTTGATTGATTAGAACAAATTGATTAGAACAATGATTGCAAATTTATAATGTCATTAAAGAAAGGAATATGGAAAACAAAACAGAGAAGACCTTAGAGGGGACCAAATTAATTTATTGTTACAGGTGTCCTGTTTTGATGTATTATAAATATTTGCAACTATTTTAGATAGGCAAGGGATTTCACAATGTGTATCTTGTGTTGGTATATCATGGAAAACTGTAATAGTTAAAGGTGATTAATCTTGACTAATTCCTCTGAAATCAAGGACATTGTTTAAATCAGGTACTCTCCTTTCTCCTATCATACTCTCCTTCTCTTTAAATCAGTTATCTTCTTTCCTCTGTTGTTACCAGAGGAAAAAGGCACACTTGTTTCAGAACATGGGTGAACTCAAAATTAGTTGCTATTATTTTGCCATTCATTCAGTGTCTTCATGGGTTAGCCTTAGGGTTAGCCTTAGGCCCCTGCTATACATTGCATATATATGCAATTAACTGATTAATAAATTGAGATCAGCCACACAAGCAAAGTAAGACGGGCCACAAATGCAAAGTAATTAACACACAATTAAATAGTTAAGTGCACAATAAATTTATATAAACCACATGTAAAAAGTAATTATCACACGATAAAAATTATTTTTCCAGCTAGAAAAGGAACCAACCAACTATTAAGTAAGTGCTTAAAAATGTGCAACAACTCTATAGCTGGTTCCTAATCTGCTTTAATTTGAACATATAGCAGGTCCTTTAGTAACATGAATATGCAATGGATACTATATGAAAAAGTGGACTTTTGTCCTTATCATTTTTATGTATATTGTCTTTGCTTTTATGGCAGGGAATTTTAAGATCATCTTTAGAACTTTTTCTTTTATTCAGTCCATAGTTAAAATCCCATTTACTTTGAGACATAATAGGAGTTGAAACTGCCTCAGATTTTCTGACAATATAACCTGTTTCAAAAGAAAGCCAGTTAGCTTTAAAATAGACTTTTTAAATTTACTGGTGTCTCAAAGAGGCTTCTTAGATATGAATAATTATTAAAATCTTAACAATTCTTAGAGAAATGACTTTTGTCTGTGAAACGTATAAAAGGTATTTAAGCATTGCCTGATAACAGCCCCATTAAAATTTGTTGTAGAAAAGAGTTTTTCTTGCACACAAAAGAGGAAATTAAAACCATGTTTTGAAATCTGATGGTGATAACAGATCCTCAATCCTAATCTTGAGTAGAGAGCACTTTTACAGTTCTTTAGGCTAGGGACAGACTTTCAAAAAGCCTGAATCGATTCAGTCTTTGCAGGTTAGTCTAAGAGGGCTAGGCTAAATCAGTCTGGTAACTGGACAGACATCCCAGAAATGCAGGTGTGCCTGCAGTGGCTCAGGCTACAGGCCAGGGGGCACTAGAGCAGCCCTCCTTTCCTTCCACAGGATGGAGCTGAGAGAGGTGTGGCCAGGCTCCTGCCAGAACTCTGATTATCCAAGCAGGGAACTGATAACAGTGTTTATCACCCAATTAAGAAAACAACAGAGGGACACTACCAGCTATTAGTTGGTTCTGCCTGTTGATTCTACCTGTTGATTCAACAGGGATTGTAGCCAGCATGTGGTCTGCTAGCTAATACACAGAAACCTCCTCAGCAAGACAGAGGGGAAGGGGGAATTTCTCCTTAGCAGGGAGTTGAGGGGAGGGTGGAAGCAGCCCACAGTCTCTGGAGCTGCAACCAAAGAACAGAGGGGAGGGCCAGCCCTGCAATGGAGCAGAGAGCCCTGCCCAACCCAGAGAGCATGCCAGGATGATGGGGGTGTCCAGTTTGTCTTAAACTAACAAGAGGCCCAAGACCAACATTGCATAAAACAATTTGAGCCAAATCAGTTAAGTCTGATAATACATTCAACTTACTTCAGACCGGTTCCAGCCATTCTCAAACTGGTTCATGTGCATCAAACTTCTGTACTGTTACAGGTTTAAACCAGTTTCTGTTCACTTAAACCCGTTTATGTGTAATGTCTGTCCCTAGCCTAAAAGTAAGGACTTGTCTTAAATCATAAATATGATGTAACTAATTTTCTTAATTAAGTTAAAAGTATGTACCCCATCTAGTTTTTGATAACAGTTTTGGTTTGCCTTTCAACTTATAACTTGAAATCAAAGGTGTCTATTATACATTCTATGCAGAGCACAATTACAGTAAACTAATATTTATATATTGTAAGGGGGTTTTCACACTGACAGGAGTCGCCTAGTCTCCTGGCTGGAATAGTAGTGTCTCATTGTTGTAGGCATCCTGCCACGCCTTTGATGTTATGGGAGATTTGCTAAACACTGCTGGGAGACAAACTGAGAATGTTTATGAACTCAAGACATTAGTGGCTCTTCACAGGGCTCCACCATCCCCATAACCTGCCCTCACCACACCTGATGTTCCAAATGCTGTTAATTGCCTCTAAGGTCCATCACTATCTTTGCTTGTAGGACCTCGACTATGGCCCTTGTCTAAATGGCTGCTCACCCCCTTCTTCCCCACACAGGCCCCAAGACAGCTATCTTTGTCTCTGGTTCTCCCGTCACTTTTGTGACTGGGATCCACTCTCTCTTCTTCTTCCTCTTCTGGGGAAGTAATGTCACCTTCATCCCTTTCTTCCCTTAGGTCCCCGGGGTGGTTCCCTTCACCCACCAGAATCGGACTCACTGGCCATCCAAACCTCCCTGTCAGCCCCAATTTCTGTCTGGACATTGTCAGGTAAGTTGCAGGGTCAGAGCTTGCACTTTGGCCCTTTGATTGATATCCTTCCCTCACCTGCTCTCTCCTCTTCTTCTCTTCTCTGCTTTCTCTCTTCTTCCACCTCTCTCAGGATGCTCCCTCTACCTTTCTCTTTGTTCTTTTACCATGCCGGGTTTTTTTCTGCCTTGAACTCTGGTGGCTAGGTTTGCCGTGGTAGCCTTTGATCCGCCACATCCCCAGCCGACTCCTCCAATCATCCTGATCGCAATGGGGTTTGCCGCGGCTGCTCCTGCTCTATGAGGTAAGTTTTTCTCTTTTATTCCTTCTTGATTCTGTCTGTGGCAGGGTGTCACATATATGTATTTCAAATTACAGTATACAAAGAAATACTATAAAATTTTAAAGTGAAATAAAAATTAGAGGCTACATTTTGAAGTGTAGGTGTTTTGTGACCAAGAATCATCTCCTTTGATGCTTGAGGCTTGTATTTGCATGACAGAAAACAAACATTTTGTTTAATAAACCAAGAAATAAAAAACAAACAGCTGTTAGGTTTTCTAGAAAACATGCATATAAACATAATGCTAAGCATTTCTTAAAATTCAGTAAATTTGCAGGCAGATTTTTAATAACCTAATAATTTTGCAATTTTATTAATAACCATTTTCCATCAGTGTCTTGAAGACTTAATGTGTACATCCCCTACACAAAGACCCTACACTCTAAGTTTAATTAATTTAGTTACATAAACTTTAATCAAGCTATGTTACCTGTCATTATTTGTGAACTTCCCACTTTGCTATTGCTTGCACTGAGTAATGCCTGGGACCTGTCTATGGCAAAGTAATCCTCACAACATGTTTCTTAACAAATAGAGCTCAAATCAACAAGAGGCTGAGTGCCCACATTCCAGTGTACATTACAATCAAGGAGTTGTGTTTTGCACTTCATTTGAGTGTACTTCATGCACTTCTTGCCAGGAGCAAGTCCTTATTATGTTCTAAAACTGCCACCATGGTCTGTACCTGTTTCCCAAATTGATATTGGTCTCACTTGTTTCTTTGGTCTCCTATGACTGACTAATTGTATATTACTGATTGTAATGACATTAAAAAATTACCAGCTCAGGACCTTACTGGAAGTCTAGTGCTTAATTTCATTCTCTGTCTGATGACTTTCCTTTTCCAGGTTCTAGTCTTAAACAATAGAAACATAGGAAACAGGAAAACATGCCTTAGAATGGTGCTTTTCCTTTCTAACAGGAGAGATTGGAATCACTTTTAAATTTTTGTTTAAATATATCATAGGATCTTAGCTAACCCCAAATTAAGCAATGTTTGTGAAGTAAATATATGACCAACACAGGATTATGCTATCCTATGGCCTGAGCTAGCAAGCTACTTGCCTTCACTCTCAGAAGCACTCTTGTTAATGAAATGGGACACTATGAAATTGGAGCTGGGAAAAAACTAAGGAAAAATACAACAGATTTGGGCTTGGAAGTTGTTTCCATTTCACAGGGTTAAGAAAAAGGCCCAATTTCCCCAAATATGGGAGACAGGTTGTTTTTTTGAGGGGGGTTTTAGCCTTTCCTGGAAATGTTTTCCCATAGAAATCACAGTTGTTGGTAACCAAGTATTTTGGTAACCATTCTGAGAATGGCTGAAAAAGGTTAAAAAGTCACAACATTGTGCAAAGCTTCATTTTTTTAAAGGAATGTTATATGTTGAATGAAACCTCCAATTTTGGGGAGTTGTCTTAAATCATCTCTTATAGGTATAACTGGAATCTAGCTCTTATATTTTAAAGAGGAGACCCAAATATAGTTAGGTAAATATACTGTTATTAAGCAAAATAGCTCTGGTACTTCCCTCTTATATCCCCTTTCATAACTGACCTCTGAATCCATATGCCATATTTACTTGAATCTAAGTTGACCCTAAATTTAAGATATCCCCCCACCCCCCAGTACATATATTCATATATGTACACACTATCTTCAGCAAGCTGCTATTTAGGTAAATGTTATTTCTTTCTCACAACTGAAGTTATTATGGTAGCCAATAGCTTGTAAAGGCTGGTAACTACAAAGTTACTCTCATAATCTACAAACTGGTATAGATCCAGGGTGTCATACATACATACAGCCCACATCAGTCCAGATCTGGCCTGAGGGACTTGACCAGTTCAACTCCCCTGGTATAGATCAAGGCAAGGCACTGGCTGAGACTGGCCTGTAAAGTCTGGCCACAGATGAGTCCCTTTCATACTCCTTGAGGCAGGGAATATGTCTCCCCCTGTGTTCATAAAGCACTGTGTAAACTATGGTACTAATTTATGCAAATGATTTTTATTATCATAAATAATAAATTATAATGATGTACCTAATGGAAGGACCAAATGCAAATTCTAATACTAGGTCCATCATCCCAGAGATATAAAAACTAGTCAGCACGTTGGTATGTGTATTCCCAAATCTGAATTTAACAGCAGGATAATTTTATGCTTAAATCACTATGATTTTTATTAATATTCATTTAACCAGAGCCTTTAGAAAGTGAGAGCCATAATAATCCAACTTTATTTATGACTTCTTAGATTATATAGCACAGTTGAATTTCTCTCACTAAACAAGTAGTAGAAAAACTACCTTACTGTTTTCAAAGACGTAAATGTTCCATTACAAATAACTCAAACTCTGGACAGAGTGATGCAGCCTTTGTTCCCTTTTTTCTGCTGCAGTAGACTCAGAGACTACACATTAAAAGCTAAATTAAATTCTATAGATGACACGGGTCTCTATAGAGCTGTTTTCCTGCTGTTAGGAGAGCCTGTCATAGAGGGACTGTAACCATGATAAGATGCCAGCCCTATTCATCAGGTAACATTTCACAATGTCCTCATTTATACTATTTCTCATTAATATTGGACAGCTTTAATTTATCTTTTTTCTTCAAACAATATGATATTTACAAGCTTGAAGCCTTCTTTTATAGTTGTGTATAAATCTTTATAAATGTCAGTCATTAATTTTAAAATCTCATTCATCAATATATGACTAGTGAATTAGTTAAGGTTTGAAGAATAAATGTCTCGTAATTAGGAGTGATTTTGCATCAGGCTTTTAGACCAGGTGAAGGATGAAGGAGAACAGAGCGAAAATCAGGCTCTTGCTGAATTAGGATTTAAGTTGTAAAGCATGGGGACAAAATACAAAATTCTATGTTAAAAATCAAAAGCAGGTACCAACAGTAGAACCTCTGCTTGAAGGAAGCAGCAGTAAGCTATCAGAATTGAGCAACACTGAAGAGTCATGAAGAAATGTAGTAGGTGACATGGTAAGAAGCTAGATGAAGGAAAACAAGCAGACCAGACAATAACGTGTGTGTGCGCGTGCGCGTGTGTGCGTGTGTGTGTGTGTGCGTGTGTAAAGCTAACCCTAGGGAATCTTACATATATTGAGAAATCCATGTCTCTGTGAAGTTGATTATTTTAACAATGTCCTGCATACAGAAGGAAGATAACTGGAGAGTTGACTGATACTCCAGAATCATTATGTCAATGATAATACTGGAATCCAATACTCTTAGCTATGGGTGGATCTAAAATTTTAAAAAGGAGGGTGCAGATGGTGTGTTTTATCATGTAACAAGGCATATATTAGAAGCTTTACTAATATGCTAGACCCTAGAAGATGTAGTAATATGCTGGAGGCCTAAGGCTATATTACTCAGTTTAAGACTGAAGCAAAAACAAGTATATCTTTATTGGAATGTGCATTAATTTGCTATATTGTATATTATATTTAAGAAAAAAGCAAGCTAGGCAAAAATACATTGTTTCATTAGTCCTATAATCGTTAGAACTAAATGTAGATAAAACAAAATCTAGCCTACTTGAGCATCTTGACAGTTAATCCAATACTTCACTGAAAGTTATTTCCACACCTGGGTTAATGTTTCCACACCTGAGTTAATGTTTTTAGGTAAAGTTGAAAATAGTCTTCAGGGTTGTGAAACAGGAACTGCATTACCAGCAGCAGCTAGAAGACAGTAGAATTGCAGAAGAAAGAATAGCTTGATTAGTGGAATATTAAGGCGATTCAAAAGGAGAGTGGGGTTGTTAACACCTGTGGAATGAAGAGTTTAGATAGAGTATGGTCAATTATAATGAGCCATGAAGTCAGTTGACTCCCTCACTGCTGCCTGACTAGAAATGCTACTGCTACTGCCAGGCAGTCATTTTTAAACTTTGGGTGGAGTAGGAATAAAAAAAGGACGGGGGGAGAAATGTAACTACACCCTCCCCTATATCCACTCTTGCTCCTAGCACTGGCACACCCACAGCTTCACAAATTCCCCCCACCCCCAAACATACAACGTACCTGCATCATTCTGAAGTTTTTCTGTGCATTTGAGATTTTAGCTGTGTAATTAAAATGATGATTGAGATTTTTTAATTGCACAATTAAGCACAATTAATTTTTTTTAATAATTATAACAATTTTAATAATTTGACAGCCCTACTTTTGTGCATGGGGCAGAGGCCGGCTGCTTGCTACAGGCTAGGCTCTGTGCCTTGCTGGCTTTACCCTGGGATCCACACAGCATGGCTAGTGCGCAGCTCCCAGAGCAAAGGCGGCAGGGTGCAGAGTCCCAGCCTGCAGTGGGCAGCCTGCCTCTGGCCCATGTACAAATCCGACAGGCACATGCCCTCCCGTACCTCCCCCAAGGGTATGTGCAGCAGCAGGGACTGTGCCCCCCCCCGCTCCTGCACCCCTGGACAAGTCTCTCACCTGTGGTTCCATCCCATGACCTGCCTCATTATAACTGCCCCACCCCAGCCTCTGCCCCACTCACTCCCTCACTGTGGGGAGGGCCTCGATTTGGCCCCCCTTTTCCCTCTCACTCTACCTTTTCCCTTCCACAGACCCCTGTGGGCCTCCGCAGACTTACCAGTTGGGTGCTGCCCTACATGCCACCAGGCTGCGTTCCTGGCTGGATGCATACTACGGCTGCTTGTGTGTCTGTGTCTCCGCGTGCCCCCTCCCTACCCTTCTTGCTGCAGCATTCTGGAGCTTGCGCTGTCCTGTGGTTCCTCTGCACTGACACTGCTGCCCTGCTGGGCAGCCTGAAGGCAGCAGTGTTGGCAGTGGAATGGAGCGTGGGTGCGGGCACCAAAGCCACGTGCACAATTAACACATTAAAAAAATTAACACAAGAAGCAATTTAAGCGTTAATCATGCAAGTCAGTGGTGATTAATTGACAGCCCTATTCAAAAGATATCATTTTAACAAATAATAGATAAAAAAAGCAAATCATATATTAAAAATCAAATATCTACTATTTTTTGTTTCAAAAAAATTGTTTTTGTCCTGATTTATGATTTATTGAGTAGTGTATTGTAGAGGCAATTTTGTCAAACAATTGTCAAACAAATAGTTTGTTGGACAATTGTACAACAGCTCAAAATAAAGTCTTACTCGTGTATATTGTGTGTAGGGTGGCTGGGAGAGTGGGGGGGGGGTGCTGCCCCTGCGTTAGGTCCCAGGAGCCAGCTGAGGGTGGGGGGTGGAAGGAAGAGGAAAGCAGGGGGCATGTGCAGTAGAGACAGTGTGATGCAGGTCCAGTCCATCCCTATCCCGCCCACAGCTGCCCCTGTGGTGCCCTGCATGGGTCTGAGCCCTGCCCAGGGCAGCCATTGCATCCACCGACAGAACAGCCCTGACCCTGGCCCTGGTCAATTTGCATAGCTTTCTGGCAGGGCTGCCTTCCACCCACCCAGCTGCACACAGGTGGCTGCTCATCCTGCCAGGTGGCTGAGTGGATGGAAGGCAGCTGGGAATCTAAAGCTGGAGCTGCATGCTGGGATAGAAGCTGCCTGGCTGCAGCTTTCCTCTCTGCCTGATGGAGCATGTGGTGCCTGGCTCAAGTGCCCACAGCTGCCACTGCTTCCCTGTGCTACCTGCTGCCCCAAGCAGTGCAGCAGGGACAGGAGGAGGAGGAGCTGTTGGAGGTAGGGGGAGCTGAGCAGTACCCCAAGTCTCTGCTGCAGCAGCAGCAGCAGCAGCAGCAGGAGAACCCCTGCCGGGAAGCTGTGCATGCTGGCCAGGACTAGGGCAGTGCCATAGGCTGGTGTGGGATGTGTGCAGGCAGACGTGCAGTGTGGGCTGTCCTGGTAGGAGCAGGCAGAGCGTTCCCATACAGAGTGTTGTGGAGGCAACTATGGGCTGAATACAATCAATTGGTGGGCCAGACCTGGCCCAAGGGCTGTATTTTGCCCACCCCTGCCCTATAGGTTGTTGTGGTTCTTTGTGGTCTTTGCAGGTCACCAGAGCATGAGCTAGATTATGGCCCTCCCCCAGCAAGTTACTTGGTAAGAAAATGTGAAAGCAGGTTACCTCATTTTGAAAACTCAAGTCAGTCACAGAACTCCTAGTAAAAGTAAGACATCATCTTAATAAGTAATAGCTGACACTTCTTTAGATTTCAGCCATAACAGTAAGAGAGACAATATCAAACTGATTGAAATGACTGATCAGATTCATCTGAGTGATTGTAACAATTCTATCACTTATAATATTACTATTACTTTCTCTGAACAGGAAGCATGTCTTATGTAAACAAATAGTTCATTAAATAGCAGAAAACTTTTCAGAATAATAGAAGTTCCCTACTTAATTCAAGAAAATTGGATTAAAAGCTTGGCGTTTAATTCCTGGAAATCCAAGAGAAACAATCTGGGTAAAAATCCAACTCTAATTAAAAAAAAAAAAAAAAAAAAATCTTCAGGCAGAAAGCTGACACATTGTTTAAGCAGAATAGAAAACACAAGTTTGTGTTCTTCATTATTTCACAAAACTTTATTTCATTATTTTTAGTGTATTTCCATCCCTTTTTTCTTCCTATTAAACCTTTATTTCTCAATAAAAGAGTAAGTCAGAACATTTTGATGGAAGTCTGTTCCATCAGGATCAAAATGCTTCACAAGATCAAATCAAATTTTGTTAGGATTTAATTTTGGGAGAAATGGAGGAAACTTCCCGCACCCCCCCCCCCCATGTCAACAAGTTCAGAATTAAAACATTTGCATTTTAATTTGAACTTTTAGGGTGCCTATACACCAGTGTGGAGGCTATTCCAATGCCCTGTAATTACAGTGTCAGAGCAGATTCATTTGATTGTGTCTGCTGGAGTCTGGTAATTACTGCACTCCAGCCAGCCTCCACCTCTTTTGTATCAGTATCTCCGCGCTTCAAAATGGCACCAGGGGCACTTTAGATAAAGTTTGATAAATTAAAGTGCTCCCCTCCCCTCACCGTCTGAGCACATATATAGACAACCCTTAATTTCCATAGTAGATCAACAGAAAAAAAATTAAAAGATAAATAGATATTTTACCAAAACAAAATGTTTAAATTGACTTGAAACTCCCCAGATTATAGCAATCTGGGCTATAATCACTGATTTGAAAACTTCAGTTACATATTGTCTAAGATATACAAGGAGGAGCAAGAAATTAGTTAAATAATGGGATGATATAAATTATCGTGTTCTAGGCAAGTACCTTCTTTGAGGGGCGGAAAAAATTAAATGTTGATGTGAATGCAACAGCCCAAAATTTGTAGCTGATTTCCTAAAAGATTGTACTCGTTCTATACATGTATTTTAACTTTATCCTCTGCTTATGTGAATGACTTTTATTTATAAAAGCAAACTCCTTCATTGTAGTGGGAGTCACTCTAGACATAGGTTATGTCCCTACATGGCCTGATTCAGAGTGATCTAGCTTTGCTCTGAATCACATACATCTTGTATCTGGGTCTCCTAGCCTCCAGCCAGATAAAAGACCAAGACCCTAACATGTAATATTATGTAACATGTATACTTACATATTCTCTGTACAGAGTCCAGGATCCAGAAAAACTTCCTTGTTTGAAAAGCATGGGTTTCAAGCTGACAAGAGACATTTTAACACAATTCCATTCTCCAAATGAACAAGGTTCAAAACGCTTGTAGAACAGATCTAATATGAAAAGTAGAATTGGGAACTTCTGTTCATAATTTCTCAGTGATCAGCATATGAAATCAGCTTAGTACATAAATAAGAGTGAAGAATTTTTCTAACTACAAGGGCTGAACATTCCATCAGCTCTCCGTGAGTTGAGCTTGGATATTTTCCATGTTACATATTGCCACAAATAACAGTTCTGTAGATAATATTAAGACCACAATGACATCTTGCTACTTCCTTCTCATCAGGGGATTTACAGACATGTTATTGATTGGAATTTATTAAATGAAGTTGATGTTCAGGACCAACTAGAATTCTCAGCTTAGCTCAGTCTTAGCTGAGTTGGCACAGCGGGGCTAATAGAAGTAAAAGCAATAAGAAGTTATTGTTGTCACTGAGCTAAGCATCTCCGACTATGAACACACACATGGGAACAGATCCTAAGTAATAAGTTGTGACTTCTTATTTACCCGCTTTTCAAGGTAAATCTGTACTTCCTACATCTACATGAAAACAGGATAAAAGCTTCAAAGTATTAGTCATGTTGGTTGCATGGCACAGGGCCAGTTTAGAGCCTAGATAGTGCCCCATGCTGCCCCTGTGCATTGGTATTGGGACCTGGGGACCAACTGCGCAGGAGTAGCAAAGGTCCTGGGGCTTGATTCCAGTATGAGTGGGGGTGACAAGAGGTAGCTTGGGGTGCTGGGGCCCAATCACAGCCAAGGAAGGTGGTGGAGAGCCCAATCTGAAGGTGGGTGGATGCAGTGCATGGGGCATGACATGGCCAGTGGGTGGCTCTGCACCACCCATCCAGCCTTCCCATACTGAAAGGTTGAACATCACAGGATTCAGTTCCCAAGGCTGGAATTAGAATTGAAAAGCTCTCCAATTCAAGACTCCTATATCTCTAGCAATGCCCATCCAAAGCAGAGCATTCTCTACTGCTACCCTTGTAAACACCATATAATCCTACATTTTGCGCTCTCTTAGCAGTCTTCATTTCTGGAACTTTCTTGTGCATAATCTGGACTAGGTCAGCCTCTGTGTGCCAATACTGCAAGAGAAGCAAACTGTTTGTCTTTCCACTTGTGGCTTTTTCTCCCTTCACTCTTGTAATAATAAAATAAAAGGGAAGGAGAAAAAACTGCATCTGGCTATTATCTTAATATTTTCTTTCACTATGGATGTATTTGTCAAATCTTGTGTGGAGAGCAGAATGGAGGCAATTTGCTCTTGTATCGCGGTTGCCCCTGAAGGCTAGGAGTATTCCTGGTTTTGAGGCTCTCAATAACAGTCTTTTGTTAGTGTCACTCACACAGGTGTTTTTCTCTTGTTCATAAACTTCTGCACCTTATTTCCCTTTGTAGTGAGTAAGATCAGGGGCTGGTTGAGGGGATGCACCTCTCAAGAGCCACCCTGATAGCACTGTGCCTGGCTCACCCTCCAGACTGGCTTTCCCCCACCTTCCCTGGATCCAGGACAGGGGTGTACTAATAATACATTTGCATCTCCCTTTCATTGCTGCTGCACCCAAAGTTTAAACCCAAGGTCCTGGCAGTGGCAGCAGCTGAGGGAGTCAATTAACTTCATGGCCTATTTATAACCAACCTGACGCCTTCTTATCGAGACTCCTCCTTTCCCAGGTGTGAAGGCCGGGCCGCTCCTGTGCGACGCTCTTCCTACCTTTGTCCTGCCCTTCTGTTGTCTGCTCGCGGGAGTCGCAGCCCCGCAGCCTGCTTGCAGCTTATCCCCGTTAAGTGACACGTGCTTTTGCTTCCAGCTTAAACGGGGGTAATACAACCCAGGGCCCTCGCCGACTAGTAAAGCTTCTCTTTGGTTTTAAACTGGAGAAAAATACCTGCTCGTTTCCAAGGGGTGATGCCCCTCCCCACTCGTGGCTGGCACCCTGCGCTATGCCGCTCTTGCCCCGGGATCCCGCGGGAGGGCGATGCCCCCGCCCGGCCCGGCGCGGCGACACCAGCCGAGAGCCCCCGGGGTTACACCAATGTCCCGTTGCTATGGGAACCCCGGGAGGCAGGAGCTGGTCATGTGGCGAGGCAAGATGGCTCCGCCAGGCTGCGGGCTGCGGTGAGCGCGGGGGAGGGATGGGGGGAGGGAGGAGGCAGGGCGGGCAGCGCCGTCGATCAGCCGCGCATGCATCCCCGCCGCCGCCGAGCCCGCTGCCCGTGCCCTGCCCAGCGCGGCGGCCCGGGGACCCAGCGGCTCCGTGCGGCAGCGAGCGGCTCCAGCACTCTCCCTGTCCAACTTTTACTGCAGGGTTTCCCCGTGAGCCGATGAGCCCGAGCCCGTGCAGCGCCAGCCCCGCCGCGAGCCGGGGCCGGGCAGCACTTCGGAGATGGCTCTAACCTTGTTTGGTGAGTACACACGGAAACAATCGTTATCCCTGGTCCCGGGTTCGCGTCCGCGCGGGGCCGGGTCCTGTGGCGGCGGCGGTGATGGCTAGCCAGACGCGGCGGGGCTCTCCCATTGTTTCCTCTCCAGGCAGAGCCGATGGGCGTGTGCTCCGCTCCTGCGCTTAATTTCAGGGTTAGAAACTCCTGCCTAAGCCACAGTCCCTGAGCTTTGCAATACTAGGCGAAGGCAATTCCGGATCGTCTAAGGCTCCAGCCCTGTCTGCACTTACACATCCCTCTCTTATCGCCATAAAGTTTGTGTTTGAAGCCCTGTGAAAAAAAGAAGCAAGCCCCCTCCAGTTTGTTCTTTGTAAGCAGCCAGCTATTACTTCTTTCTGTGCTGTGCACCACATCGTAGAGTTCACCGAGGCTGTTCAGTGCCCTGGACTTTGCACTCAAGTCTGTTTGGAAGGCAATATAAACAAAAGGTATGCTGCTTTGAAATGGGTCCTGGTTGTAAGAGGAATTGTACAGTGGGATGATAAATTAGCTAATGAGCAAACCCCTGCTCTTCTGGGAATATTTCAGTACAGTGCTTAATTGTCCATAAAAATTAGCTGTGTTTCCTTAATGATATTTAATAATACAAACTCAAGAAAGGACGATTTCAAGAGGTTATGGATGTTGGCGTTGAGTGGTTTTGCAGCATCAGATGCTGTGTTTGCAAACAGCGTCAAAACCACAGTTTTAACTGTTGAATATTTTGTTTCTCTTAAGATTAAGCTTTATTGTGCATCAATTAAAGAAAATATGTTGGGTTCAGTTTACCTAATTATGTTAGAACCAACAATACAAAGGGAAGCAAAACTTGCCATGGTTTATTTTAAACATAATGTTTGGAACCAGTTTCATTCCTCTCACAATTAACTGATGGATCCCACTTACTTCAGAAGTGCTTTGTGAGAAGTAGTTTTACATAATTCTCACTTATTTGAAGTGTGCTGCTAATGTTTTAGATCAAAGACTTGACTATTTGTGTAACTATATAATTTGTTTTGATTTATTCTATGACAATTTAGGGGAAATTTTTATAAGAATCAGAATAGCTCTTAGTCTTTTCTCTTAACATTTGATATCTGCTATAAATGTTGCAGTGTTGTGAACCTCCTAAAGACCAAACACAGCCTGCATAGTGAACAGTTCTTTTTTAGCTAAAGTCTAGCTGGGATTGCATGTAGCTGAAGAGCTCTCATTTGAATATATATTTCTTATCTCAGTTTTTTTTCAGGTTGTCAAAGGTTTATAAATCACAGGTCACAGTAGAATAACCCCAAAATCTTTTAGACCCGAATCCTGCAGGTGACTCCTTGCGGTGGACCCTGTTAGGGTTCCTTTGACTTTGGTAGGCTTCACTGTAGGCATAAGAATCCTGTGCGGTGCCATTTGTAGGACTGGGACCAGAGTCCATTCTTTTGTCAGTGCAAGGTATATATAAAGCAGTTATATAGACATTAGACAATAATATGACCATATTACAATAAACCTTTCTAGGAGAAAGAGATGGTAGGCATAGGAATTCAACATGTATTACATAAATGTAATGGTTATTTAATCATACATTTTTTTGAGAGGGTGTAGAAAATATAGGGCCACAGTAGCTTCTTACATCGGTGAGAAAATACTCATCCAGGTAGCTCCATCATGATTTTGGTAAAAAAATAATTAAAACAAACACTGAAATTTAAAAAATGAAACAAAACAGGGCAGGTTACATTATAGTTGATATTTCCTTGTCTCTCTTTGTTTTGTTTCAATAGCATATTTTATCCACTAGATGTGATGATACTGTTCTTTAACAGAAATCTAAACTGCAAAATCAAGCTTAATAGAATATTGAAAAAGTCTAGTTTGTGTTGTTGGACAAAGTGACATTAATATGGTTCAATGGTTCTGTGCACTATTAGCAATCTTAGGTGTACAAACACCTGCACAAGATTAACAAAATGAATGCAGAGATGGCAGATAAGCATCCAGTGTCAAAACATTCTGACCTGTTGTGGTCTTTCTGAGTTCTCTGCAACAGAAAAACAGCTCTCTCTCTTTTTTTTTTTTTTTAAATTATAGTCAAGAAATAAGTAAAAGCTGATATTTTTTAAGAGTACCTTGAATCTAGTTAAGGTTGAGAACCATTGGGATCACTGGGATAACTGAAAATTAATAGGCAAAGACCTATTAAGTGAGGACTATCACTGTGTCCTCTAGTCACCGTTATATTTTTCAATATCTTGTAATGCTTAAAGGAAGAGTCCTACAGATCTGAGCTGATATAAATATTCATTGCCCTATTATTTCACCCTTTTTAAAAAAAACAAGACAGTGAATAAAAACAACAATAAAACAATGTACAATAATGTTGCAGATCAGCACAATAGGTGCTAATAAACGCACGTGATTCCCTTGAGGAATGGAAGAGAAAGTTCATCTTCATTGCTGCAACTGAATGGAGAGATGTGAGTGGAAACATGCAAGATATGTGCCATATAGTTAGGTTACAGTTGTAAGAACCACACTTTTGAATTCTCTTGCTTTTATGTATATAAATCTCAAGTATAACTTTCTTGTGGGTTTGGGGGTTTTTTTGCGTGTACCACTTTTTATTTCTTCGTTATTTCAGGGCTGCAGTGATTACAATTTGAATGAAGGGCATTATCAGACTGGTGTTTTACTGTAATATTAAAAAATTAGATATTTTTTTCAAATCAGAACAGGTGGGAGAGAAGACTGAAGGCCTGTCTCCAAAGGAAACTTCTACCAATATAAGTAAACTAGTGCAGCTTTAGTGGTATAATTTGTTGTATGACTTTTGCTATTCCAGAATAAGAAGCTTATTTTGGTTTACCTTTAAACCTTTTCCAAAGTCACTTGAACTATGCTGAAAAAGTCACTTATGCCAGAATAGGTCTATCTACATGCAGGGTTATACTGGTGTAATTTGTTAGTTTAAATTCACACCTAATGTATACCTTAGACAAGTTCTAGTTTGACTGTTCTTATAAACAGCCAGATAAGTTCTAGTCTTATTTTTGTGCTTACCACACGGTCAGCCAAATTTTGCATGCTTTGGGATTATATATACCATTGTGTAATTCACAATCTGCTACAGAGGCTGTAAGTTTGACATAGCTATGTCAATTTTGGAAAAAGTCCGCCACATCTGCCAAGTCCCTCCCAATGCTATCAGAAAGATGTGTATATCATGAAAAGTTTGAGTCATGAAAAGCACTCTTAAAGGTGGTGATGAGACATTGTCACCTAATGATCATAGAGTCAAAACCCCTTGTTTCAGGCTTGAAGAAAGCAGGATGTGAGATTAGGATGATATGGGGCCATGTGCTGTGTTGAAGATTACAATGGAAGTGTGACTATTTGGGACTATAAAGGTAGGAGTGATAGGCCCTCTACACAGTATAGTTAGCTTGAGATCAGCTACACGTGCAAAGTACCTATCATGCCATAAAAAGCTCCAATCAGCTCTAAAGTTAAGACATCAAAAATATGTACTAACTTTATAACTGGATGCTATCTAGCTTTAATTTGCATGTGTAGCAGGGTCCCCCCTGCCATTGGATTGCACCATGCCCAGCCAGGGCTAGGAGTCCTGCAACTGAAGGACTCAACACAGCTGCTGCTGATTCTGGGTCCCTACCACACCCTGAAGCTGCTAGAATCCAGAGTCCCACAGCTTTGGACATTGGGTCCCTTCAGCATACCTTCTGGTGCTGGAACCCAGCTGGGTCCTGGCAGCCATGGGGTATGGCTGCGATCTGTCGGATTCAGGGGCACATGGAGTCCCCAAGGCTGGAAGACACAGCTGCCCCAGTCCCCCAGCCGCGGTTGCTGTAATCTCCCTGCCTCAAGGGGTTTCATGTACTGCTGCAGCTGGGAGATCGTGGCAGCTGCCATCTCCCAGCCTCAGGGTTTTCATGCACCCCTGAAGCTGGGAGATTATGACAGCTGTGTTTTTTTTGTTTTGTTTTTTGCCAGTGAATGGGGAGCACAGGCAGTAAAGCACAATAGGATCTAATGTGCACTCCACACAATCATGCCTCCTGGCATGTTACATGTGGAGGTGCAGTTGTGTGGATTGCGCATTGGATCCCATCACCCCTATACTTGCACGTGTAGAGGAACCCATAGTGAAGCATGCTTTGTTCCTGAATTCACTTGGAAGGGGCATTGTGACCTTTCCTTCCTGATAATGGATATTCCCAACCCTGTGGTTTTATCACATCAGGGCTGGATTACTGTACTGTGGTCTATAAAAGCTATACCTGAAGTCCACTTAGAAAGCTCACTAGAGCCAAACACAGCTGCCTGTAGGTTAAGTACTGTTTCTTACATGAACAGGCTGACCCCTGTGCTCCATGATGTGCTCTGGCTGCTGCTTTGTTTCCTGTTTCAGTGTAATGAGCATCTTTTAGCCTCTAAAACCTTGGTGATTTGAGGACCTGATTATTTCAAAGTCCAGGTCATACCCTGCCTTATTTTCTGTTTCATGATTTTCTGAGGTGCTTCACGTTTACGGTTGTTTGGTTTAAAGTTTGCAAGGGTCTTTCCGTTATCCCAGGCCTTGTGATCCATTGGGAAATATGATAGGATTGTGTATAGAGTACATTAATGGAAGAGACACAGAAAAGACTGTTCCAGATAGAGAAAGGTCTGCAGGAGAGTAGCCACTGTCAGACTCTTCACTTAGAGTGCTGACAGACATGCAGCTCCCTACTGTAATTCATAGCGCTTTACGGGAAGTGCCATGAGTTACAGATGTTCTCTGTTGGGTCAGGGTGCTTAGTGGATTGAGCTCTACATTGGAGCCAGTTGCGTGTCTGCAGCTTCTCTCCCCTAGCCCTGCCCCATAACCCTCCCAGTTCCAGTGCTGTCTTCAGGATGGGAGGAGGAGAAGGGAGAGGAAGGAGCTTGGTCTGAAGATAGCACCAGGGGCAGGGCTGGATTACATGAGCCCAGCCCTCTTCCCCGGGCAAGCACTAGCAGCAGTTAATGAAGGCACTCTGCTTTGGAGTGTTTTTAGCTGAGCCCTGTGTAATAAGGGTTCATTTGTCACATGATTGGGCACTTTAAACCACTCTGCAGCTATGCACTTGTGTCATGTCACAGCTATAGAGCACTTTCGGGGGGCTGATCACACGACAAAATATTACTTCTCTCAGTGCCCATAGTTCCAGGAAATGAATAGTCTACAGACTTCTGTTGGCATAGCTACATCAGGTAGAGGTATGAAGACATGTGATCCTTGGCCAGTCTAGCTGTAACTGCAGAAATCCTGGTTGGATATGGTTATACTAGCATAGTTAACCCCCTTTTTTCATTTTTGGAGGGTCTTACTATCCCAAACAAAGCATACCTTTTCCTGTATAGTACACTGGTATTCTTTGACTGGTATAACTATAACCTAATGAAGAAGAGCCATCTTTTTGCTGTGATCGGATTAAAACTCAGAATATTTTAGATGAAAAACAGCTGTATGAATTATTTACACTAGATCTTGAGTGACCGGGTTGGCATGAGGATTTGCTACTTGTGGTCTGTTACTCCCCTTGTGAAATTAGCCATCCATTTTCAATGGTACTGCTCCTGTTCTGTGAGTGGATGATCTAAAATTTGTTTGAAAAAAAGCTGTGATTTTATTTTGAAATAAATCTACTTTCAGGCTGTGTTTGTTTCAGTGTTTGGAATTTTTTCTTGATTTTTATGAATGTTTGTTTTTTATAATTCCTCATTAACTTTCTTGTGTGAATAAATAAAACGTCTCAGTTACCCAGAGTTACTTTCCATCATGCAAGTATTTTCCAATAGCAATTCATGTTAGGACTTGTGTTCTTGATTTTTCCAGGAACATTCTAGTGGATAAAAACTTACTGTCTGATTGGTGAATAAGAAATAAAGGGAGTCAAATATTTCACTTTTAATCTTGTGAAGTGCTTGCATTCTATGGTGATGAGCATCATAAAAGCACTGACAGATAAAGGCAGAGCCATGTTTAATGTGCCTGGTAGGATTATTGAAGGCAAAGTTGGACTAGCACCAGAGAACCAGGAAAGATATTAAGTGAAAAGGAATCAACAGTGATGCTAAGATAGGAATCAAAAGTGGAGAAATGAAACCAAATAATAAAATATATTTGTACTTTGGCAAGGGTATGCAAATATCACTGAAATAGCCTTTCAATATTACAGTTATTCACTGTTGCTCAGTAGAATTAGTTCTACAAATAAAGCTATATTACACTACAGTCCTAAATTATATTAGTTGAAAATGTAATGGTCTGAATAGCTAATTTACAGTTAATTTATTAGGCTAAAATACTATAATGGCTTTTCTGTATCTGAAGTTCTAACTGAAAGGTGTCGTTGTTAATCGCATTCATACTTAATTTATGTTGTCCTTGTAAAACAACTACTAGTCTTACTGCTGCTCTAAAAGGGATACCCTTAAAAGGTGTGTTACACTTATATTTATACTAAAGTATAAATTTTTGTAATGTAAAACTAACCAAGCAAAGATGCTGCATAGAAATAAAATGAGTCCTGTTAGCATGGTCAGTGTTACCTGGTAAAACCTTTTAGTTAACACTGAGTTTGGCCAAAGTAGTCTAAAATAGCCTTAAAAGTTTACCTTTTCTGTGAAAGATTGCTGGGCCAAAGGCCGATGCTCAGTGCTGGGCCAAAAGTAGGAAGTAGGTGAGATGCCTAAGGATATCCCAGGAAGGGATCCACTTCCAGGCTTGCCCTTTCCTGGCAAGGCTAAGAAGAGTAAAATCAGTTGTGCATCCGTTTGAATGGTTCCCTTTTCTAACCACGTCTGTGTTTAGAGAAGCCAGACTGGTAGAGTATATCAGGAAGCCCCAGTCATGGAGGCGCAGCTTAGACAAAGCTGCAAAAGGGTTCTTTAAGCCAGTTCCCTGAACAGACTATCCTGACAAAGGGCCTTTCTTGCTTGTATAATGCATTTACCCTAGGGCTTTTGTCAGTCACAGGTATGTCATCCAAGAGGGAGAATAAATCAGGCCTCTGACTAACATGGATCTGTTTGCAAAATTTTTAAGCATAGAGCAGGTCAAAGGATCTTGAAGCACTTTTCAAATGTAGGTAAATAGTGTTAAACCCCACTGCACTAAGCCCTTGTCTATAGTAGAAATGTTTCACCAGTGAAACTAAATTGATTTTAAAGCAATCTAGATAAACCAGCACAAATCAATAAAGCAGATGCACTTAAATCAGTTTTAGTCCTTACTTAAATTGTTTTAGTTTAATTCAGTAAGTTGCCAACATGAACTAAACTAAATCATGAACTAGTAGGGGTTTGAACCAGTGAAATTCCACCTGTGTTAGGAGTTTTCACCTGGTCAATGAGATCTATTTAAAATTAATCTAGTTACACTAGTGCAGCATTTCTATTCCGGGGTTTTTTTTAATTCATTTAAAAAAATAGAATGCTTTCTAAAACATGAACAAAAACAGCTCTTGGGACAGATTTAGAAGGCAGTTTTATACTGGTCTCTCCAGCTTTCTGTCACTTAGACTTGGCATGGAAAGTGCATCCCAATCAAAAGACTTTTTGTCCTAGGTGCAGGGCTACCTTTACCTAATTTATAGAGTCTAGTGAAGCAAATAGGACAGTAACCTTGAAAAGGTTTTGCTGGCATTGCAATCTCTGAAAAAATCAAAAGGGAAACCTGCTTAAGAACTTGGAGGAGAAAATTGATCCATTAGCTGGTAAATTGGTATCAATTGATCAAAAATTTAGAGACCTGAATGTAAGCACTTACAAATGAGATGAAAAATGTTAGTCATAGCTCCTTAATTCAGGACCTCACGGATTTGGTTACACAGTGTCCAAAGATAAAAACAGCACTTCACTTGGAATGTAAGTATTGGAAAGGAATCTGAAAAATGGTAATTGAAGTTCTCAGGATTACTGACTGAAGTCTGAAAGGAGTAGTCTAATTACTTGCATGGGTAGTTGATTAATTAAAAGGTGTAGGGAATGGAATTGAGAAATGGAAGTCATTGTAGAACAGTGGTTCTGAACCTCATTAAACTCATTAGCTGGTAAGTCTGTTGGAGTTGGGGGAGGGAAGAGGTGGGGCGGGAGGGATTGAGGCTGGGACAAATTGCCCAGCCAGGGCAGGAGGACATGTTACTCGGGGAGGGAGGTGCAGGATGTGAGTGCGGCAGCACTGGGTGTGGGGG
The DNA here is from genome assembly GCF_001723895.1 of Crocodylus porosus. Taxonomy (NCBI): domain Eukaryota; kingdom Metazoa; phylum Chordata; order Crocodylia; family Crocodylidae; genus Crocodylus; species Crocodylus porosus. The sequence goes on from NW_017728949.1 coordinate 40,592,410, forward strand.
CTCTGCCCTGCTGATGCTGGCCCAGGTTGCGGGGGTGCAATGCAGGCACGGCTTGCTCCGGGCAGAAGGGGGCAGTCAGTGGCAAGACATATCCCCCACTCCCAGCGCTGCTGTGCCTGCGCTCTCCCCTTCCCCCCCATGCCAGTTGGCAAGTGGCAGCAAAACAGAGCCCCTATTCCCAGCAGTCATGGGCATGGCAGCGCTGGGAGCGGGGGCTATGGCCTGCTGCGGCTTGCTCCCTTCTGCCTGCCACGCCCGCATTGGGCTTCCCTCTCCCACACCGGCTGGGCAACTGGCAGCAGGAAAGAGCCCCACTTCCCATGCTGCGGGTCCCACATCTTGTCACCCTCTGCCCCCCTCCTCAAGTAACGTACCCCCCTGCCCTGGCTGGGCAGCTTGTTCCAGCCCCAATCCCTCCCTCCCCCATGCCCCTTTCCTCCCCCTTTTCCAACCCAAACAGACTTACCAGCTGGATGCAGCTGTGTCAGCTGCCTATTTAGTCTATGGCCTAATCTCTAAAGTGGCACTGAATCTTTCGGATCCGATTCAGCCAAATTGAAATGGGACAGTGATTCTAATCTCCAAATCGAATCACTGTCCTATGAATCGGCCAAATCTAAAGCGAATACATGCTGCTTTGCGCAAGCCTGGTATTTGCACACCTTATGGCATCCCAGGGCACTACACCAGCCTGAAAGATGGTCATCACTATAGAGAGTCTTTTTAATGTTTATATGTGGAACCTTCTTATGGTGCTCATTGCTGAGCAGAATCTGTGCTGGTCTTTTCAGGAAATACCTGAAATGTTTAAGGATGCCTCAGACCCCAGAGCTATGTGCTGTAATGGACTTGTTCCTTCCCATCAAATAAAGGAGAAGGTATATACTAAGGGGTTAAAAAGTGAGAGAAGTCTGGTCTGTTTGGGCAATGCCTTGCACACTCTTTTCCAATCAATCCTTCCTTCTCAATTAAGTCAAAACAATCATCTCCCTATACCCTTCAGAAATTAATCTGCAAGTCATCATTTTGCGTCCACCATCAAACACGCATAACTTGATGTCAAGGAAGGAATAGGTTTTTGGGATCCTTTGACTTGTACCTTCTGATGAGGAAGACTCATTGTAGTAAAGAAGAATTTTTTGCTGGATATTAGTTTTTTAGTTTTTCAGTGAGGGAACTCAGCCATCTCACGTGACATCACTACAGAGCTGCGTAAGACATGGTCTAGATCTGGGGTAGGCAGCATTTTTGGCCAGAATACCAAAAACACCCCAACCTCAACTTGTAAGATGTTGGTGTGCCAGGGTAGATGGTAGGGGACTGCGAGGGGCCTGATCTTTGTTGTGGCAGTGTAGCCATGACCTCTTTCCCACTGTCTGCCCAGAGGTGTGTGTGCACCAGCAACAAGCCAGGCCAAGGCTTCGCAGACCTCAGTGCAGTAGCTTGGCTCTGGGCATGGCTCTGCCACCCACCATGGAGCCTGGGCTGCTCATAGCAGGTAGTGGGGAGGCTGCAAGCGGTTGCACCAAGGTCTGTGGAGCCCTGATCTGGCTTGTTGCTGGAAGCCGTTGCATGCACACCTCTGGGCAGATGGCTAGGGAGCCATGCGGGGCCTGATCCTTGTTGTGGTAGCGCAGCTCCGGCCCCTTTCCCACTGTCTGCCCCAAGCTGCACATGCGAAGCAAAATGCCTTTGCATGCCACACTCTGGAGTCTAGCATATACTGGGGGTTGCCAACTCCTCATCTAGATCAATGGCTCTCAACCTTGTTAGTCTCTGGACGTCCCTCAAAAATGCCAGCTTTTAGCTTTCATTTGTTTTTCAACTACAGAAAAATAGTAAAGCAGTTCTTCTGTTGCAAAGAACGGAGAAAGTCCACAAGTCAGAATGTTTGTTTTTCACAATAGGGATTCTGATTTGAAATCTCAGGGTTTATCTTGTAAATCGCATGTAAGTGTTTGCACAAAAAATGATGTTAATATTGTGTAGCACTCACAACAGGATCTTGCAGCAGTCTAATTGAAAAACACTGGTCTGAATCAGTGGTGCCCTGCAGGCCAGATGAATGTGCTGTCACTGCCTGGACCTGTGCACCAGGATTGGGCCTCACATGCTGAATATAGCACAGTCCTATGTCCCACAGACTGTGGGTTTGCACCCGTGGTGCTCAAGAAGCAGACCCAGCAGCACTGAAGTTTCACTGCTCTCCTCTGCCTTGGGAACTGGGTCTTCCTTTGTTCAGCCTGCTTTTGACAAAGCTGTTCCTTTTGTCCTCTCTTGAGTTTTCGGGATTCATCTTTCCTGCTTTTCTCTTTCCAAGAATTCTAAACAGGCTGCATTAAGTTCAGTCTCAGTGTTTAAATGTATAAACCGCTGCCTCAGCCTTTCTTTGGTAGTGCTCTCTTTCCCTCCTTCCATTCCCTGTTACATCCCCAGTTGTTGCCCATCTTTAAAAGAGAGAGTTTTTGTACAGAACAAAGGAGATGAAGCCAAAGGGACCCCTGGAAACTGGCAGAACTGCCCTCCCTGAATTTATCAATGTTTGAGCTATCTAGTGGAAAATATGCATAAATCTGCTTCTCAGGTGGTAAAGCTGATTAACTGAAAATGTGAACAAGCTCCCAAAAGCTATCTCCTCTGTAAAGCACGGTGGGATTCTCTGACAGCAAAACACTAGGAAAGTGCAAAATATTACCACATGTTTTCAGTTGGAGTAACCACAGCATATAAAGGACTTGAGTGACTTGCCTGGGAGGTGGTGAGGGCTATTAGATTACACCTTGCTTGGAAAACAGAGGATCTAGGTTCTATTTGTAGACCTGGCTACAGTCTGTTAACACAATGTTTGCAGTGAAAGTAGGCTGTGCTGTACATGCATGAAAAGCTAATTTTGCTGCATGGGGTGAGATTTTCAAAAGCACTTGGCTTTATTCCGTTCCCATTGAAATCAACTGGGGAAACTGCCATGGACTTCAGGGAGAACAAAGTTGTGTCAGTGCAGAATGCTTTTGAAACGTTTATCTGTGTTTTGTCAGGTGCTCCAGGATGAGCAGACAGATCATTCATTCCTCCTGTACTGGTTTTTTTTTTGTTTTTTTTTTTTTTTCAAATAAAAAAGACTGTCTCCGTTTTCTCAGTTTCATGAAATGCACACATGCAAACACAAACTTGGTATGTTTCCAAACAGTTGAAACCATTATTTAAAAAAGGTAGCTGAATAATCACATAATCTACACACCAAAGAATTTAAAAACAAGAAAATACCTCGTTAGAGCAGTCATGAAGGATTTTGTTGCACATATGATCATAAACACGCTTGTATATGATATTAAGAAATAAATGTTTCATCCCATCACCTGAGGCTCATCTTGGATTTGAATATTATTTTCTTCAGCATTCAAAATATAAACCTAGCAGATATCTGTTTTTGAAGATTTCATTAAAGCTGTTCATGGGCATAGCAACAGCATGCACTGTTCAGCCTCAGTGAAAGTTCACAAATATGCATAACTTTTTTTTTTTCCGAAAATGTGCTGCTAGCTTTTCTCTTGCAAGCGGTGCTGGAGTTTGTCCATTTCACTATGCTTTTTCTTAAGCTATTTAGTTGCTCCACCTTGTGGGCAGAGATCACACTGAATCCTCCTCAGAGGAGCTAGTTCAGCCAACTGCTGCCCAGAAAGACAGTTGTGTAGCAATTAAGCAGAGCACAGCTGAAGCCTTCTTTCCCCTTCTTTTTCTCCTTCCTTGCCAGGACCACTGTGTCATCTTCCCCAGCAGGAAATTCAAAAAACAGGAACCTTGATCAATAACTGATCAGAAACCCCAGGGCAAATTGCTAATGGGAATTTCTAACTCTGAAAGCAAAGATAGCTAAAACTTCTTGTGATACTGTGTATATATCTATATATATATATTAATTAGCTTTATTTTGGTCCCACTTCATGCTATCAACAAATTAACAACAGAGGGCAAGTGAACTTTATGCATCTAATTCACCATTTGGACTTAGTAGGAATCCCACCACTCTAAATTTACTCTGTTTGAAAGTGTAAGAAAGGAACTTCTGGACCATTGCTGATTCTGTGCAAGTCATCATATTCATTCACCTGGTCCACAGTGCATAGTTTGCATAGAGAGACCTAGAGTTGGGGATGATGGTACTTGAACAGTGAGCTCATGATTCTCATCACAGCCTAATCTGACATCCAGATGTCTAGTTTTCACCTGGCAGAATACAACTTAGTATCCCTGACATTAGTCCTAATATTTGGTAAGTGTGTAGACAAGAGACTTCTCACAAAGACAGTAGAAATTTATTTGGTACCCCAAAAGTGTGATCTTCTGTATAGCCTCTTGTATGTTTTGTAGAGCTGTATTTAACACTTCAGTGCAATGATATTTTTTTTTCTTTTACAAAAGTGCAGCTCATAACTACCTCTGTAATAATGAACATAGAACTTTGGTGGCGGAAGGATCATTTTGGCAGAGAAACCAATTTAGTTTCATTTCATTTTCAGATTTTCTTGGGAGGAATTATGAATACATTTGGAAAATTATTAATGCTGCAGGTAATAAAGGGCTTCCAGATCATTTTTGACAAGTATATTAAGGACAAAATATATCTTTGATTCTAACTCACCCTTTCAGCTGCATGGATGTTTGGTTCCCCAGGGACAACTAGCAGCAGTACACCTTGTGCTGCCACTAGTTGTCCCCAAGGAACACCTGTGCCACGCACCCTCTGGCACACAGCAGGTTACCCCAAGTGGGTTAGGGGAGGCCAGCACTAAGCTTCTGTCCTGGGTGCCGCCTTGGACTGCATTAGTGGTAATCCTGCTGCTTGGAGCCGGGCTGGCAGATGGAGCATGGCTCCGGCTAGCCAGGCTCTGGTTTTGAGCAGTGTGCGCTGCCCCTGTGTGGACTGCTTTGCTTTTTTCTTTTTTATGTGCACTGGTTTGTTGTTTGTTTTTTTGACCCCTGGATATCCAGGGGTAAAAAGAAACAAACCCTGCACTGCTCCCTTGCAGTGCTGAGAACAGCTGAATGCTCAGTATGAGGTGCCACAGACATGTCTGCAGTGCCACATGCCACACGGCTGCACTTGTTTGGACGTGCCCTTTGTGTCTAGATTAAGGACTGGTAGTAAATAAGGTTCAACTACACTTTTGTTGTCATAGGGAAGCACAGTGAGCGTGGAGTGGGAACAGAGTGTAGGCTTAGGCTGGGCTACACTATAGTGACAGTAGCTCCTGCAGCTATACCCAAGCTATCATTGAACTGGGTGCTTCAGGTATCAATAGCTGTAGGTTGAGCTCTGTGCTGTTAGGCACAGACCTAGCATTGATTTGTTTCTCCTTGTTGCCATTCTTTCGCCTACTGGACTTGTTCCTGTGTTTAGATTGCAGGCGCCTTACAGCAGAATCTACTGCCTCTTATGTATCTGCAAAGGGTTCCTATTTCATTTAGGGCCTGCTGAGGCTCTTGTACAAGTAATACCCATTTAAAACAGTCTGTTTCAAACAAGCATTTCATTTCACTCTCTGATCCAGAGCCATACTTTTCTTTAAAAGAAAAAGTCAGGGGGGAGAGAAGGGAGGGTTGGGGCAATAAATTTAAGCTTTCTGTACTTACAGATCAATCTTTCTGTCTTTTGGCTGTGAATAGGAGAGAGTACTTTACTTATAAGTGGAGAGGGAAAGGAACAGGGAGAAATGATTTTTTTTTTAGGTATATGTTACCTAAGTTACTGTCAAAGGCCAATCATTCTGAGTTTTGTAGACAGTTTTCCTGCTCCTGGGCAGTGATAGACCTTTATCTTCAGTTTTCTTTCCTCGGTGCTATTCCTTGCATTCCCCACTCAGAGGAGCTCTTTTTTCATGTACAAAAGAAACTATAGACAGATGGAGTGCACATGCAGAAAGCTTCTCCTTCTCCACAGTGCTTTCAGAGTTGTTAACTGTCTTCCAGACAATCGTTTCTCCATTGCTTTAGTCTGACAAGCTTCTAGGAAGCAAGAGTGGTCCTAGTACACTAATTTTTTTTTCATTCATTTCTCTCTCATATATAGTTTCTTGAAGTAGAACAGTTTTTTTCTAGACAGAAGGAAGGCATGGCAGTATGACACCATATAGACTGACCTGTTCAAAGAGGCAGGAGCTTTCGTAAGCTATTATCAGAAGGGTGGGCAAAATGTGGCCCGTGGGTCGGATATGGCCCACCAGGCCATTCTATCTGGCCCATGGGGCCCCTAAAAGATTTAGAAAGCTAATATTTATCTGCCCCTGGCTGCCTGTCATGTGGCCCTCAATGACTTGCCAAATTCAGTAAGCGGACCTCCACCTGAAATAATTGCCCGACCCTGTATTATCAGATTCTAATCCAGGTAATGGGATAAAAATCGGAACCGGAGCGTGCTCCATCCACTCCATGCATTGACCTGGTATTACAGTGCTTCCAGGACCGGTGCAAAAAAAAAAAAAAAAAGTTCTTGCTCTGCAATTCAGCATTCAAGTCAATTTTAAAGTTTTTTGTTCTTTTAGAACGACTGTTCTGTCGGTCTTGTCACATGGGACACTTAACATGTTTAATCTGAGAACATAGTAAGCATTACCATGCTGCATTAAAAGTTATAACATGTTCTAAGCAGTCACACAGTGGTGCTTACTATGATCGAGGACTGTTTGTCTCAGCCCTTGCACTGCAGCAGGTCTTGAACTGTGCTGGGGTTGAACCAATGATCAGCTAATTGTTGGTCCCAGCCCCCTCCACTGCCATCCGGGCCAGATTAGAGTGTTGAACTGGCTTCAGTGCAGTGCTAGGGCTGAGACTGACAAACAGTTGGGGTTGTTTTGTTTTGTTTTTTTTCCTGGGGGGTGGGGTTCGGTCAGAGCCTCCCCACCATACAACACTCTCCAACCAACTCAGGTGTGGATTCAGGGCTGAGACCAAATATCAGCAGATTGTGGGTCCCAGCCTCAGAACTGCAATTGATTGTATTATCTGACATTAAGTCCACATATGTTACTTAATACCATCTAGAGCAGCGGTTCCCAACCCTGGGTTGTGACCCAAATGAGGGTCGTGGGGGCAATGCTGGCAGCAGTGCACACAAAAGACTAACAGCGCTGCATGCTGGGAGTACCCCTGTGCCTGGGCCACTGCTGCACTCTGCTCCCAGCAGCGGGTTGTGGGGGGGAAAAAAAAGATTGGGAACCACTGATCTAGAGAGACTCTTCACTTCAAAAGACACAACTTGGCTACAATGCAATAGAAGCACAGTTATCCCGTGTTATCCTGCTTGGATGCACTGACTGGTGTTTTAAATGCATTTAACACATGCTGAACATCCCATACAGCATGGGCTTGAGTTCAGAGATGGAACATCCAGGGAGGTTAAAGTGTTCTGCATGGGCCTCTGTATCTTTCTGCAAGTGATGTCACATTGGTGTCCATTCATTTTTTCGCATAGGAATTGCCCCATCTTTCCACTGTAAACAGAAGAATCTTTGATTTCTTCAACTTGCCTTTGCGTTTCTTAGCAGTGCCCCCTTACTGGGGGCAAATCCTGACTTTCCTCCTTTCTCTATCCTTTGTTTTTAAACTACCTTATTTCTTTCTATTTAGTACTCCTGCTCTCTGCAAGTTCATCTATATCATCTAACAAAGTAGGCTGTTGTCTATAAATGCTCATGCGTCTCTGAACAAGTTGGTCTGTAAGGTGTCACAATACTCTGCTTTGTGCCTAACTTCAGACTAATGCAGCTAACTGCCTCTCTTAGCTTTTTCCTAGTGCAGTGAATATATTGGAGGTAGGGAAAAGGTTTTAAAAGAAGAGTCAAATTGCAAAGCTAAAGTAAGTATTTTTAGGTTCTCACTGAAACACGATTTCATTCAAATTTTTACTAGAAGTTTTATACTGCTTAGAGAAAAGAACTAATACAGTAGTTCCTCTTTTACTCACCAGGATCATCAGAAAACAATAAACAATATGTTTAAAATAGTGATTAACTTTACCTGTATTTCTACTGGGAGCAAGAATCTACATTTTTCAATAGCGTGTGGTCTTTCGAGCATATTAAAAAAAAAAGAAAGAAAAACAAAATGGGGGTGGAAAGAGGAGGTGAGGAAAGAGTGAAATTACAAACTTAAGAATCTCAAAAAAATAATCCCACTAGCTGCATAATTCAAATTCCAAATAGAAAAAGAAAGCAAGCTCACACTTAAAAATAATACATTTATTTGAAGATAAAAATATGTCCAACAGAATGATTTTCCTTTCCACCAGCAGGCAGGGTAAATATGCACCTTTGTAGACTAACTAATATCTATGTTGTCTTCTGACTGACTTCAGACTAACGGAGTTGGCTGCCTCTTTCATTTCCACAGCCATGCAGAAGGGTAATCAGATGCTTAATGGTACTGTAACCTGATCACATTACAGGTCTGACTCGGCAGTCTATCCTTCCTGCCCCTAACAAGAGGGATTATGTCATTATATCTGTTCCAGAAGTGAGGGTATAAATACTACTCATTATTTTCATAGGAGTAGGGACTTATGTTTTTGATGGCTTTCAGAAACTAAAAAACCTATTTGTATTGTCAGAAATCATATCTGTTTGAATTCAGATTAAATTGGAGACTTAGATTTTGTCTTCACTGCTAAGATGTTTTTTCATAGCAAGGTGCATAACGTAAAATGGTTCTTCTGCTGTAAAATCACAGAGGAGACAAACTCTTTGTATATTTTACACTTAGGTAGGAGGCAATGTCAACACTATTCCCTCATCAATACTTCATCTCTCAATAAAACTACAGTGCCTTTTCTTCTCAAATATTTTCTGTTGGGTTAGTGAATGCATATTAGTTATCTCAGGATGATCACATCCTGGCAGGTAAGATAAAGTCTTAATTTCTCAATGTAAATGGGGGAAAAAATACAACAGCGATCCACTGATGATAAAGCATGTTTTTGCTTTAATTGAGCACATTTTAGCAGTGATTAGAAGACTTGCACTTCAGGAATGTTTGAAAGCTTTTTTTTAGTTTGTGGCTTTTTGGATTGGGTTGTCTTTCTTTTACGTTTAGTTATAGATAGAACATGTTTATACCTTTATAATAGATTCCCTAGATGACGGTATTTCCAGAATGTTTCATTTACCGGGTCTTATTCTAACTTCCCAGTTGGTTGTATTAATAAAACCAAGAAAAAGCATGTGCATGTTCATTTTGTCTCCACAAATCATTTCAGTCTCTGGTCATTTAAAGGAGTCACTGGTTAGTAGAGCTGTTGAAGTTGGTATTTCATAAGTTTACATACCTCAGGGACAAATCCTGACTCCTTTCACCCACACTTCAGAAGACGTGTTACAAGAGGGGTGAAAAATAAGCAAGGATTCTGAACAAATAGATTTTAAAACGCTAGGCGTGGAAGGAACAAAATACAAAGAAGAGTTTCTGATTGGGCCAAACAGTAAAGCAAGGATGGAGAGGGTGAGAATTATTTTTGCTACCTTTGTCTTTCTTGCAATCAATTCTGGACTTACTGTAAAAAGGAAGTGGAGTGCAATGTGAGAGCCTTGTTACATGTTGCACTTTGAGCTGCTCAAATGTTGATTGGTGTTAATGCTAGCTCAAGTAGTCATACATTCAAACCAGCAGGGGCTCTAAGGACTAAAAGTTAAGAATCCCCTCCCTTCCTTCCCCCCCCATTCTGGGCTTTCCCCTGCCCTCCTGTCCCTGGGGTGCCCCCTTGCCCCCCAACCCCAGGGCTCTCCCCCTGGCTCTTGTTACGCACCTGCAATCCTCACATGTCCCAGCTTACAGCAACCCCTGCTTAACACTGTTTTACTTAGCACTATTTCACTATAATGCTCATTTTAAATTGATACCTGATTTTACTTAGTGCTCAGCAAGTTTCATTATAACACTCACAGTCACCACCTTGGGGCATTAAAAACACTTGTGGTCACCATCTTGGATCGTCAGATCGTTTTGGTTTCACATAACACTGGTTTTGCTTAACGGTCAGTTTTTCAGGAACCAATTAAGAGCACTAAGCGAGGGTTGCCTGTACTTGTGGCTACCTGCCCAGCCCAGAAAGCAGCCAGGCAGGCAGGTTTTCCTTCTCTGCCTGCTCCCCTAGGAGAGTGCTGGCAGCCAAAAGTAAGCTGGGGGGGGAATAAGAGGGGTTGAGTGAGGATCTGGGGTACTGGAGAGGGGTTGAGAAACAGTGGGCCCAATCTGGGGTGGGGGCAGAGTGTCAATTTGGGCCTGTAGATTTCCCCCTACCCCCCTTCCCACCACCCCCCATCTTGCTTTTGGCTGCCAGCACGGTTCTGAGGGAGCAGGCAGGGAAAGGGAACCCACATGTCCAGCCCCTGTTGCTGCTGTCACCAGGCTGCCACTCTTCTCTGGGCTGAGGCCAGCTCAAAGAGCACCTATGGGAGGGACTGGCCAGGCAGGTTCCTCTTCTCTGCCTGATCCCGCAAAACAGTACCAGCAGCCAAAAATAAGCAAGGGAGGAAATCTGGGGTGCTGGAGGGGGCAATGGACAGTGGGTTAATCCAGGCTAGCGAGGGATGGAGGGAAGGGGTTGGCGGGCCTGATCGAGGCCAGTGGAGGAGGAAGGGGCAGCAGGGGATGGTGACCCAATCACGGGGGCAGTGGGTCCAATTCAGGCCAGTTGTGGGGAGGGGGGAGTTAGAGGTGGGGTTTTTACACTAACATGTAGATTACAATGGCTACACAGTGTAACAAACTGGGTGACACAGATCAGAGAGAAACATAGCTTGGAGTAGCATAACTTTAAGCTGCCTAAAGAGTGCTTAAAACTAGCTTCACGTGTTAATGTGTGGACAGTCCAGGGGTTATTCATAGAATCATAGATTCATAGATGTAGGATCGGAAGGGACCTAGGTAGATCTTCAAGTCCAACCCCCTGCCCTGGGCAGGAAAGAATACTGGGCTTGTGACCCCAGCTAGGTAATTATCAAGCCTCCTCTTAAAGACCCTCAAGGTAGAAGCCAGCACCATTTCCTTTGGAAGTTGCTTCCAGATCCTAGCCGCCCTGACTGGGAAGTAGTGCCTTCGGATGTTTAGTCTGAACCTACTCTCAAACAACTTATGGCAGTTATTCCTTGTTACTCTGGGAGGTGGTTGGGGGAACAGGATCTCTCCCATTCCCTGCTGGTCCCCCCTGGTAAGTTTATAGACAGCCACCACATCTCCTCTCAGCCTTCTCTTGTGAAGGCTGAAGAGGTTCAGGCCTCTCCTTGTAGGGGCTGCCCTGTTGTCCCCGGATCATGCAAGTGGCCCTCCTCTGGACCCTCTCGATGCTGGCCGCATCTCTCCTAAAGTGTGGCGACCAGAACTGGATGCAGTACTTCAGCTGTGGCCTGACCAGTGTCGCCTAGAGGGGGAGGATCACCTCCTTGACCCTGCTCATGATGCATCTGTGGTTGCATGACAAGGTGCGGTTAGTCTTACTGACTGTGTCCTCACATTGGGAACCCATGTTCATTTTGGAATCGATAATGACTCCAAGATCTCTTTCTGCCACTGTGTTTTCAAGAAGGGAGTTCCCCAGCTTATAGGTATGCTGCTGGTTCTTACTGCCCAAGTGTAGTACCCTGCACTTGTTGGTATTGAATCCCATCCTATTCTCATTCGCCCCCCTGTAACCTGTCCAGGTCCAGCTGTATCCTGTCCCCAACTTCTAGCGTGCCCACCTCGCCCCAAATCTTGGTGTCTTCAGCAAATTTGAACAGGGTGCTTTTCACCCCCTCATCCAAGTAGCTAATAAAGAAATTGAACAGTGCAGGCCCAAGGACCAAGCCCAGGAGGACTCCAGTGCCCACATCCCTCTAGGTCGAATGTGACCCATTCACCACCACTCTCTGGGTGCGGCCCTTCAGCCAATTTGCAACCCATCTGACAGTGTAGGCATCAATACCAGTCACCTAGCTTTTTAATGGGAATGGGGTGGGAGACAGTGTCAAAGGCCTTCCTGAATTCCAGAAAGACTGCATCTACCGCAACACCTGCATCCAATCATTTTGTGACCTGATCATAGAAGGCAATTGGGTTGTTCTGACAGGACCTTCCCCTAATGAGCCCATGCTGGTTGCCCCTAAGCATCATCCCCCCTGCTGGTCCTTCACAGATGTGCTCCTGGATAATCTTCTCAAAGAACTTCCCCAGGATCAAAGTAAGACTAATGGGCCTATAGTTGCCTGGGTCCTCCCTCCTCCTTTTTTTGAAAATGGGGACCACATTGGCCTTCCAGTCATCTGACACCTGGCCAGAGCACCATGAGTGCTTGTAAATCTGTGCCAATTCCCTCAGAACCCTGGGGTGGAGAGCATTTGGACCTGCTGACTTGAACACATCCAGCCCCTCCAGAAGTTCCCTAACTCCATCCTTCCTGACCCTAGGCCTGGCAGAGTCTCTCCTGAGTCTGTCCTGAATCTCGGTGGGGGAGTCCTGGCCCCTGCACAAAAAAATGGAGACAAAGAAATTGTTACAAAGGTCTGCCTTTTCCTCTTGTGCAACCACCAGATTGCCACGCATATCCTGCAGGGGCCTCATGTTACCCGGTGCCTTCTTCATACTCCCTATGTATTTAAAAAAGGACTTTTTGTTGTCCTTGATGCTAGCCCTAGTTCCGTATCTGCCTTAGCTTTCCTAACACCCCCCCTACAGTCCCAAGCAATGGAGGTATACTCCTCTTTGGTGATAGCCCCTCCCTTCCACTGGGTGTATGCCTCCTTTTTGGCTTTCAGGCATTCCTGAATATCTTTGAGCCAGGGGGACTTTTGAGCACTCTTGCCTCCTTTGATTCTTGTTGGGACTGTCACCCTTTGGGACAGGAGGATCGTCTCATTGAGGAACGACCACTCATTTTGGACACCCAGTTCCCCTACCCTCCAGGACCCCAGTGCCTCTCCTACCAATCTCCTGAACTCATTGAAGTTGGCCCTCTTGAAGTCAAGGGCTACTGCCTTGCTGCAGGCCCTTGACACCCTGCGCTAGATGGTAAATTCCATTAGGCAATGATCACTGTCACCCAGGTGGTCAAGAACCTAGATTCCCCTCACCAGGTCATCGCCTGTGGCCAGGACCAGGTCCAGCAGGGCATCCCCTCTGATGGTACTGTGCACCTCCTGGGTTAAGTGGAGGTCCTGTACCTCAGCAAGGAACCTTCGTGAGCGGTCCGACCTGGCCGAGTGCCCCTCCCAGCAAATGTCTGGGTAATTTAGAACACCCATGATGACTACATCCCTTGCCTTAAATGCCTCCTCAAGCTGACCCAAGAACTGGCGGTCCAGCTCTTCCCCTTGGTTGGGTGGTCTGTAGTAGACCCCCACCATTAAGTCCCTTTCCCCATGACCCCCCTGTATTCTGACCCAGTGCACTTCAGGCTGCCCCTCCTCTGACCCCATCCTGTTAATTGAGGATGTATATTGCTCTTTGATGTAGAGCACCACACCTCTGCCTTTCCTCTCTATTCTATCCTGCCTGTATAGGCCGTAGCCTCTAATGTTTACTGCCAGTCATAGGATGAATTCCACCAGGTTTCTGTGAGACCTACTATGTCTGGGTTTGTACTAGCTATCCGGAGGGTGAGTTCCTCCTGCTTATTCCCCATGCTATGAGCATTAGTGTAGAGGCATTTAAGGCCTGTATTGGTATATGCAGCACCCCCCAATTCTTAGGACTATCTGGACCCCCGTCACTTACCTGGGTACTCCTTGTGCATGTCACCTGTCTTGGCTGGGAGGTGTCCTCATGTCCTCCTGTGGCCCCATCCCCCAGCGAAGCTAGTTTAAAGCACACTGTACGAGATCAACCAACCTGGAAGAAGAGACACACTTACCTTTAGGGCAGTTAAGAGTTCCAGGAGCTATCTAAAACGAATGTGTAACAAGGCCCTAAGATGGACATTATATCAATCCTAGTAAAACTGGCCCCTTTCGGTATCCCCAGTCAGAGTTGTCCAAGCTTTTTATTTTGAAGGCCTGATTATGTTTAAGCTTAAAAGTTATCCTTAGATTTCTTTGAAATCTTCCTCTATAAGAATCTAACACACAGTTTCTACTAGCGAGCATGTTTGCTAACTTCCTGCACCACGTAGACATGCCTTTGTTAATGGTTTGGAACTTTCAGATCTGGCTCCAAAAGACTTCAGAAAAATCACTTTGGAACTACAAGAGGCTGAGGCCTAATCCAAATTTCAGTAGGAAAAGGTTTGGAGGACTAAACAACAATCTCAGAATAGCCCTGGTTTAGCCATTGCTGAATGTTTTGTAGCTCCTTTGGCATTAAAGCATACAATTGTATAAATACTGCATCCTGTGATGGTCATAGTTTCTGACTCCTGTGTTAAGCTGAACTGACATAAGGAAATTTCACATACAGTGAATGTCCACAAGATGGCACTTTTCTTCTTTTTACCTCTATTGCAATTGTACAAATGGATCTTTAATGGCCATTTAAAAAAATTGTATTTAGGGATTTTGAAAACAGGAGGATTTTTAAAATAGTTCATTAGCCATGTTTTCATGTGCAGTTAGTGTTCGCCAGGTGGTTCCATCCATTTGGAGTTTTTTTCCATTGCACTAACAGGAAGATGGAAAGGACCTTGTTATTCTAATCATTGTCCACAAAATAATTCATTTTTTTATGATATTGGATATAAACTTTTATTGTAGGTCCTTGTAATATTACATCTTGATTTTAAATAATTTCTGATCATGGATTAAAAATGTAACCCATTTTCCCCATGTTTCAAATATTCCCGTAACCAGCTGCCAGTTTGTGTGTGTATACATATACAAGATGACTAGATGATATAGCATCAGACCTACAGAAACTAAATTTGGACAACTGGAGGATAAAGGCACAGGTTAGACATGAATGGATGAAGATAGTGGGCATGAAAAGGGCCTGTAGTGCAAAATTATCGATGCAAGTCAACATCTACAAACTAGCTGGTTCTGGCTTGATTATCTATTCACATTGTTTCAATGAACTGATCAAAGAAATTTTAAAAACAAAATTGACACAATCTGATTTAGTTTGAAAGGTGAATTAATTTTAGCAGTGGCTGTCACTGGCCAAGAGAGTATTCATGAATACCATATTTTTCGGACCATAAGACGCACCCTCGTTTTCCCCCCACTTTTGGGGGGAAAAAAGTGCGTCTTATGGTCCGAAAAATACGGTATTTGTTGTGTTATTCCATTTAGAAGTTGTAGTTGTAGGTCTGACTCTAGGAGATGCTGGAGACCTGCAGCCCAGTTGCCTGTAGTGGATGGTGAACATATTTAATACCACTTAGCCTTGGGCCTGACCTTAACCCAGTCACAATGGGGGGAAAAAGCTCCTCATCTTACAAGGAAATCTCATGAAATACATTGTCTATCATTAAGCTGATGCCAAAAGCAGCATGTGCTCAGTAATGGAAACAAACTATGACATTGATCAAATGCAGCCAACAATGAGCCCAACTATAAAATGTATCGCCCCTATTGAGTAAACATATTGAAGGTAGCTTACCACAAGGATCAGTTAGTGTATCCCATCTGGATGTGGTATACAGTAGTGCCCATTGCACTCAGTCTCCCTCAGCACTGATTCTCTCCCAAGTCATAGTGAGCCACTACTTCTGAATACATTTCAACTTCGTCTTCACTTCCACAGCTGAGCTGTGCTTTTCGTTTCCATTTCCAGTTATTCTCATTTCTTCACCAGTCTTAAATGTTTGGCAAACATCACCAAACAAGGCCCCAAACAGTTAACCCAGAATCCCTTTGTCACCCCCTTTCTCAGTCTGTCGCATATGCTTAGTGTGGTCCCACCCTCCATGAGGTGGAGCTGGACCAGATTGCCCTGCACCTCACTGCATACAAATTATGGGGGATCCCAAGACCAATAACAAGAAGACCCAGTTTTAGTCATGTGTGGGGTGCTAATTAGTACATGGATCCTTTGTGGGGGAGGAGGGAGAAAAATGGTATCTAGTATACACACACATACTGAGTAGTGTTGAGCTATGGGGTAACCATGGCTTGAAATGCTGTTGGCTCTGCTGGGGCCCAGCTCAGTGAAGTGTATGATGAATCATACGCCTTTTGGCTTTGGACTGATATCATGTATAGTTTCTATTGTACACAAGTAGGTACAAAATGCTGCCTAGAAGTGTGTTCATGGAAAATCTGTACTAAAACTTGCAGCAATTTAAAAAAAAGAAAAGTAAAATGCATCAATTCTGGATGAACTGTGTCTATGAGTACCCATAGTAACTTGCCTGTATGCAACTAATGTGTTTGTTTCAAGGTCAGTGTTTTAAAATTTGCCCCTCACTTCCATGTCCTCAGCAAGGCCTGACAGCGAGTTGCATGGGGAAGAAGTTAGAGGGAGTACAGAAAGCAAAAGAGCCACCTGACTCCCCCCTCCATTGTATTTTCCCTGCTGTAGCAGTGAAAGAGGGATAAATTCAAGGCACCCCTCCAATAATTAGATTCGATACCTGGAAAGCTATAACAAATTAATAAATTTTACATATATAGAATCTAATTATTGAGGGTTGTCTTGTATTCAAGGCCATCTTATATTTGAGTGAACACAGTACTTTTTTTCCCCTAAAGGCTGATTCATTTATTCAATGTACAGGCTTCCTGACGCCTCTTTATTTCTGTTCAGTATATTTGAGTGCAGCTTCTTTTCTTCCATAAGCAGTGGAACCACTTGGACAGATTCGTTGGAAAATCAGAATCACCCTTTCTAGCCTTCGTGCATTTAAATCACTGTTGCCTATTTTAATGCAGCACTGCAACTTACAAACCTAATTACATTTGTTCAATACAGTAATAACGAGGCTGCACTTGTGAAGTTATAAACTAAGTGAATGCCGAAAAATAACTAAGTTTTGACTCACTTAAAAATGCTAATATACATTATATGTAATTTAGTGTGGTGTTACAGCTGAAAGAGCACTTCTATTCTATCTTGCTATTTTCACTGGCTTTTATAGCTTTCCCCCAAATTGCATTACATTCTTATTTTCATCCCAAATGTGAATTTCTGTGGGAGATATGAAGAAATCCCATTCAGCTGTTTTGTGTTTTATTGCTCGGATAACTCAAAATGATTTAATTTTAAAAGTCAAAGCTTGGCACATCTGTACTGTATTTGCAAAAGATGCTGTAGCAGTTCCATGTGTTGCTACCTAAAACTGAGTCTAGAGGGGAAAAAAATGAAAAAGTTAGTGACCTACATTGTATTTCCTTCCTAAAATTGTTTGAGACATGAACATGTATGGAGCAATGTTGTTGGGGATGAGCTTTAGTCACTTAACAGCAAGCTGCCCCCATTACTCCTCTGCTGATTCCAGAGCCTCCTCCATGGGACTGCTATGGAGTGTTGTTTATCAGGCAGAGGTGTGGGATGCTTTCTTTGTAACTATCCTGCAGGGTTGCCAACCAAAACAGTTTTGTTTTATTTTTTTAATTGACAGTCTACCACGTTTTTACTGATAACCAATCCTTCTTTTTTAACTGACGTACATTTTACATAATGTAGATATTACACTTCTACAAGGCACTGGATAGTAATAATAAAAGCTAGATTCAAATTCAGGGGTTTCATACCAACTTTTGACATAGTCTTACTTAACTCCAGCAATGGTTTTATACCATGCTAACAGTCTTACTTGATGGTCTTACTTAAGACGGTCTTACTTAAGACGGTCTTACTTGACTGCAGCACTGATTTTATACCATGCTACCCTCATCACAGGGGTCCCCTGCTTACCCACAGGCACCCTGATATCCCTGACTGCACCCTACACCATGCTGCTCCCACCCCAGCCCACCCCCCACAGGCCGTGCTCCCCCACTCCTGGCACAGACCTTTACCTACCACCTCCATAGTGCTGTCCCAGCCACACCACTCCTCTCCCTGTTCTGCCCGGTGTCTCACTGCCCTGAGCCACACAGCCCTGCCTACATTAAAGGCAGCAGCCATTACAGGCAGGACACAGCAGCAGCACCTGGGTGGGTAGCAGGGGACTACAGAGGCTTCTGTGGATTCCAGAGTCCTGACAGAGCAGGGTTTCTCAACCAGTGGGACGCATCCTCTAGGTGGGACTTGGGTTGCGGTGGTGAAACTAGAAGTGACATGGCGGGACTTCCAGTTTCACTTTGTGCATTTTGATTGGCCACCGGGGGACACCCCCCCCACCCCCCCCGCTCATTGACCAGTGAGACCAGGAGTTTTTGACCTTACATAGGTGGGACATAAGATGTAAAAGGTTGAGAACTGCTGTGATGGAGAACTCCCTGTGGGGTGCTGAGCTGCACTCCTGCTCAGACACACGGTGGAACTTCTCTGCTCTGCTTGTCTAGCAGCAGTTTTATCCAGCATCATTCTCACTACAGATCTTCAATCAAGCTCACTGTTTCTTAGCTTTTTGCAGACAGCTCCATTTTTTATGAACTTTGTGTTTTAACCTTTTTAAGGACTGTAAATTTATGGACAGTTGGTAACCATGCATCCTGCCCCTTCCTCCACAATATGCTCTTTATTTTAGCCAAAGAATTTAGCCTTCCATGTGAATTTAATGCTTGTACTGACATATTTACTCTCTCACCTGAATATTTAGACTTAAAATGAATGCGTGTCCAATTTCATATATAGGTGAGACATTCAAATAAATATTTGTGTTTTTATTTGGACATGGGTGCCTTGAGAATTATGTGGCTTTGAAGCTCTTGTTACATTTAGGGGAACAACTCAAGAAAACATAGTGCTTCAACACGTTTTAAAACGTATTGTCTCCCTTTGTGCCTATTTTTCAAAACAAAGAATTAGCATATAAAGAATGGCCCTAAAACAGTGTTAAGGACCAGATATTTTTTTTAAGACATCTATAAAAAATAGTTATGGTTTCTGATTAACTTGAATAGTCATGATTTACATACTGGTATTATTAAAACCACAGTTTACTACTTGAGACACCAGCAGAATACATGTCACCTTTCTTTACAAATGAGATATCATGATGCTGTAATAAAAATTACTTAATGTGCTAGCGAGTCTTGGTCCCCTCTGTATTTATGTGCCCCTCCAGAGAATTATGGAGGTAGAATGACCTAATGCTAAAAAGGTTTGTATTCCTTGGGAGGGGAGGTGGGGAAATTGATATGTCAAAAAGTTCAAAAATAGCTTTCATTTTTTTAACCAAACATCTAATCAAAGATAAACTATGGTCAGCTGACTACTTGCTTTAAACCTGATGATACCTCCCGATTAAAACAGGTCTTCAAACCAGGGGCCAAGGCCCACATTATTTACTTGGTCAAGGTTTATTAACCTTTGCACAAAGACTTTGCCTTCATCTGGCACTCCACTACAAACTTATCCTTCCAGAATCAGTAGGAGATCACATACCATTGATAGGAGTCAGAAGTCAACTGTTTTTATGTCTACCTTGAAAATATGAGCTTATTGACTCTATGTCCAAAATTTTAATTAGCCTAATTATTTTTGTCTGAATATTTAGAGTTCCTGACTTCTTATCCTTGCCTTGCTAAAAACATTTCTTGATGAGCAGAGCTTAGTCTTTGAAATTCTGTTGCCATTCTTACTTGAAAAACAGGGAAGGAATGGCATTTCCTGTTTAACTCAGCTGTCTCCTTGGTTTGAGAATCTCATCTCCAAAATAAATAGTGGCTTTATTTGTGTAGTTCAGGTAATCTTTTGAAAATCTTGTGCATTCTGGAGGGCCTAACAAATAGGCCCTTGAAGCTGTGAAGGAGTTCAGGAAACTGTTTCAGAAACAGTAAACTGGCCACAGTGATTTCTGTCACTCTTCTAGCCATTATTCTCCCACAAAGTCATTTTGTTGATCTCCTAAGATTATTTCATTAAAAAAATACTAGTGATTTGGGTGTCTCATTTTTATTAGAGTCTACCTCAGGGGCAGGCAGTTATTTTGGGTGGAGGGCCGCTTACCCAGTTTTAGCAGGCTGTCAAGGGCCTCATAGGTAGCCCTGCCCCTTGACAAGTGTCCCATCTCCTGGTCACCATCTTGGGACCAATGTCTTTGGTCCCAAGACTTTGGGACATTGGTCCCATGTCCCATGGCCAGCACCGGTGGGGCCCAAAGCGGGTCACAGGCTGGGAGGGGTCTGTGGAGCCAGGCTGGGCTGCACCAGCAGGGAGAGGGGGGGAGCTGCGCCCCCCCCGTGTGCCTCACTGGGCAGTGTTGGCTGCTGCTGCCCGCCCAGAGCTCACACACTGGGCAGCCCACAGGCAGCGGTGATGGCAAACACTGCCCGGCACGGCAAGTGCAGGGGCCGCAGCTGCTGCTGTCACATGCAGCCCCAATGGGCGAGCCCAGAGCTGTGTGGGGCCCAGGCTGGTAGTGGGGCTGGGTTACGAGGTGGTGCTGAGTGCAGGTGGGGGAAAGCAGCCCCTTGCCCACCCCATGGCCGGCACCCCATGCTGCAGCCGCTCACAGCCTGCCTGGGGCTGCCTGTGCCTGCTCCGGACAGCCCCGCACGGACTGCAAGTGGCTACTCCAGACAGCCCTGGCCATGGGGCGGGTGAGGGGCTGCTTTTCTCTGCACCGGGAAAGAGCAGGAAAGGAGCCTGGGGAAAGCTGAGTGGGGGGGGGGGAAGCAGCCCCTCCCCCACCTCCCTGCTGCAGCTGCTCACAGCCCACGCGGGGCAGTTTGGAACAGGCACAGGCAGCCCCAGGCGGGCTGCGAGCAGCTGCAGTGAGGGGCACCAGGCACGGGGCAGGGGAGAGGCTGTTCCCCCCCCGCCACGCTCAGCTTTTCCCTGGGCCAATTTTCCCCGGGCTCCTTCCCTGCCCTTCCCCTCCCCCTTCCCCCCCCTTTACCTGTGGTTACAGCATGGGGCAGCTGCATGATCCCAGTCCAGGAGGCCTGGCTTGGGCTTCCGACTGGGGGGCCAGGCTGGGGGCCCTGCTGTTGTGGGAGCCCACCAGGGCTTCCCCTGGATCCTACTGCCCTTGGTTCCTGTCATTTTTGACAGAGAAACATTTTCTAAATTTTTTAGGTGCCCCACAAGCTGGATACAATGGCCTCGCAGGCCAGATCTGGCCCACGGGCTGTATTTTGCCCACCCCAGTCTACGCTCTGTAAGATGGACCTTTTTACAGTGTCTGTACTTAAACAGCAATGCTTACTTGTCACCTATGGAACTTAGGCCTAAATATTTAATCATTAGTGTGCCAATAGGAACATTGCCAAGATCCCCTTTAATATTTTAGGGTATGCAGCAAGGATGAATGTACTGTCTTTTACATGTCTTCCAGAATAATGTTTGAGATGCCTCAAATGTATGATTTATCTCTTCTCTCTCCTTCCAGTAGGAAACTTGCACTGTTCTCAAGGGAGTTTTTGCTCACGAAGAGACTCAACAGAGCATTAGAATAGAACTGCCTCTCTTAGCCAGTTGTCGGTTCTCTTGGGTGTTTCACTGCCCAAAACTCTTGACAAAAGCCTTTATGCACATACAGGAACAGGCAACAATTGTGCTTTGCCCTATTCTGATTGTAGACCTAATACTTTCTGAATGCTTGTGGAATTCCATGGTAAACATAGCATGGGTCAACAAATGGGCATATCGTCTTTGTCCTGTTCCTTCATTCTCCAGCATTTAAATGTTGACATTCATTGTTGCAGCCAGAAGCAAGATAGAGGTCCGCAGCATTTAAAACACTGGCAACGTGCACTGGCTGGTGAACTGGTCATAACACACAGCAATGTTTTAAGGTTTCTTTCATCTTTTCTAAGTTAGGAGTCAAACCATACTTTTGTCTTTAAGTTGTAAGAAACTTATCTTCATTTGATTCTTTTCCTAGCTATTTTCGCTTCGGCCCATCTGGATATCTGCAAGGTTAGCCAATGAGGAGGTCCTGTCTTTGTTTAGATATGATATTGCCAAAGAACCGGTTTTGGAGAAACATGCTGGCAAGTTAATAAGTAGCATTATTTCTTTTAAAGCGATCCCCAGCATTGTGTTACAGAGCACAGTGCTGTTGGAGATGACCTGTATTAAAAGAAAAGTCAAATGGAATTTGCTATAGGAAACCCCACAGCACCTCATGCACAAGTCTCGGGTGGTGCTGCTGTTGTTGTGCATGGTTAAGCAGCTAGTGTTCCACCCCAGAGCCTTCTGACTGTCAGTAGGGAGGTGCGAAATGGTTTTGTTTCTTTCTGCTAAATACATAAATGAATATTTTATTCTTTCTATAAAAGGAATACACAGAGATAAGCAGTCTAAACAGTTTGAGGCAATGATAGCAGCTTTGAGATGTATATAGTTTAAGTGTTCAGTTTGCAAGTGTTAAAGCTAGACTAGTTTTATATAAGGGAGATAAAGGAAAGGTGGCATTGAAAAGAAAAAAGGAAAATTGCAAAGGAAATACTATATTTGAATGTCAGAATTATTTATGTGTCTAGGAAACAACTAAAATATTCTCTTGCAATCTGTATCTGAATTCTTGTAAATGGCTGCCTCTAAAAAGGACTCCATTTTGTCAGTGCTTGTTTGTTTTCTTACTATCAGTGTCAGTTTATCATTCCTTAGTTGCCGTCATTCTGAGGATGAGCTGTGTTGTTTTTGCTTTCCTAAAATCCATCCCTTTATGAAATGATTCCCTTTTCTGAAGGCAAAATGTTCCTCAAGCCAAGTAGGCCACATGTAAAGTTATTTTCTCATGCTCCTTTCTTCCATCCTTGCAGATAATGCAGTCTATGCCCCTCCCTATAGGAGCAAGGGGGAGATATGAGGAGACTACAGCCAGACTCCGAAGGGGCTTGAGAGTCAGTTGAGTTAGATACTGAGGGATGTGCAAGAAGACATAACACAATGTGGGATTTATGTGCTGAGCAGATGGAGTGATGGGTAGACAGTTTGTAGTGGAACTGAGATGAAGCTAAGGCTAAGTACGGACATTCAAAAAGCCTGAGGCAAAATTGATTTAAGCTGCATGGTTTTCTGTAAGCTGCATAGTTTAGATCATTAGGAAACAGAACACATATATTCACCCTTTTGTGGAGTAGGCAAACTTTAGCCTGGGTTTTGCCATTTTTAAACTAGTCTGTGTGCTGAACTTCTGTTTTGGGTATAGATGAGTTTTGTGTGCCAAACTTCTATTGTGGGTATACACTGGTTTCCAATCACTTATACCAGTAAAAGTGTGACATCCGTACCTGGCCTAAGATGGAGAGCACAGCTTGCAGATAGTGTTGGGTATGGATGGGGGTGAGGTGTGATAGTAGAAATTTCAGGAGCTGCAAATGAGAAAAAGAAGTGCTGTTTATAAGGAAAACAAAGTGGAGGCTAAAGAAGGGTGAAATTTTGTCTGTGGACCCCAAGGCATAAATTCCCTTGCCCGCTGAAGGGAAGTATAGGATTTTGGGGCATGACCTGTTAAGTTTGTTACTTATTGTCTCTGTGAATGGCTGGAGTCTGATGTCTTTTTAACTGCCATATGTTCACAATGGAACTGAGTGTGGAAATTGTGCTTTCTTTTGATCTGATGGGTGGAGCAGAGACTTCTCCTCTCTCGTGGCACAGGCAGTTCTCTGGGTCTGTGGTGTGGCACTCATCTTCAGTGCAGGTCTGATTCTGCTTTTGAACCAGTGTAGCAGTAAGTTACTGTGGACAGCTCATCCTCATTCTGTTCATACTTTTAACACAGAAGTATCCTACAGTATTTTCCTCCTGTATTGTAAATTGCTTTGGGTCTCAGATTACTGAGTGCTATATCAGTGTAAGAGTTTTTTTGCTGTATGTAATCTAACTGTATAGATATATCTGACAGGTATTTTTAGAAGCTTAAAAGGTTAGGTCAACTATTGAAAAAGCATCTGTTTCTTACTGATCTGGTTCAGGCTGGCAAGTTATTGGATTTCATTGTGGCTTTAGGATAGGTATTTTCCAAAACCCCATTATCATATTTCAAGAAGTACTTTTGCACACCCACCTGCCAGCCTTTTTATCTTTCTTGTTTCTGAACACAGCAAAATTTTGTAGTCTTTAAAAGTGATCACTGCTTGGGGGAGAAGGGATATTGGTAACTTATTTCTGAAACATTTCTGTTTTTAAAGGTACAGTAACTAAATACTCTGTCAGGCTAATCCAGCTAAGATGCTATAAGCACAATTCTGAAAAACCTATTCTTCACAAACTTATTATTCACAATTCTGAAAAACTTATTCACAACTTATTAGTGAAGATAGCACTAGAATCCTATTGTTTTCAGTTCGAATTTGTGCATTCATAGCACTAAGCTTTTTACATGCATATTCTTCTGCAGTATTGTCAAACCTTTAGAAAATCGATGTTCAGATGAACTGGACATAAATTTAACTAGAAAATAGAGTAGAGGAAAAAAATGATGCATAAGTTACCATTTTATCAAGAAACCATTTGAGGTAGACCTCAGATATTACAGAGTGGAGCTGCAGTAAAATTTCGTGGGAGGTTATAGTGATAGCTAGAAAGTACTGCTATGTTAATGGGAACCTGTAATTTGGATTCAGTTTTGCAGCACGTTTTATTTTCTTTATGTTTGCATCTGGCCTAAATTTCCAAAGCAGTTAGCGATTCTAGCTTTAATTTTTGGATTCTCAAATGAAAACTTTAAAGAAAAGCATCAAAATGTTAATGCATCCAAAAATACTAATTATATTTTTTTAAAAATAGGACCATATCAATCAGGTTTTTTTAAATGGATGCTAATACTTCCACGTAATGTTTGGACATTTTTTTTCCTTTTTGTAGCAAAGTAGTTTATATCAAATAATAACAGTAACAGTATTCACAGACTCAAATGAACACTTAAAACTCTGCTTCACTATCATCGTTGCCCTGTGCTTGCTCTATAGTATTTTATATCAGATAACATTTTTTTAAATTACAATAGAAATAACCTTTGTTTTTTTATTCCCTAATGTGGAATGGCCTCAGGGCATTCTGACAGTGTTAAGGCAGTAAAACATGCAGACAGACTTTTAAATAAAATACTTGTGCACAGCTGCATAACATAAATCATTCCTTCCAGTTTCTGAATAATAAATGTTTGCTGTATGAAAGTTTCCATGGTTCTTGTTTGACTTTATCAAGCTGGGGTTTTTTGAGGGGTGGGGGTTGTTTTGTTTTGTTTTTTGGTTTGTGAAAAATATTGCTGCTTAATTTTATAATCATACTGCCCTTTGTTGCAATTAGAATATAGCCATGGTGCAATCACAAAGAGGTTAGATTGCCAAGATCCATTTATTTTCATAAGAGTCAGCTCATAATTTACAAATAATATAGATGCTGTCCTTTATTTATGTCATTTATTTGTAAATCAAACCAGTGCATACATTGCTTTTAAAGCAGCAATAGGCAGAAGAAAAAAACAGCTAATAGTGTAATAATATTCAGCAGGGAATATAAAACTGTTATTTTTACACACAGGTTTTGCCTTTTTTCACGTGACATCAGAACAGCACTGAGGGATCATATTCCAGTGCTTCTGGAATGAATCTCCTAACACTACTTTAAATTAAAATATAAAAAAAATCGAAGTACCAATGAATAACGATTTCTGCATCTGCTGCTGCTGATTTTCTTTCACTGATAGAGTATCGGGTGGACAGCTGAAGACCTCCCTCCAGTTGCAAGGCACTTGGCAGACAACCAGGAGTTGGTGGCACATCTGTGTGACCTCTTGAGGATTTTGATAATGGAATTTTGGGGAGCCATTTATTTTACACCTATGATCATTTGTTAGTAATTATTATATTTATAAAGTGCTTTAATATGAAGGCACTTAAGGCACTAGATAAACAATTACAATATCATCCTGTGAAATAATTAAAATGTCTCAAAATATACTGTAAAAAGCTAAATAAAATTACATGATGGAGGGGTTAGGGTGGAACAATTACTGAGCATAGCTGACAACAGCAAAAATAAAATGTCCCTGAATTAGAAATGTTTTGAAATGTCAGTGGATGAGGAGAGATGGAATAATGCTACGGCGCATATGCAGGGAAGAATGTTTCATACTTTAAGGGAATGCTAAACCAAGATTTGTACAACCTAATTTTAGCAGTGGACTTTCTAAAAATATGGATAAAGGATGCCCTAGGACAGATATGACAGTACAAGGTTCATAGAATAGGTCTTAAATATAGTCATATCTCTACATGTCTTTGTGACAGGTGAAAGCTTATGGATATGTTTTGATGCATTAGACAGTATTGGTGCCAGCAGGTATTTGCCTACTAGAGCCTGGGATATAGCAGAAGCCGGCTATCGAATCCCAACCATGGTTGGCTAAATTCACAACAGTCATATCCTATAACATACAGAGTGGCAGTAACTGGCATCCACTTCCAAGGGAGATGAACTCAACTTCTTGCAGGAGACACTTTGGTACTTGATAGGAGCAGGAATCATATTTAGGGAATAATGGCAGGAACAGATGGTTCAGTGATCTGCCACGATACAGCTACAGTGGAGGCCAAAATCTGGTCCTCTTTTGTCAGCTGTGGTATTTTACAGCTCCTGATGAATTGTCAGCAAGTCAAAAGACAGTAAGTTAGAAAAGCAATTTATTTTAGTGACAAATGCCAAAGCAAGTGATCATTAAATTTAGGGGTTGTTAGGTGTCCTGTTGGAGGCAAATCAGTAAGGCATTGTTACTATTGGCATCTGATAAGTTTTGCTAATTGGAGCTTGTACTTCTTATAAAAGAATACAAATATTGTTTTTACCTTCCAGAACATTATTAAACCTATATTTAGATAAGTTTCATTATTCTTTCAGATACTGATGAATACAGACCGCCTGTATGGAAATCTTACTGTAAGTATTCCAGTCTTTAAAAAGAAAAAAAGTCTGATAGAAGTCTAATATGAAAAAGTTTCATGTCTGGTGTTTTTAAAACATTTAAAATATATTTTTTCATCAAAATATGAGCTCAGGAAACATTGTGCATTAGTGAAATGAATAGCATGTAACAGGATTTATCATTGTTTGGTGATAACTGCACTCCTCGATGCCAGAGACCAAGTGCGCATACGTAATTCAAAGACTGGATTCTAGAAAATTTACTAACTTGAGTGACCCAATTAACGTTAGGGGGAATATCCAAATGCAAGAATCTGGCAAGCCATATCCATTACAAACCTGTTGTCACATGGGAAATTTTAGGACCCATGTGACTTAATCACATGTATCCCAGGACTTGAAACTAGGTTTGATCAGAAAAATGCACGTGAAATACTATCTCAGACTTGACAGAATTAGTCCTGTTTCACTCAAGTTCTCTTAGAACCCAGTGAGATTTGGGGAGCCTGCCAGCCATCTCACCTGCTTGGCTGCTGGATAGCCTGGGCTTCCAACCTGAATTCCCCTTGCTGCAGTTTATGACCATTACTCCTTGCCTTCTCCCTTTGGCCAGAGAGAAGTGTTCATCACCACCCTCTCTGTAGCCTCGCTTCATGTATTTGAAAAATATTATCAAATCTTCCCTCAGTCTCCTGTTCTTCTGAATAAATAATCCCAGTTCTTCCAACTTTTCCTCATAAGTCATATTTCTTAGACCTCTAATCATTTTGACTTCACTTTGAGGCATCAGCCTCATGTTTCTTAAAGTGGGTTTCCCAAAACTGGACATGGAAATTCTCATAGAGAATTTTAAAATGTTTTGGTTTTCTTCCTTGAAGGAAAAATAGAAATTCTCTATGAAGCATCACCACCTTTCTCAGCAGATCTCTAGAACAGGCTTCACTAGACCCAGATGAATGAATAAGAGAAGTGTAAAATGAGATATAAAACTATTCTAAAGATGACTCACCTGTATCTTTTATTTCCTTCCTCTTATATATATTAAGAGGAAGACAGTAGACTTGATAAGGTGGGGAGCAATGAGGAAAAAAAGTAGGACTTCCTTTAACAGAAGATTTGACGTACAGTTACTTTTAAAATGCCCAGCCCTCCAAGTCTACACTTGTTAAAAAGTTCAAAAACACATTAACATCTGTTGTCAAGACATATGCAAGTGACACTTAACACAGGAAAAGAGTTTACTTCTCTAGGTTAGGACTTACGATCCAACATCCAAGAGAATGTAGCTATTTCAGCATGTCTGCATGTCTCGGAACGTGTACTTCTTTTTTAATTATTTTATTTGCATTTTCAACAAAGTTTTTAACAGATATTTTTAAGTATGAAAAGATCCTAAATATTATAGTGTGTGAATCAAAACTAGAATTCTTATTCACTGAAAACATGTAATAGATCTATAAAAATGAGATTGGAAAAGACCTTTTTTAGATAATTCAGTCTCCCTTCTACTGAACTAGGATTGTTCTCAAAATGTAGGTTTTTAAATATGGGTTTATAAATGAAACAGGCATTTTTAGTGTCCGTGGGTCCTGTAGAAGTTGGATGTTGGTTCCAGCAGTGTTTCCATAATCCAGCTTTCAAAAAATCAGGAGTCTGTCATAAAAAAATCCCCTAAAATAAATCTAAAAATAACAATTTTGATTTCTTTTTTTGATTTCCTTTCTGACCCTTTTGTAATTACAGTAAAATCCCTGTTATCTGGCATTTGAGTAACCGGAACACTCAATTAACCGGAATTTCTGGCACGGGGGGGTGGTATTTTGCATGCTGCAGCAGCCGCCACCCACCACCCGGCACTGCAGCTGCTCTGCGTGCGGCCGCCACCAATTCCCCTCCCTCCCCCCGCTCCACCTCTGGCTGAATACTGCCAGCCTCACGTAAACAGAAGTTTTAGAAACCTGTCATGCCCCATTCCCTACTCATGCCAGATAACAGAGATTTTACTGTACTTGCCTGCGGAGCTGACCCCTGTAGTAAGGCACTAAAAATTACAAGACTCATGACAAAATCATTAGTTTTGGCAATACTGTGTGTTCCTCAAAATTCTAGTTACAACATCATCTTTTGATACTTATTTTAAATAGTTAAAATAAATGAAAATCTAAATGGGGAGCAAAATAAATAAAAAGCTAAAGATATATCCTGGCTGTCTTCAGATGAATACATTTCAGGGAACTGAATGTGTATAACAGCCCCTGCAACTGCTGTCATATAATTGTAATGATTAGAACCTTAGTCTACTTGTGAAGTTTTGTCATATGCCAAGCCAGTAGCCAACCTTATTTGTGGCTTTTGAATTATAATCTGTAACTTCAGTAGTTTGTCATACACCAAGCCAGTCACTTAATATTAAGTCGTTTCAATATAGTGATCTGGAGCAAGCTTTTGCCTTGCAGATAAGAGCTAACGATAAAATTGGTATACACTCTATCTTCAATATTAAACATCATTACTCATAACTGCAATTCATCTAGCATTCATTACCAAATAGGCTGTTTTGCTTTTAGTTGTAAGTATGAATAATGAATCACAGTATTGTATCTTCTGTGAACTCAATGAATGCTGCTTTTTTGTTCATTTTCTTTTGTGCCATATTCTGTTACAGGGATGTTCAACCTTTATAATCAGCAAAGCTTGCTTTACAGCCTGCCAAGAGGTGAAGGCACACACACACCATTTGTAGCTACATAAAATATATTTTTCATTCCTCCATAATGAGAATTAAGTACAAACAACTGCAGACTTTGTTTGTGCTTCAGTCTGTCTTGGTGAATGAAGAGGAATGTAATGTTTAACTCCTCTGCCAATGATTTCAGGAAAGAAGCTGTAGCCAAACAGCTTTGCTCTTCGTGCAGAAATTAAAGGAAAGGGGTAGGTGTAACGGGGCCTTCCCAGGGCCAGTCAGAAGTTGGCCTGCCCACCTGTTTCTGGGCTAACCACCCACCTTTCTATCCTGCCCCACCTTGTTGTTTAATAATTGTTGTCTTCATTAGGTGGGAGGCTGCCCTTTGGCAGCTGTGTTCTTCTAGGCCTATGTATGCAGCTCCAACCACCCCTGTACTGCATCCCAAACCTTGCAGATGACACACACACACACACACACACACACACACACACGATGTTCCCTTACACCACAGCTGGTGCTCCTGGGTCTCACAGGGACCCTTACTTCCTCCCTGGAGCAACAGGTTATTGTGCTGTCCCTTTAGGTCTTTCTTTCGACCCACACTTGGCCTCCTTGTGGTAGAAGACTTACCAGGGTCAGGACTCGCCCCTGACTCTGTGGTTGAGCCTCCCTTCCCCCCACTCAGCCTCTGGCCCAAACTACAGCCTTGGGCATCCAAAAAATGCCTTGGCCTCTCCCCCACGCATGGGACTATGCCCACACTAGGGCCTCTACACCACGCCGTACCCTGGGGTGTTCTCATCATCCCCACAATCAACTACTCATGGGGCTGGTCCTTGTGCTGCCCCAGTTCGGCCCTACCCAGCCCCCCTCATGCACGGCCCTTCAGGCTTACTCCCCTTCAACACTACTCTGTGCGGGGCCACCTATATCTCTGCCCTTCCCAACTGCCCTCCCTCTCACACTACACAATGGGCCACCCTTCTCCAGGGCCACGCAACTATCCCCAGCCAGGGGCCTCTGGGGTCTCTCTACCCTGCTGGCTCAGGTGGCTGCAGCTGTGCCTGGCCCCACTCCTCTCCTGGGCTCTTCCACCCCCTAGGGCTCAGGTGGCTGTAGCTGTGCCTGGCTCTCATACCTGCTGAACTGTTGGGGCTAGGGGTTAAGGTACCCCAACCTGCCTTTTACCGGGCTGGTAACTGGCATGGCTTTTTCTGAGAACTCCTGCACCACCAGCAGCCCCACCAGGCCACCCGTCCCTGGCAAGGTGTAGTTTTAGGTCATGCCCAGAACCAAGAGCCTCCTAGCCATCCCCATTCACTCTTACCTTTACCTCCACATGTTCCTGCTGCAGCAGTGTTTCTGCCTGGGCTGGCAGCAGCAAACTGCAGCCTTTACATACCTGCTTCTTAAAATGGCTGCTGCCTTCAGGCATTGGGCAGCTGCCTGACTCTGCCCTTAAAGTGCAAACACCCAAAGGTGCACTGCCACAGTAAGGAACCACTTTTTTGTAATTTAACAAACCAGACAAAAGGAGGACAGTGTTTGAGGAGGAAGTCCTCTTCAGAAAATTTTTCCAGCATTCACTGATATATGTCAAAAAATTATTAGATTAAGCCCTTAATGAAGCTCTACAACAAAGCATGTAGATTCTGATACCTCTTGTATTTTTGTATCTAAAATTTTCTCTTTTCATATAAAATTTGAGAATTCTCCATTGTTCCTAGATTTGGACATGGTAATTGTGCCATTTGTGTTGGAGAAACTAGGGAAATTCTACTTGGGTGCATATAGCTGTTCATGCTGTGCTTTAAAGTGTACTAATTCTGTACCACTCTGCTGTTTTTCATCACTTGCAAAAAAGTGCTAAAGTTTGATTTGAGGACAGTAAAGGAAAAATGCTTTTTTTAAATTCAGAACAATGGGTATGAATTTTTCCAGATTGCTCTTATTGATTGCCTTATCATTCATCACTTTGCTATTTTTTCCATTCTGGTCTTCACAGATTTCAGGCATTTAATGCAGTTTATGGTTACCAAAAAAAAAAATGTTGAGGGTGAATGACAAGCATGGTGTGAGGGGAAAACAGCTCATTGGTTCACCTAATGTATGTGCTTGTTAACTGAACGAAATGACAGCATGTTTCAGAGTCATTTGCATATATTAATGATTGAAAGTTAAAGTAATTTTAAGAGATTATTCCTCTGTTGTCAGGGGCAGAGTACTCTACAAAGAAAACAAGTGTTAAGAGACTTAGTTTGAAGGTGATTTGCCAAGTCAAACTACTTGAATAGAAGTTAAATGTGTGTCCTTTACAGTACGTTAGTATGTCAGCACATCGATACAATTTAGTTAAAAATGCTCTAGCATTGTTAAGATTCAGTTTAAAGAAAACAATAAAAATATATATTTTGGTTTAAAAAAACCCAACCATTTATAACCGTTTTAAGATAGGTCAGTGTAGACCCAGTGTGGGCCCCCTTAAATTCTAATTAAAGTTCACATATGCAGATGTCATTTTGTTACTAGCTCAGAAAGATTAGTGAACAATCGTGAAAAGAGAGGGTCTGATTCTGCTAAATCTTGAATGCCTCCTGCAGAGTGCTGAGCATATTTGTCCCCAGGGAACAAATAGACCTATGTGGGAGATGGCAAACACCTTGCAGGATTGGACTGTGAATCCTGTTGCTGAGAAAAGTGTTCTGAAACCAACATATATTTAATTTATTGTAAAATGAAATTTATATTGATCTTAACTTCTGTTATTTTCTCCTGAGTCAAGCATTTCCCAACTTGCCCAGTTATTACCTAGTAATGGATAAGTTGAATTGTTTCTAATAGTGACTGGTGATGCTTGTTTGGCTGGCTACTGAATCTTTTCTGACATGTTGTTAATCAGTTGAAATATAACATATATCTCCCTGCACAAACTCTTGCTACAAGCTTGGATATTCTGTTTTGGAGGGGGGGGGGTTAATAAAAGAAATTAACTCTAAGTTAAAAATGCCTGACTTGAAATCTTTCTGTATTAAATAGAAAACTAAACTGCATTTAACTTCTGCCTTCTCTCAGTATATCAGTTGCAACAGGAAGCTCCCCATCCTAGAAGGATTACCTGCACTTGTGAGGTGAGTATCATATCATACCAAAGCTATGTATTGTCCATTAACTACACATCCAGAGTTAACACTGTGCATTCCATACAATTGCTATATGGGAGACGAGCAGTATTATGGAGAAGGTAATTTGAATGTCACTGCGGGGGCCACCATCAGTTTAAAATGAGGTTGATTCATATGCAAGAGTTAAAAGGAATTTCAGGAAGTATACATGTCCCTGAGGAACTGTTAATACTTGCGGTTTTTACAATTTATTTTAAAAATATTTGAAAAATTATTTCACACTCCCCCTTCCCTTTTCACGATTTAAAACAAAAAATATATATTTTTGTCCTCTAGAGTTGGGAAACTGCTTGTACAAGGGCAACTTTGGGCTTGTCTTTAGACAAACTGCTGTGAAATGCGCATACAGAAAATAAACAAAAAGGATAGTGAATTTCTTCTCCCCTGTCAGTCTTCCAGTTAATCATCTGAAGTGTTATGGATGGTGGTAACTATTATGCTTTCTTGCATATAACACCCCCCCCCCAAATATAATACACATCTTGTTTTTGAAAAGCATTGTGAAGAATTTTTCCCCCAGAGTCATCACTGCAAAGAGCAGGGACAGACCCTAATCTTCAGTTGACTCACTGTCCCTTTCCTACTTAACTAAAACCCTAGCTGCTGCTAAAGACTGGTCTCCATGATGATGTCTGATTAATGCCATTTGGCAAGATGAGTGCTTGTTCATAGCTGTTTTGAAATCATAGATTAAAACATGGTAGAATTTTAATTGTTATTGAACAACCATGTTAAAGTTCTTATTCATAACTTTGTCCTATTGTTATACCCAGGATTTTGGAAAACATCAATTTCAATTTAAAAATTGCTGAAATGTTCTGTTTGACTGTTTTAAACAATATTGCAAAACCCTGTTCTTACCAAACAGCAATTGAAAGTTACTAATTTAAGATTTATTGCAACATTTTCATTGTGCATCAAGAGAAAATAATTTAATCTCTGGAATGTGTTTATCAGTTTGACATAGCATTAAATACAGGAAAGCATACTAGTGTCAGGGGCATTAATAGGTTATAGCTTAGATCATAAAAAGGATTAATTTATTAAATTAAATAGGGATTTATTGGTATTCTCTTTCAAATGGCCAATTGCAGTTCTTCAAAATAGTCTGTCAACTAGTAAGATAAAAGATCTTAGTAGTTCAGCCTGCCTGCCCACACTGTGGCACTTGGCCTTCCTGTCAGACTGTGCCCCATGCCCCTGTGATTTCAGGACTCCTGTTTTCATTTTCACTAACTGGTTGGAACCAGCCTATGAAATCCCAGACTGTCCTGACCAAATCGGGACATACGGTTACCCTAGTGATAGACCAATTTTACATGAAACATACATCTGGGAGATAAATTAGCTTTAAAAAATGTGTTTAGGGCTATTACTGAGTGCCCTGACAAAGAAACTTTACCCAGGCAATGATGGTGATATAAATAAATGTTAATTCAATATTGAAAATGAGATTTTAATTACAAAAAAAATCAGTATGTTCAAAGCCAAGATTCCCATTTCAGCCTTTGAAGGTTGTTTCCTCTTATATATTCAACACAGTAGGTTTTTTCAAGATATACAAAAGGTTGGCCCCTGTACTCAACTCCTTAAGTGTGTGACTAGTCCCATTGAAATCAATTTGATTGCTTCCAATTCTGTGGCACTCTGGCCATATTGAACTCACTGGGAATTTTGCCAGTGATTTCAAAGGGACTACTTATAATCTTTAAGTGTCTGCCTAAATGTTTTGACCTAGATGTATTGTTCTGTGTCCTTCAAACCTCTAGCAGTACAGTTTGTGACACAGACATGAAAAATGCAAAACTTTGTAAGATACCAATGCTTTAAATGGATATCACTTTCTCTCTGCATGTCCCTTTCCCTCTCCGTTCCTGAATTGTTTTCAACAAAATTCCTTTTGCATTTTCTCCCTTTCTAACTTTTTCTTTTGAAGAGGAAAGATATTACGAATTATTACAGTAGGAATAATTTGAGGAAGACTGCACTAGAAAGCTTGTCTAACATCCTAAATGCATAGTTGGTCCAATAAAAGATATTGCCGTAAGAAATCTTTACCTCTCTACAATAGGAAAGTCATTACAAAAAACTTAATAACCATTAAGTTCTGAAGTTCTGAGGCTGCCTGTCACAAATCAAGCCACTTTTGAGGGGAAGCTCTGCCTTGGAACTCCCCAAGAAGCAGGCTTATTTGGTCTCCGTCTCCTGGAGGACCCTTTGAAGCCAGCCCTGGCATGGTTTCTCAAGGAAAGCTACTGGCTTGAGACCTGGCTTCAATTTGTCCCCGACTTCCCTAGTGATCTGATCTGACCCTAGTTCCCTGCCTCAGAGAACTCCTTTTTGGCCAGGTCCCAAAAAGGGGGTGTTTTCTTCTTCAAACAAGGCAGAGGGGTCAGAGTCCTGGTGTCCCAAACAGCACTGCAGACTGCTCCGCATCAAATAGTCTTTATTGTGCCACAGTAGTCTCCTTTGTCCTTCTTTGGGCTCCACTCTGTCCTCCCTGGGACTATTCTTTTATCTCCCTCTTTGTCTCCACCCTGGGAAGGACCCTTTCTTCCCCAGCTCTCTCAGAGCCTTACTTTTTCTCTTCAGGCACAGTCAGCAACATTTCCTACAAAGCTGTTACAAAAGTATAGTATTCAGCACCTGAACTAACTGTCACACAATAAAATTAAACATAATGTCATGGGGAGCTAATCAGTAGGGCCAGAGGGTCAGGGGGGAGAGGGAGCTTTCATTTTAATAACAGATTTTGGGGGGTTTATCACAGAATTTGCATTTTTTTTTTCAATCAGGGAAAACCAGGATCCCTGCTGATTTGGCTGTGTGTTTATTTTATTATTATTATTATTACCCCTGCACACTACACTAACATGAACATTGTGATCTCTTTTCTGGGCCATATCTCTTATTGCACATCAGCGGATGCATCTACACAAAATGTTTAATCCAGAGCTGCCTAATTAGCTCCACAGTAAAATCTCCATGTGTACATGTGTGGCCCTATTAGGTCGTAGTAAACTAATAAATGCTGCTGTAAGTTAGTATGTGTAAATACAAGTACTGTCCTGCAGCAGTGTTATTTACTGCCCAGCAGTGTATCTATAGACACTGACAAGATCGGCTGGGGCACAAGGGTGCTACAGTGTGCAAGCTGCCTGCTGGCTAGCCCCACACTGGAGCACACTTGTGACCCAGCAAGCCTCTCCACAACACATCAAGCTGAATCAGAGCAGTCCCGGGCTGTCAGGATGACCTGGGCCCTTCGCCAGCTAGGGCTGCTCCAACCCAGCACAATGTGCTGCGGTTCTGGGCACACATAAACGGGGTGCCTGGGAGCAATAAACTCCAGCAAAATATGCACCAGAATTTAGTGATTTACATTAATTGCATGTGTAGATGCTCCCACTGTTTGCTAATGTAATAAAGTACTCGCTTGTAATACCTCCACACAAAGGTGCTGGATTCTGCAGTGGTGGGGTACTGCTTAAATTAGTATGGCAACCTCGACATTGAAAACCTTTAATTTTTGTGCAGCCTCACTGTCTTAAAGACACAAAAAAATGTGAAGTGTGGTAAAAAAGTATGACTGCAGAGAAAAGACTTTACAGGTTTGCAAGTTGTATAAGTCTTGATTTTTTCCTCATTGACAAACCGTAGTACAAAAGAGGGATACCTTTGTTTATCTTATAAGAACTGTCAGAAGAACAGCCCATGCCTGTTCAACTACCAGCTAAT
Organism: Crocodylus porosus; assembly: GCF_001723895.1. Taxonomy (NCBI): domain Eukaryota; kingdom Metazoa; phylum Chordata; order Crocodylia; family Crocodylidae; genus Crocodylus; species Crocodylus porosus. The sequence continues at coordinate 40,628,896 of NW_017728949.1, forward strand.
GTTTTTAGTCCTGTTAGTCATTGAAGTGTGAGAAAATGAGAAATAATGAATAGGATATATACTAAGATTTGCTTTATAGCATTATCTAGCAATAACACTAGACCACCAAAGCAAGGCATCAAGGTATAAAATAATATACTGTATATAAACATTACTAGTGGCTTTTGCCAGTATAATGATGGTGGAAAAAGCCTAGAATATTAGCTTAGGACTGACCAGACCCACACTTGTTTTGTATATAAAATATGACAAGAACTGGCTCAATGATACTATGAAAACTTTCAAGCATGCAGGTGTTCCTCTTTTAATTACAATTTATCCTGATTTTCTCATCCCAGGTTGTAACTAAAAGGTGTTGTATAGGTGATATATTGAAAAAAAACAATTGGGACCATTTTATAGAGAGAAAAGTGCTGCATCTAAGTAAGCAGTGCTTATTATGAGTTGGTGACCCAGCTGCCTCAAAAGGTTTACTGAATAATCTGCAGAACCATTCCTCCAGGTCAATGTAATGTCTGTCAGAAGCAATAGAGATAGTGAGAAATGATACAGAGCACCTTGAACTCTGAGTAGTGTCTGGTTGAACACTGAAGTCAGTTAGGAAAGTAAGGAATGGCTGTCTTGAGTATAACCTGAAATGTTCACAATTTTAATCCAAAACAAAATTATAATGTATGACGAGCTTGAATTTTTAATTATAAACATATCATGGGGCGGGAGGGAGGAAGAAGGAATACATTAATTTAGGTTGTTTTATAAATAGTAGATTAGGTTACAGTCTTGCTGAAGAACACTTCAGTATACCCACAATTTTAGAAATTGTGAAGATTGAGAGCTGAAAGAGGCTATTTGCATTTGCTACATAGATTTCTACAGTTTGTAAAGGATAGGTTATTTTTAATAGATTTCCATTTTGATATGAGGAAAAGATTATTTGTGTCAAAAGGTTATTTAGCTCAAAATTGAAGATAATCTAGACCTATTTTTACATAAGAAAAATAACATGTAATAATTTACCAACAAGATGCATATTCTGCTTATCTTGATTGATTTTGTTCTATGGTGCACAACAGTGTTTTCATAATAAGTATTGAGCATATTGTGTAGCGGGGCCAAGTCTGAAGTGAAAATATGTTCAGTGAACAGCCACGTGTTTAACCTTTCTTTGCAATCTAAGCTCCTCCTGCTAGCACTGAACTTTGTGATCTGTTCTTTCTCAGCTGGACTTCTATTAGCAGCCATGAGCAAGGCAGCGGGGAGCAGAATCTTTTTTTTTTAGTAGTTGAATTATTCACCTGTATAAACAAATTCATAAATATTAGGAAGAGCATTCTAGTCCAGGAATATTAGAGGTTAAGGGGAAGGAAAAATGTGTAATTCAGTAAAATATTAGAACATAAATTGTTCCCTCTGTATTATTTTATTTCTCTTGCTGAAATAAGCAAGAATGATGATTAAAGGAAAAAAACACTTGTTAAAGAGTAATTGGAAATCACACCATAAATAGTTTTTATTTAGGGTGCCAAACATACACACTGCTACAACAGATAATGTAAAGAGTTATAACCAAGCAAATAACCCAGTAAGTTGAAAATGCTCCTACAGTAGTTAGAGCTTGACTCTCCAATCTGTTATGCCACTATTGTATTGGTGTAATTCTGAGGTCAGTGGAATTACATTGGGATAAAGCCAGCACAAATGACTGGAGAATCAAGGTTTGGATTTATGTGGTGGCATAGTGCAGCTAGGCTGTTAACACAGTATCACAGTAAAAATACCATTTGGAGTCATGTTGTAATATTTAAAGGTCTTTTAAGTTAACATCAGCCTTATCCCATTATAACAGGAGATGTGGACATTGTGGGCACATCTACATGTACAATTAAGGAAAAGGAATAAACTCCAGCGCATATCATGCCAGAATTTAATTTCTCCTGGGGACTGTGTTTACACGTGCGCCCAGGACCACAGCAGATTGAGCCAGGTCAGAACAGCGGGTGGGCCCTGGGGAGTCAGCATGCTAACCCAGGGCTGCTCCAATCCAGCTCAACATGCTTCAGAAGGCCTGGCTGGGGCATGAGGGTGCTACAGCGTGGGGCTAGGCAACAGGCAGCCCCTGCAGTGAAGCACCTTTGTGCCCCAGCCAGCCCTGTCAGATTCTACGTGTGCATTGATTTGCAGTAAAGAACTTCGCCACAGGAGTAAATACAAGTACTGTCCTGCAGCGGAGGTAATTCGTTTACTCTGTCCTAATAGCGCCACATGTATAGACAATGACATTTTACTGTGGAGCTAATTATGTAGCTCCTTGGTAAATGTCTTGTGTAGATGCACTTTGTGTGTCCAAAGCACAGTACCTGTGTGCTTTGCATTTGTCCATATGTATACATATGCTTATAATATTCATAATGTTTGTATGTAGGCTACCTTTTTGCTGTCACATCAATGCACCTCATAATGAATTTGAAACAATTATTTGTGAAAAGATATCAGGCAGATCACATGAGAGAGTTAATTAAAATCACTATCCCTTTTTTACCCTGCAATAAGATGCCATCCTAATTTAGTGCTAATTGCTAACAAGCCGGATTGAGCAGGGTCTCTAAATACAATTGTCAGAGACCTTTATAGGTAGTCCAAAAGCACTTGATTTTACTGAATGGGAGTACCTATTGCAAGTCTTTGTTTTAAGTTATCTTAAAGATAGGTTTATATGGATGATCTTCACCCTGAGTAACTTCCCAACTGCCATTGCAGTGGTAAATGAGCACATTTCAGAATGGGTCAATGTAAGACATTTGCAAGGTTATGCTGTTCATCTGTTTGCTTATTTTATTAGCCATATGTGACTTCAGGGGAAAAGTCTGAAATGAAACCAAAGCCCCTAATATAGTAAACGATTAGCTCCTTTTGGGGGTCTGTGGGCACCACTACAATAAAAGTAAATAATAGTTCAACAATACATAACACATACCTCACAATTCAATTGGTTATTTCCCATCTTTGATGCAAGGAAACACTGCCATCTCGCACTCCACAGAGTCATATGGCAAATGCTATTTTCATGTTTTGATTTTTTTTTAACATAGACCTATATAAAAGGTCTCTGATGAAAACACCATTTTTATTAGCCAAATGTCAGTGGTGATGCGTAGGAGGTGCATGGGGGTGCTCACCGCTTAGGTAATGGGCAGGGGGGGCAGGCAGGTGCCAGGTGATCACTGCTCCCAGAAGCGGCCGCACCCACTCCTGGAAATGGCGGAAGCGATTGGCCACAGGGCGGTGAGATGGGCTGCGCCCCCGCCCCGGCCAGCAGGACTGGTTGAAGGAGAGGCACATGCCCCCCTGACTAAGGTGGCACCAGTCACCCATGTAATAGTATTGAAATGATGAAATAATTTACTAATTACTGTAATTTCAGGCTGTACAAACAGCAGTAAGAAATTAAGCCCATAAATAAACCTTTGTAAAGCTTAAAACATTTTGCAGTGGCACTTACCTGGACCTGGATGCAGGAGAAAACAAAGAAGCTGAGATTATGGTCAATGCTCATGTTAAAAAAAATTGATCCCAAAATACTGAGGAGAAAATACAACATTATGTTGAGATGGGACATATGTTGACTGAATTTTAGCTCTTTCAGGAACTGATTTAATTAAAATGATCATCCTCCTTCAGTTGCTTCATTTAGCCATATTTCTTTTCATAGACAATAAGTGGTTCCAAACTTAGAAAGCATTATTTTCCTGCTGTACATGAGGGTTGAGAAGAATGAAACTTAACTGTGGAAAATCTAAAAAGGAGGGTGATTTCTGCCAAATAGGTGTAAGTGTTTTGACAGTTAAATTTTAGACGTTCCTTTGGCTCTGTCCTGGATTACATGGATCTGTCCCACACTGGTGACTCAGAAAGCAGTTTTTGGCAGGAAACTACCATATTTACTTGAATATAACCCCCTTCCCCCCCAATAATTAGATTCTACATATATAACGTATAAATTTACTATAATTTTTCAGGTATAGAATCTAATTATTGGAGGTTTGCCTTCAATTTTTCCCTCTCCCACTGCTGTAGCAGAGAAAGTAAATCTGAGGGAGTCAGGTTGCCTCCTTGTTCTCTGCTGCCCTCCATATTCTTCCCCCCTTGCAGCCCCTCCCCGCTACCTTACTGTCAGACCCAGCTGTCCCTGAGCACATAGAAGTGAGAGGCAAATTTGAAAACAGTGACCTTGAAATAAACATACGTGTAGTAATTTGCACATGTACCCATAAATTAACTTTTCTTAATTGATTCATTTTACCTTTTTTTTGGAAACCACTTTGAGTTTTAGCACAGGTGCTCCATAAACACACTTTTAAGCATCACTTTTATACCTGCTTGGATATAGTGGCAAACAATGCTTGATATTAGTCCAAAGACAAAAAGCTTATGATTTACTATATAGTTCATTGAGCTGGGGCTGAGCAGAGGCAACAGCATTTCGAGCCACGATTACAAAAAGCACATATTCAATACCAAAGCCAAGTTCAACACACAAAACAACATTCTGCATAAGCTCACAAATTCCAAGTTGGGAGCACATCCATCTTTGTGGTTAAATATGGCTGCACCACCTGGAGACTGTCATGTCACAATAAACATATTGACACTGCCCTAAATGATGCATGTAAAATTATAGCACACTGCCTAAAACCCCTGTTCCCTGCCTATGTGCACTAACTGGTATAATGCCCCCTTACATCAGGAGGAAGGCAGAAGGTGACATTGACCGGTAGGTCCAACGACTGCCACCCACTATATGGACATCAACCAGTGCACCATCATGTCTCATCAAGAAATAGTTTTTTGTCCTCTACCACTAGTTTTTTGTCCTCTACCACATCATTGACCACATCACCAGAATCAGCCAGAACTACCCTCTGGCAAAAAGAATGGAAAAAAGAGGCAACAAAGCTGGTGAATGGAGCCAGTCAGGAATTTGCCCCCATTGAGGAGTTAGAACCGGCTTCAACTACAAATGGCACACATGGCAGAGCCTGAACAGATTGAGAGTGGCTCTTGGAAGATGCAACTGTCTCATGAAATCATGGAGCCTCTGTGCAGCAGATCAATGTTTTTGTCAGGAGAAGCAAACTATGGATCATCATCTATTCAGTATTTATGTATACTCCACATATCTCCCCTCTCCCCCAAAGGATTTATGTGCTAATTATCCCCCCACTCATGACTGGAACCAAGTGTTCTTGTCATGAGTCCTGGGAACCTCAAAAAAAATTATATACAGGTAAGGCACAGGGCAACCTGGTCCAGCTCTTCCTCATGGGGAGGAGGGTCACTAAACATATGTGACAAGATGAAACAGGAGTGACAGGGATTCTGGGTGAACTGTTTGGGGCCCCGTTTGGTGATGTTCGCCAGGCATTAAAAGCCCGTGAAGAAACAGGAATAATTGGAAATGGGAAAGAAAGGCACAGCTCAGCTGTGAGAATGAAGGGGAGGTGGAAATGTTTGCAGTGTAGTGGCTTACCATGACTTGAGAGTTGGTGCTGGGTGGACTGAGTGTAGTGGGTACTCCCATTTATCTTATTTCGATGGGCTGTCCTAACCTATCTTTGTGGTAGGTTCCTATCAGCATTCAAAGCCTGATCTATGCCTTGAAGGCTGAGAAAAGGATTGTCGACAGGACGTCACAGTATAAGGAGTAGAGAAGGGCGACCCAAAGCTCAAAACAATGGCAGTGGTGGCAAGTAAACATGAGATGGGAAAAGATTTGAAGAGCGGAAATGAAGATCTGGAGACGGAGAGTAGGCAAAGGTGCAGCAGAAGGAAAGAAAAAGCAGTAGCAACAAGAGCAACGGTGGAGGCAGCAACGATGAGAGTGATGATGCCAGAAGGAAGACACGAGCAGAGGAGAGTGGGAGATGGCAAGAGCAGTAGGAAAAGGTACGTTGGGCAAGAAGCAGAGGATGACATGCTGGCTGACCAGGAGTGGCACAGCAGAAAAACATGGAAGAGACACTGAGAGGAGCAGAGGCTGCAGATAAAGGCAACTTTAACTGGTGACAGGAGGCAGATGGGGTCGATGATGAACAGATATGATTTCTTGGAAAAGGTCCTGTTTGAGATTTTGGAGGCACAGTTAGAGCATCTCACTGGCCTGATTGCTTTCTCTAACCAGAAGACTTGTGAATTGACTTACTGGGATGAAGAAGGGTATGAGAACTTTTGGAAGGAATATGCAGAGAAACATGGGAGGGAGGAATTAAGAGGGATAATAAAGTTCATTGCAGGGGAAAAGTCAAGAGAGACTGATTTATTGTTTGAACATGCATGGATTTACTAGAGGCAGAAGACATAGAAAGATGGATGGAAAACTATGCCCAAAGGGTAATGTTGGTATAGAGAAGAACAAATATGTATCTGGACAGAGTCTTGGAGAGCACGAATAGTGTTACAAGCAGACAAATGGAGACCAGATGGTGTGCTGCGTCTCCCGTCAGTGATCCAGATTGGGTCACATCAGGGCTTTATAATGTACCATGGGCAACCAAAACAGTGCAGCAAATGCAGATAGGTGGGGTACCTGTCTGTACAGTCTCCTCATAGTGTACTACAGATGAGGAGGGGTGGGACATAGAGCAGCAGAGTACCAAGAGTCCCTAAAACGCACTATTTGTAAGGAGCTAAGGGTAAAGCGGGTAGAGAAGCCATAAGTGGCAGATTGCAATGAATTATACTATCAGTCTGGGAACAGTATTAGAAATTTTCAATGAATATGTACCACCACAGAGGGAGAAAAGGAATGTGCTGCTTAGAAAACTAGCGATTTACTTGATTGGTGGGAGACTGCACATAATAGAGATTTCAACTGTATAGTTGAAGTGGGTGACAGAACAGGGAAAGAAGGAAATGGAGCTTTAGACAACTCATCTAGATTATTAACAAATGTAATAAAAGAGGAGTTGCTGAGAGATGTGTGGGTATGGGAGAAAGTTTTCACTAGAAAAGACCACAGTCATGGGTGACTGGTGCCACCTTAGTGGTGGGGGGGCACAATACCCCCCCCCAGTGACCAGTCGCAGTGCACCCCCTGTGAGCGCTGACTGGGGAGTGGGAGTGCTGGATGTAGTGCTGCGGCCGCTTCCGGGTGTGCTGCAGCTGCTTTCTGGTCAGTGAGACTGGCTGCGGGGAGACCCGTCCCCAGTCTCACCGACCAGAACGCAGCTGCAGCGGTCCCGGAAGCGGCCACAGCACTACATCCAGCACTCCCACTCCCACTCCCACTCCCCAGTCAGCGCTCACAGGGGGTGCATTGCGATTCCCACCTGCCCCCCCATGCCCATCACCTAAGTGGGGAGCACAGCCTGACAGGGTGTGCACCAGAGCTCTCAGGGGGTGCACATGCACCCCCTGCACGTCACCACTGACCCCAGTGGAAAGAATCAAGAATTGACTTTGTGCTTGTATCAAAAGAAAGAGGTATAAGGAAGAAAGAAATCATACATGTGGCTTTTAGTGATTACTGGATGCTGAAGAGGGAAATGAGTCTTAGTAAGAGCCCCATGAGCATGAAGGGACTGTGGAAGTTGAACGTGTGGCTGTTAGAAGGAAGAAATACATCAAGTATACACGAGACATTGAGGGGTGGTGAACACTGAAGAAATATTCAGGAGTACCAGAGATTGGTGGATGATGAGGAAGAGTATGGGAGAAGTCTTCAGGAATGAAGGCCAAAGATGTTTGGGGAAAAGCGTAAAAGTGCTAAGAGAACTGCAAAGAAAGATGTAGCTGCTGCTAAAGAAAGCTGCAGGAGGAGGACGGGTATGAGAAGAGCTAGAAGAAACAAGGCAAGAGTTAAAAAACTGGTTTAAAAGCAATATGAGAGAGAAAATATTCTTAGCAAAGGCACGCTGGGTGGGGGAAAACAAAGAGTGGTCCCAATACCTTTCAGGCAGAATGAAGGTGGCAAAAGGAGAGCTTAAAGCAGTGCGGGAAGAAGGTAGTGCCTGGGTGGAAAAGCAGGAGGAGGTGTTGGAGATGACAAGAAGATTTTATGAAGAGCTATACCACAAAAAGGAAAGAGGAAGAAGATGAAGTATTTATTGGAAGAGTTTGAAGAGAAAGTAGAGGAGAAGGAAGCAAAGATGGAAAAAAAACTTAAAGGAAGTGGATGAGTGCTTAAAAACCATTAAAAGAGGGAAATCAGGAACGGCTGGACTGCCTATGGAATTTTACAAGAAATTTTGGGTATGGATAGGGAAGGGATAAAGTGGAAGTGTTCGAGGAAATAACGGAAACAGGAGAGGCAGGGAAAGATTCTATAAGAGGTGTTGTAATCTTACTCTTCAAGAAAGGAGAGAAAGAACTTCTGAAAAACTGGAAACCGATTATCCTCCTTAATATGGACTATAAGTTAATGGCCAAGATGCTGGTTTAAGAATGAGGAAGAACCTCTAGAAGATAATACATGAAGACCAAATATGCGCAGTACCAGGTAGAACGGGGTGGGCAAAATACAGCCCACCAGGCCATTCTATCCAGCCCTCAGGACCCCTGAAACATTTAGAAAATGTTTATCTGCTCCTGGCTGTCTGTCAAAGATGACAGGAGACAGGGGCAGTAGGAGCCCAGCCTCACCCTACCCCTAACCATTTCCCTGCCTTCCTGCCCCCACACTGCTACAGCACCATGTTGCTCCCGGCTGCATTGCCAGCCGAGGAGCACAGGGCCTTGCTGGTACCCTGGTGCATGTGTGTGCGCGTGTGTGTATTTTCATAGGGTGAGTCCCACACCCCCCCCCCACCATACACGTACACCCACACACCATACATGCAGACCCACACAGTCTCACACACCCCAGCCATCCTCCATACCCACCCACACCCCACATATCCACACACGGCCACATGCTCCCACCGCCTTCACACCTACCCACCCCCACAGATGTACCCACATTCACCTGCCCACAGCCTTGCCACAAACCTATACTCTCGCCCCACGCACACAATATACAAGATTAAGTCTTCATTCTAAGCTATTATATACAATCACCTCTATGTACACTACAGGAATGCATGTAAAACAGGACAAAATATTTTTTGAAATCAAAGTAATGAATGTCTTAGATGTTTGCCTTTTAGAATATAATTTGGTACTTCTGGGGGCAAGGGAAGAGACTTCTGGTAGAAAAGGTCAGGGGTTAGGGGGCAGAACTTCCTATCCCAAGATGGCAACCAGGGGGCAAGACCCTTGTCAAGGGGTGGAGCTATGTGTGCGCCCCTCGACAGCTTGCAAAAACTCGATAAGTGGCCCTTGATCCGAAATAATTGCCCACCCCTGAGGTAGAAGTTTCTCTGAAGCTATCAGGATGATCAGAGATGCACTGCCCTACTTCAAAGTGGCAAACACAAACAGTTATAGCAAACCTAGACTTAGAAAAAGCATATGACAGAATGGATCATGATTATATATTTGAGGTGCTAGGAAAAATGGGTTTCTCAGAGAAATTTATATGTTGGATAAGGTTACTGTATTAGAGAAGCAGAGAATCAAGTCTAAATTAATGAGCATCTAATGGGCCCATACAGGAACGAGACAAGTTTTATGAGAAGAGCACACGGCCGAATCTGACCAGTCACGTTGCTTTCTCACTTGCATTGATGACCTTTACCTAATGCAAGAAGTCTACAGGCCAATTAGGAGAGAGGCACTGTTGCATCTGGTTTTGGCCAAAGGGGATGATCTGGTGAGCAGTCTGAAGATTGAGGGGAAGCTAGGTGACAGCAACCATGACTGCGTGTGTTAAAACTAGTTTATGGAAAGTAATTAACCTCTGTGTGTTTAAGGTGTTATCTTTCAATGAAAGAAAGTGCCTGAAGCTGGGTTGGAACAAGGAAGAGATCAGAGATGAAGCGATGGAGGAGAAGTAGAGGAAGGAGGATTGGACACACTTGTTTCCCTAAACCAACAGAGAGGATTGATGGGAGGGCAAAGCATTTCTGTTGGTTACTGAAAAATAGAGGTTTTTTTTATAAGGAGGGAAGTTGCCAGTTTAAGATCCCAGTTTTGACCATTAATCTCGCAATTCTGAAATGGAATTCTTTTGCCTGTGGAAATTCTCCAGTCCTGTAATACAAAATCATTGTATCGTGCTGCTGTGTTTGGTAAGTGACTCAAAACATGCAACTGAAATCAGCTATTAAAGACTATTTGTGACAGGATTTATCTTTTATAAACTCTTTGCAGCAGGTATTTTGCCTTCCTATGTGCCATATAGAGGAGGGGAAATACTTTTTCTCTCTTGCTACAAGGAGTAGGACATGAACAAACAGCTTAAAGTTGCAGCAAAGTAGCTTTAGGTTGGATGCCAGGAAAAAACTTCTTCACTGTTGAAACAGTGAAACAGTAAAATACACTGCCTAGGGAAGTTGTAGACTCTCAATCTCTGGAAATATTGCAGAGAACGTTGGACAGCCACTGATCAAGAATTATCTAGATGTAGCTATGTCTATGTTAGTCTATGGCTTTTTACCATGCTTCTGGGCTTTCCTAGTTGCCACATAGGGCCAGGGGGAATTTTTTCCCCTCTTGCTACTACATGTATCAGGTGTTTTTTAAGCCTTCCTCCAAGGCATTAGGGTTGGCTGCAGCCAAGGCTGGGGATTTTGTGTGAGGTTTGCCAGTGCTTCTGTTGGAACCTAAACCTGGAGGTTCCTGGCTAGAGGGTCTTGCCCCTCCACTTGGGGTCAGACCAATTGTCAAGTTTGGAGTCAGGAAGGAATTTTACCCCATAATCAAATTGGTATGGACTGTGGGAGTTTCTGCCTTCCTCTGTAGTGGAGGACAAGGCCCTCTCCCTGGGATCTCTCAAGTGTATTTGAACCACCCTTACAGCAGCAGGATATTGCCCACTGTGGTCCCCTTGCTTTAGCTGTGGCAGATTAGGGTATTATGTCTTGTGTTGTGTCAGGGTTGACTATGTGGTTTTGCTGGGAAGTTAGACAATAGATTTGTACAGGGATGATCTGGCCTCAGGCAGGGAGTTGGACCTGATCTCTAGAGGTCCCTCCCAGCCCTACTTCTCTGTGTGTGCCGACAAGCGTGGGGGAGGGGGGAAACACCTCCTTTATTGGAAGCAGCAGTGCGTTACTTTGACCTGGCTTAGCAGTGTCTGCATAAATCAGTGGTTCCCAACTTTTGGTTGCGACCCAAATGAGGGTTGGGGGGGCAATGCCGGTGGTGCCACATACAAAAGACGAGCCGCACCACGTGCCAGGAGCTCTCCTGCCCCCAGGCTGCCCCTGCCGCACTCTGCTCCCAGCAGTGGGTCACAGCAAAAAAAACTGGTATAAATTCTGGTGCTTCTACAGGGCTTGTTGGTGCTTTTATCTAAAGCTGATTCAAAAACGCCCCACTAAAGTGCCCAATATATATAGAAGTTGAGAAAGCCAGGTCCCATTAATGCAATGCCTCCTCTGGGCATGTGCTAGGCTTAGTTTGGGAGCATGCTGAGTTTAAAGTAAAGCATCCCTTCCCCCTCCCCCCCATCTGCAAGCAGCCTAGCATTCTTTGATTCTCTAAAGTGACTTGATACTACTATATGAATAATTAAGTGTTTATGTATTAGTATTTACTAAAAGGGTTTAATCTTGTCTGCTTTCATATTGCTTCATATGTTAATGAAGTTGGTATATATTTAAAAAATGCCTCAATGTTGCATTTACTTAGCTTAGCCCGTTAATATTAGCATGCTCAAAGTTTAGCCTGTCTTGCACACCCAAATATGTTTCTTTACTCATAGAGGATCACTAACATTATACAAGGCCTTTGTTACCTTTGAAATATGATAATATATTCAGATGCTAACAAGTAGCAGAACAGTTTCTTCTTATAAAGGAAAACGATCATTTTAGAACAGTATTGATCACTCTAATAATACAGAGCAATCAACCATGAGAATAGCTCTCTGTAAATGTGGGAAAATTATTACTTCCAAACTATATCATATTTTCATTTTTGACATCACAAACATTGAGAAAACAAAAATAAGTTATTATTTTTAGTTTGCTTGAAAAAAATGTGAGGATGAAACTGAAGTGAAGATTAACTTTCAATATTTTGCACTTTTTTAGCTGGATTATCAATGATTGTGAGAATTAAGGTTCTAAGCTATTGAAATCTACTTCCCTGCTCTGAACTCAGAAGAAGAATGGTTGTATGCTTAAGATTATTCATGATTACAATGATTTTCTTAAATGCTTTAATAATTTGTTAGCAATAAGTAATACAACACATTTATGCTAATAAAACATTGCCATGCATCAACTTCAAAAAATCTGTAATTTCCATATACTCTATGTGGATATGCTTACTAATTTGTTTTTAAAAATGCTGACATAAAAGGCTGCAGTTCAGTTTTGCTCCCTCTTTTTTTCAGAAGCCAAATGCAGTGTTTCCTGAGGTTCAATATTTGGAGTATTTTCAGGGTGTGTTGTGGAACCTTATATTATAGTTTCATATACTTTACCTACTAAACAAGTTCCAGGTGAAATTATTATGATTTTTGTCTATCCCTTCAGGTACCATCATCTTCTCTCATTTTTAAATAAGTCATAAGATATAAAGATGTTATGTGTGTGAGCTCTTCCTTAATGTCTTAAAAAGGCTGTTTGTTTTTTCAATAGGTCGAGAACAGACCCAAGTATTATGGAAGAGAGTAAGTAATATCTTATTGCAAAATACAGTCTAATGTGAATCACCGTTACTAATTTTTGATGTTCAGTGAAGGCTCTGGAAGTTCACTGCATAGTTGCTGTATCTCATCTGTATATTTAACCCTGCAGGAGTGTGGGGCTAGTTTAAATTTGCAGGCCCATTTACCTGGCAGGGTGGTGACTTTGCAAGAGGCTGCCTCATGGGGTGCTCAGCATACTGTATGTGCGAACAACCTTGCTGTGGTCATTATCCTTGGTGTCTACAGCCTGAGCAGTAACTGCACAACTCTGCTGTGCCATGTTCCTATCAGTTGTCTCATTGTGCATGGGAATTGAGGAACTTTTATTCCACTTCACCACAGTATTTCTTGCTTACCTGCAGATTCTTATTTAGGTAATGCTATTTTGTCTACCTGAAATTGCACCTGCTTCAATTGCTGTTTTAGCCAGGAAAATGTAGTGCTTGCTATCTGTGCTGTAGTTTTAAATGCTGGCTTCTTTTCACCACAGAGATGGTGGCTACTGCAACATATCTGTGTGTGTAAAAATCTCTTTGGAACCATATAAGAGGTTAAATGCTATTTTAAATATACATTATTTATATTTCCTTGTACTCTATCATACTATTACACACAGATGGTTACGTTTCATACAGAGAATTAAACCAAATTTTATTTCTGTGTTTACTTTGCTATAAACGTATGTACATTGGACAGATTATTTGGAAGATTATTTAAAATCCTCAGTGCCTGGCAGATTATGAAGCTGCCCCAGAGTAGTACATATGTAGGTCCCTCTAGCACATAATATTAAGCCAATAGAGTAAAATGGACAGATCTATCTACTAAACTGATGTTAGAGGTACACTTGTTTGTAGGGAAAAAGCATTCTTCTCTTGATATATTTAAGCAATTTTAATGATCTAGACCCAGTAGTCATAAATAAATATGTGGGTCAAATTCCAGGCAAGGAGAGAAAATTAACAAAACAAAAAGATTCCTGCAAAATAGCTTCAAGTTCAGTGGAGTTTCTTTTAAAAAGCCTGGGATAGTTGTGGCTGTTTTAAAAAAAAAAAAGAAAAAGAGGAAAGAAAAAGATGGAGTAAGATTCTGAAAAGTGTGTTTTGAAACATCTTTGACTGCAAATAAAGATGCACTTTGTTTGCTAGATTTCATGGTATGATCTCAAGGGAAGAAGCCGACCGGTTATTAAGTGTTGCAGAAGGAAGTTACCTCATTCGTGAAAGCCAACGGCAACCTGGTACTTACACTTTGGCGTTAAGGTTGGTAATGAATATTTCACTTAAAAAGTTATAAAGTATAGATAATGGTGGTAATATGTGAACCTCAACCACTTATTTCCTTTGTACATTTTCTTGGAATAGTCGGTGTTTAATGAAGATATATTTTTTTACCTAGTTACAGGTCAATATCATTAGAATCCTTTAAGCCTTCCAGCATGAGATTAATATTTATCATTTGAAATATTGAGATAAGTATTTACAGCTGGTTAGTTTTATTTTCCTATAGATTTTTCCTCCTTTTTCTCTTCTGCCTTTGCTTTCCAATTCTGCCCACGGATAGCCACATGGGAATGTTGAGAAAGGAGGTGAACAGGAATTAGAAGGTGCTTCTGTGTTCTTACACCATTCAACCAACTCTGTAGCAGTGCTGATTCTTCCCTGGTTGCTTGTTTTAAGAGCCTGCCTGATGCTCTGACTTCTGTCTACCATTTATGCAGCTTTCTGTGAACTAGTCTGTATACCTGGACAGTTCTGACCTATCTGGGTATGCAAGCCTAACCACCAATTCTATATATGTCTAATAACAGAACTGGTTTATATCCTCAATGTAATAGGCAGAATATGATTTTATGGTGTCTAGTTATTTTGCTTTCAGAGATAGCTTATTAAATAAATTGACTTTTCAGTTCCATTTCAACTTATCTGCAGATGTCTCAGATCCATTTTTGCATGTGTTTAGCTTTAAGAGCAAGTAGTACTTCAGGAGAACTGCTAGAGTGGCACTGGTCCTGTTTATTAGCGGCCCATCCTGTTTGTAAGCCCTTTTTACCCTGTCCATTTCTGAATCAGAAATGGACAGCAAAAAGTCCTGTTTTTCAGGTCACTGGTGGAAATATATGTTAGTCATTTGTCCTCATGATTCTATTGGCTGTGCCTAGTGGTAGGATGGTGTGAAGCCTGGAGGAGAGGGGATATGAGACAGCTAGGAAGGGAGGGAGATGGTGGCTCCACCCCTTGCTGATTGGCCAAGGAGCCCAGTGCTCATCCCCCCCCCGTCCCTCCATGCTGATTGGCTGAGGTGGTGGCAGTCCCATCTCTCACCACTGATGAGCTGAGGGGAGCTACCCCTCACCAAGGGGCTGGTCAGTATTCTGGGGATGAGTCAGTGGCTGCCCTAAGAACTGTTCTCACATACTTGAAATGAAGCGTGGGCTTAAAATGCTTTCCCAGGTCAGCAGACGCCTTTTCACATATCAGTAATCACACAGTTTTTTCTCAGGCAGATTAGACCAGACAAAAACATATCTAACAAATCTGAATTTTAGTTCATTTCATTTTGTGAAATACCACAAATTCTTTTTCCTACCCTTTTGGAGTGTCAAGATTTTATTTGAATCCCACAACTTACGTGTGGCAGAGAGAAAAGTATAAGGAGAGGGGAAAAAAAAACAACCTCCTCTTCTAGTCTCTTGTTGCATAGATTTGCATGTAATATTTTAATTAGTAGATTGTACTTTACTCATGATCTTTGCAGTGTAAAGTATCCACAGTCTTCTTAACAATAAAATTTAAGACCATTTTTTTTGCCACTACCTTCCCCTTCTTTGGGCATGATGAAGTGCTATTCAGTCCATTAGTAACTATGGAGAATGTTAAAAGCAAGTAAAAGGGATAAACCATGCACGCTGCATGCCCCTGGAGGCTGGGGGGGCATGGCAACCACCCGCAGGTGGTGGTGGCAGGAAGCAATGTCAGGTGAGGGGTGGCGAGTGCCAGCTACTGCAGATGCCACTGGCAGCAGTGCCCATTGGCAATCAAGGACTGCCCACCAGTGCTGCTGGCAGTGTCGGGGGGAGTGGGGAGGGTGACAAGTGGTGACCGCCTGCAGGTGCCTCCGGCAGCATCAGCAGCACTTTTCGCATGGGATGCACCGCCAATCTCAGGGGGTGCACATGCACTCCCTACTCATCGCTAATGTGATAAACATTTTTAAACCCACTTTTTAAATTTAATTTAAAGATTTGGCTGACCAGACCGTTGGACTGTTGCTATTTGTTTAAAATAAATGAATATTAGGGAAATTCTAAGACTGGAAGAGTGGTAAAGTTCTGCTAATACCTAAAAAGGGCATGTGGAATGGACTGGGTAGCCTTAACCAGATAGCCTGGCATCAGTCCTGAGCCAAATAGTAGAAAAGGTATTGTAGGTCAGGTATTGGGACCTGGATATCTGATAGTTCATCTGATATCTGGTTATGGCTACCCAGTCCAACTCGCTTGCCCTTTTAAGATTACATAGAATCACCTGCAGTCATTTCAGAATCTGAGGTCTTCAGTGAGATGACTAAATAATTAACCCAGTTTACTAGGAAACTGTGCCTAAGTATGCATATAGCACAAGTGAAAAATGTTGTTTCCTTTCTGGCCCTTTTTGCCTTGTTCTTGCAAACAAACCAGTTGAAACTGATGAAATTTCTGTTGTCTGAAGAACAAGTTGCAGTCTCCAACAAGTTCAATTCTTGTAAGCTTTTAATAACATCTAGAACTGCTTGATCACATCACAGCAAGCTCTTGACCCCAAAATTAAGCTCTGTTAGTCGTTCTGCATAATGCCACAAAAAGGTGGGGTTTAAAGAAAGCTACTATGTCAACTAGTGAAACAATGGATAGGAAAAAAGAGTTTTTCTTGAAACTTCCCATCCTCTGATATCAGTGTTCTAGATATTCCACAAAGAAACAGAAACTTTGCTTTCGAAAGTTAAGATTTACTATTGTTCTCAAAGGCCAACTGATAAATTTGCCTCAGATATCTTGAATACCAGCACAGCACAGGACAAGATATGTTGAAATGCTAGTGCATATGAACAGGAGCCTCAGTAATATTTATCCAGCAAGAGTTTATTTTTTGGATAGGCTGGACATCTGGCAGAAAGAAAAATATGATTCATTCTGGGATTGTGGAGAAAAGGTAAGCATACTTTGGGAAATTTGAGGTAGAGATATTAATAGAAGTGTTGAGTCTAAGTAGTGCAGAAACATTTTAAGGAAAAAAATTGCTGCTGAAAGTATTATACAGCAAAAAAGAAATATGATAAAAAAGTACTAGTTTGCATTGTTGTAAATGAGTTTTCTTAAGAACACTTAAAAATAAAAATAAATAAAGGACTGCCAAGATATTTCTCTCTCTAGTAATCAGACTAACAGGGACACATTTATATTGATTTGTATTAACATATGTGAATCCATTGGTGGTATTTATTGTGGTGTAATGGCTCTCTTTCACTCTAATAAAATAAATTCAAATATGAAAAGAACTGTTGTTTTAATGGCTAATCTAAAGGCAGAAGTTCTGTCACTGAATCCTGGTCCTGCAAAATGCATGGTGCTTTGTGGCCGATGGGGAATTGTGGTTGTTTGGCAGCTTATAGGATGTAAGCCAATCAGTACCTTTTTTTTTTTAATATGCAATTTTTTGTCAAGGTAACAGTACATTAATAATGCTTTTACCATGTCTGTTACAAGGTAGAAAGAACTGAAAGAAATTCTTGAAGCCAATAAAGTGTGTTTGTCCCTACAGAAAAATGTCATAAGGTAGCTCTCCTGCTGATACAAATTTGTTTCTGCTTGCTTGGGGAAAAGTTTTAATATCCCAGTTCCGAAATAAATTTTCAAGTGATGACAAAGCTATACTTAACTTTAATGTCACAGAAAAATAGTCTTTCAGTTTTGCTATGCTCATCAGTTAACATTTGCTGTGTTATTAGTTTATTTGATAGAAATTTGCATTTGGGAGTATGCTTTCAAATTGAAATGTTGAAAGTAAAGATGCCACTTTGCCATAATTAAGCATTTAACTAATTGTGATTTTACCAAGGAAAATGTTTTTTCTTGCTGCTTTCTACTACTAGAGCAAGTAAAATAACATGCTGTCTTGGTCATTTCCCTCAGTTTCCCTTGATATTGGGTCTGAAAGTGTTTTATTGTCTTTTATACCTTAGCTTGTCATCTTGCCATCCTTCCCTATGACTGGCATAGCATCTTTCTGATATATTATTCTACCCAGTGCAGAGGATTTTTTAGTAGGGTGCCATTGCATATGGCTAGCTTTCTCCTTTAAAACTTTTACAACTTTCTTGTTTACTATTAAAACAATGAGTACTTTCATTCAAAAGAAGTGCCATATTTATTCAATTCCAAGACAAGGTTCCTTCCGCTCCTCACACCTACTCCCCCCAGTTCAACTTGGGGAAAGAAGCCATGCATCTTGGAATTGAACATCAGATGGCCATGGAGGGCAGGACAGGCAGCTATGGCTCTGGCCTCATCCCCACTTCAAACAAGTATGCGCTTTCCTTACACTACTTGAATTTCAGTGTTTATCTGGATGGACTTCAATTTCATCCACTGTACTAGGTATGGGTGTATTGACTATTGGGGCAACTGGTGCCTCCTGAGTTGGGGGGGGGGCACTTGCCCCACCTCCCCCCCACGGCCAGTCAGCAACCAGGGAGAAGAGGAGGTCCTCTGCAGCCGATTGCACCAACCTGGAAGTGTAACTTCTGGGTTGGCATGGTCATTGGCCACAGGGGAACTCTCCTCTCCCCTGCCCCCTGTCGTTGCAATTTACTGTAGGGGAGACCATGGGGATCACAACTCTTGGCACCCCCACTCCCTGGCTAGCACTCTCGGGGGAGCACCAGCACCCCCTCCTGCCCCCATTGCCTAAGTGGGGAATGTTGGCTGTAAGGGGGTGCACCAGCACTCTCAGGGGATGCACATGCACCCCAACACATTGGCACTGATTGAATAGTGGGCATGTTAGAACAGATTGGCAGCATTGTGACCATTATGAACAGCATATTGATACTGTCCTGATCAGTCTTTCTGGATTTGAGGCAGCCCTTCATAACTTTTGTAAATGAAGTGCCACCCAATATCAAAAACTAAAATTACATATAGTATCTACGTCTCTGCAGAGGGGCTGGGCAGTGGGATGCAGGATTCTCCAGGCAGGGACAAGCCTGAGCCTGTGCTCAATTTATCTCCTCACACCTTACCCTGGCATTTTGGTTGAGAATCTCTGGCTTTAATGGATCAAATTTGCCCCATTTCTGCACTGCAACTTTTAGGTTGTTTTAGTATAGTGCACAAGGGGTCTCTCTTGCTGTGGTGATTGTCAGCAGTCTCATGGCATACACAACAGTTGTCTTAAGACATGAGGGCAGTGTCTCAGTAGGAATCCTTAAGGCTAATGTAAGGGACAGTTGAGGTTAACAGTAAGTTCACTAATTCAGGTTAGGCCATTGAGACAATAGTAGCTCCTGTTTGCTGTACCAGCCCAAGTTTTGCCACAGCAAAGAGATGTTATACTAGGTCCTCCAGTGTGCCTGTTCTCTCCTACCAATATATTCTGTAATTTTTGCAAGAATGTTGTCCTAAAATGTGTTTTGACTGTGTTTTGGATTTTTTTGGCACATTGGGGCATTGTTTAAAAAGAGTAGAACTAAAGCTAGGTTGTTGTAATGGCATGCACCTTAACTTTGTATGCCTTGTTTTCATATGTTTAAGTCTGCATTGCTTTACTACATTTCCTGATTTCAGAGTTTTAAATTAGCCACTATGCACTTTCTGAAAATGCAGGAGGCACAACTATACCATCTTAGTTCTGCATTGATGACATTTTTGGAGTATTTTATTATACAATATTTTTTGTTAAAATTGATCACAAAATTACCAAATAATGAGAATCAAAAGGTTAAGAGTTATTTCTGTGTTCACAGATTGAAAAACATATCATTATTCATTTTATAGACTTTTTTTAGAAATATTCTAATTAAAAGATTAATCAACATAGAAGGCCTTTGCTTGGCTTTGGCTCTTTTGCATCTTTCCCACAATGCAAAGCAACAGTAATACCAGTCTGTGACCACTCTAAGAGTTACCTGTGTGTAAGAAGAATACCCAGGAGCTATGAAACCAGGATAACTCAAATATGTGTTTTGAGACACATGGGGCATTCCCAGAGAGAGCATGGGTATGCATATCTTACAGAGATTTCGAATTGTCAGTACAGTCTTCAGGAACCAGCTGTATAGGCTGCTGCTGGACAGAGCAGCCTAGAGACCTGCATTAGCCATATCCCCTTCCGGTTCCTGCACCAAGCTCAGGCAAACCAAAAAAAAATCTAGACCCCTGTGAACAGAAATTTTACCAATTCTATTTCCTTGAATAAAGGCTAATGGACGCTAGACCATCTGTGTGAATCTGAGCAATTGCTTTTCTTCTAAATTGTTGAACCACGCTTATCCTGCAGAGGGATGTATTGTATGTAGGAAGAGACCACCCACGGCCCTTCTCATTCTGTTCCTAACTCCTTTGCTCATTCACACCTTGTCAGACTTTATTCACATAACAGTGAACAGCTCCAAAAGCTATTCAACTTCACTGCTTGAATTTGATGCTAAAGAGTTGCACTTCTGGAACAATCAAATCCAAGTAAAAGTTATGGAGTATAGTGTCAGCATCACAAATCCCACCTGATGTTCCAAATGCACAGGTAAGTAGGCTTAACACCAACTACAGAAGGAATTGGTTTGGCTCTGTGTCAGTAAAGAAATACCAACCAGTTCTACAGTACACTAGCTTTGTTAACTTTGGGAATAGATTGGACAATGGTATTGGACCAGCACTGGAAGTACAGCTAAAATAGGCAAGTCATGCTGTCTGGTTTAGGGGGTTGAATGCTGAGCTCTGGGCCAGAAGGTTCTTAGCCCAAAGTTGGTTCTGGGCACTGACCAGTACATGGGTTTGGGGTGTGCAAGAAAATTATCTCCCTCCCAAGGTGATGCAATCGCCTACCCTGGAAATCTTCAGGAAGACCCGATGATCTTCTGAGGTGCCTTCCAGCCTCACAGTCTATGAATCTATGCAAGCAAAAGAGTTGTGCAGAGGTTCTCAGTTTCTCTTTCCCAATCCTGCTGCATTTTCCTTCCTTTTTTCTTAGTTGTTAGGATAGCCTGAGGGATGCCTTAGCATAGGGCTAGTCCACACTAAAAATTTAATATGAACTAAGTTAGGGTGTGAATTTAAAGTGTCATTCTTGTTCCTAAATAAATTCATGTGTAAAAACCCCTCCATGCTGGCCTGTAAAAGCGTAAGCCAAAAATGCTGTCACACACTCAACATAACATATAGGCCAGGTCAACTTTTCTCCTTTGATATCAACAAACTGGGCATATGGTATAATGAGCCCTTGTCAGCTATGTATGCCACTGTACAATCATGCTTGGTCTATGGATAATCCATTTTTGGATGGTGTGGACTTGTTTTATGACTAGAATGGCTCCATATTCAGTGATTTGTGCTTTTCTGCACCCTTCTCCAAAAGGCTTAAGCCCTTTGCAAATAATTACCTAAATCTCAGTACAGTTCTGTCTGATTATAGATCTGTGTGTGGTTATCTGGGGAGCATCTTTCTTAAGCACACCCTGCCCGCCCACTTCTGTTCTGAGCATGATGTCCTGGAAATGAAGTAGTACAGCCAGGTTGTTCCCCAACTCTGCTGTCAAGCACTGCTGACAGAAATCAGAGTTGCACTCAGAGTGATTCTGCTGCCTTATTTCAAGGTTTGGTGCAGGTAGGGCCACAGCAGGCCATGCTTGAGAGCTGCGCCCCCCAGAGCACTGTGGAAGGGGACAGATGCACCCTATGGGTGCTTTGCTGAGATAGGATAGCCATGTTCCTATGTGAGTGCAGTTCTCCTACAGTAGACATAGCCTAAGTTAGGGGTGTCAAACATATGGCTTCCTGATTGGATCTGGCCCACAGAGCTGCTCTATCCAGCCTCCTGCTTTACCGATAGGCTACTCAAAGCTGGGGAGCATAGTCTGCCACAGAATTCAGGGCCCAATGGCCCTGCTGGCCATGGCCATTGATGGGAACTCACCTTGCTGCCACTGCCCCCAGCCCCTCCTCCAGATCCACTTCTGCCACCAGACACCTGCCCCTGGACTCCTCACTGCTGCTGGACCTGTTGCCACCATAGAGAGGGCCCCTGTGCCTCAGGCTGTTTCCAGTCTACAGGGAGCCATGCAGGCTGAATCTAGCCTGTGGCCCCAGGTGAGTTTGACAACTCTGGTGTAGGAGGTTTGCTTTAAGAGGCTCAATCTTTGCCTGAGCGCTGAGTAGCCACCACAGTCAGTAATAATATTTAAAAAAGAAAAGAAATTAATGCTAACAGTTCGAAGTCAGGTTTAGAAAAGTACACTTCAGATTCTTTTTAATGGCTGTCTCTGTGCTATTGTCAAATGGGCTTTCCACTTACATAGGGAGCTGCATTTTGATTAGCCCTGACTAGAGGAAAGTAACCGTTGCTATTCAGTTATTTGGCATCTTTACTGTTTTTCTTTGAGATTGAGTACTCTTTTAAGGTGACACATGAAGCAAGTGCGTTTTTGTTTAAACTCAAGATAAAGGATTACTCAAAGATAGAAGTAGATTCACAGGAAAAAAAAGAAAAAGATAAAGTAAATGCTTTTGTTTGTGTGTGTGTTGAAATTAAGCTGTACTTCAAATGAAATTGATGGTCAGAGCCCAAGTAGGCCTGCAGAGTTGCATCATTTAAGGTATTGATCAGAGGAGAATGATGCAGAGAGACAGGAAGAGCAGGGAACACCAATCATCAAAGTATTATATAATTTCATCCCTTAATCAGCATGCAGTTTCTCATATTTTATTTAAAGAGAATACAGTGGCAAAATTTATTAACTAATTTTAAATAAGAAAATGTTACTTATCTTTTTTGCAACCCTGAAGTGAAGTTTTAAAAAATTATCACCGTTGCATATGTAGTCTCTGTCAGAGAGTAAAAGTATTATAAAATATATTGTGGTGTAAATTAGATATTCCCAGTGGATTAAAAGAATTAGAAATTCCTAATTAATTCCTGCGGGCATTAGAACTGCTTTAAAGTCAGCAAAACAGTAAGACCCGGCTTAATGCCAGGGCCTGTAGCTGCTGATGATAACAATAAGACATCATTCACAATGTAGCCTTTTGTGGTCAAAAACTTGTTTAATAATTAAGATGAAGATAAAAAGGAAATACGGAGAGATTGTGCTAGTGGTAGGCGTTGAAGTGTGATGGTACTGTGTGTTCTTTTGAGCTGATATCTGCAGTAGCAGATTTAGTTGGTTACCATGGTTTCCTTTCCTGCAAATCCTATTGTTGCAATATTGAGAATAAATTGAAATAAGGTTCAGCCACATGATTTTTTTTTAAAAGGTAATTCTGTTAGTCCTGATTATGAATCACAGGTTTTGTTTACACTGTTGGGTTTCAGTACATTGGAGAGTAGGTGGCATCAAGACAGAATTCTTAAGGGAAGTTAAATGTTAGGAAACTTAGTGATCCTTAGTTTGTTTTACTGATTTTAGTATGCATTATACAGGAATTGGAAAAATGTTTTAATGCTCTGAACACTAACAGGAATCCTAAAATGATAAAATGGTATTACAAAAAATTATAACTAATATTCATTATAAAATGAGCCTTCAGCTAGAGTGTACATAATCTCATATCCTATTAATGCATTTACTATACAATACTGCAAAAGCATCTTTTAGATTTTGTAGGACAATTTCTTGCATTTTGGAATGTTGGAATTTTCAAAAGATATTTCATGAGGTTTCAAGGAACACCCATGGGTGGAGGGTGGGGTCACAGCCTGCCTGCAACGATGCAGGTGGGGGCACTTCAGCAGCCACCCAGCCGCCCACTCCCCAGCCCTCCCCCACAGCTAGCAATTGTCAGCAGCAGCTAGGAAGGAAGGGGGAGATGGAGACCCCCCAACAGTGCAGCTCCTCCCCCCCTGTAACTACCCCTGCTGGGGTCTTGGGGGGGATCCAAGCTGGGCCCATCAAGTAGGTGGGGGGGAGGGCTCCACTTTCCAGCCCCTCCCCCAGGTCTGGATGCAGCAGCCTCTGCTGCTGTCAAGATGTGTAGGGGGTAGGGCAAAGAAGGGAGCCCCACCCCCACCATGTGGGCCCAGAACAGCTCTCTCCAAGACCCAGTAGGGGTAGCTGGGTGGGAGACGCATCCAGCAGCAAACTGCTTTTCCCTACCTCCCCACTCACCCCTTGCAAGCATCTTGACAGCAGCTGCTGTGCCTGGACCTGGGGTCGGTGGGGAAGAGGAACAGAGCTTGCCCCACCTGCCTGGTAGGCCCTGTCCAGCCTGGCTTCCCCTTCTGGGGTCTGTGAGTGAAAGGGCTCCATTTCCGGCCTCCCTTCCTCCCCCCTAGCTCTGAGCATAGCAGCCTCTGCTACAGTCAAGATGCTAGTGCAGGGGACAGAGGAAATGGAGACTCCCTCCAATGCCAGCCCAGCCCAGCCCAACCCCTCCCCCCCACAAGACCCCAGTAGCTGGGGGGGCTTGCTTCCCTCACCCTCTCCCCCCGCCTGGCTGCACAGGGAGGAGACAGGTTTTCTGTCCCCTCTCTGTGATGGCCCCAGAAGGAGAGGGGCCGATGCGCTCCCCCATGTGAGCACCAGTCCAGACCTGCAAAGTCATGTGGGATGTGGGCAGAATCACCAAAACTTAACCTTGCAGGGAACCTGTACACGGGTTCCTTAAGGCACTCTGCCCCAGAGTGCCCTTGTCATGGGATGAGGGTTAAATTTTTGTACAACTGGCCATTTTAAAAGTGCTCTGGAGCCATGAACGTTTGTTGTGTGGTAGCTACAGAGTGCTTCAGGGGCCTTATTGTACAAGATATGTAACTTCTGTACACACCCCAAGTTGCAATCCTGCAAAGGTTTCAATTACAGTATCTTCATTAGATTTATACACATCAGGGTAAACTTAAGCATGTCTTTGAAGGTTCAAGACCCAGGACTGCAGACGTCACATTGCTTAGCACAGTAATTGCACAGATGAGATGGAGAAAAGAGGCTAAATCAAGGAAAGAAAAGAACAAGTGTTTCTTACCTGTAGAGCAGCTTATTTTGTGAAGATGGATGAATTGCATTTTTAATTATGGACTATAGCAACAAAATTAAAGTAGATATTACACCTTGATCCATCTTCTGCCTCACACAAGAAAAACAATCCAGAACACTCTTAAGGTTATTGATGTGTCTGCCCTCTCTGTTACCTGATTTGTGTGCATAATTACATGTATAGCATAGGCACACAGCTGGGTGTCCATGTTTGAAAATCTGGCCCTCAACATCGTTATTCAGAGGCTCCATTTAGATGAACAGAGATAGTTCATATTGCTTTTACAGTCATCATTTTAAGCTAATGCAACAGCGTACACTGGTTTTCTGGAGGTTATTTTTACGTAAGAACCAAAATATTTTTTCAAAGGGCTTGAGTTCTGCAAAAAATTAATCTTTCCTTAGGGTCATGTAAACAAGCCATGCTGGCTGGGTGTGATATCACACCAAAGCCTTTAAAATTTATCAGCAATCTTAAAAACAACTGGATGTCTATCTAAGTTGTTGTCCTAAAAAGAGAATTTATTTCTCTGAATAGAATTACTAATTAAATAATTTAAGTTCAAATTTAAATAATTAATGTTTGCTCCATCACCCAGGTCAGCTGGATGAAAGGGCTAAATGTTAAGTTGGCAATAGATGATGTGATCTTAAAGGTTAGGTCTTCTCTTAATAGTCTGAGAAGAATGTTTAAAAAGATTCTTTGATTTGCAAATACTGAAGCTCAACGTTTTCTTCGAGGAGACAAGAATTTGAGGACTTAAATCTGAAAGAGATTCGTAAGTAGAACTTCTTTGCCTGCTCCATGTCTGTCTAGAAGTCCCCTTAGGAATTCTGTGTGCATTGTGAACTAAGCATCTGTATGTAGGTAGTATGTATTTGTTTATGCATGAAAGAAAAGCAGGGATATTCTTTCTTCTGTTTCATTGCACTATTACAATAGGCCAGCTATGGACTATAATAAACTAACCTCAGAGAACATCCCTTAGACATAATAGATTAAAAACCAAGTTAGGGTGCCTTAAATGCTTTCAAGCAATCAATTGTACAGTATTCCTACTACTCTGGGTTGTAATTAATTAATCCCAGTTGTATTAATCATGGTAGAAGAAGGCAAACTTCCTAATGATCAGAGATTTACTTGGCCTATTTTAGTGTACAGTGTATTAAATGAGAAAGTGTTAGTACATGTTATATGGACTACTCTAAACCTGATTAACCACTACATCCCAGGTGCATCTGCATAAGTGCTTCACTGCGTAGTTGATTGATTAGCACTGTAGTAAAGCATCACCATCTACACATGCAGTGGTATTCGGGTGTAGTAAATTAACTAACTCCATCATAGTATAGTACTGTGCTGAAACACGCATGTAGACGGTGACGGGTTGTCTGGGGCATGAGGGTTCTGAAGTGCGGGGGGTGCCTGGTGCCTGGCCCTGTGTTTTAGTACTCTCATGCCTCAGCTAGTCCCAGTGCCTCCAACCAGAGCCCAGGGCCTGCCCCAAGCCTTCTGCCAGCTCAGGGCTGATTCACAGGGCTCAGACTGCTGCTGTCCTAGGTGCATGTGGAGATGCTGCACCTGAGAGCAGCCAACTCTGGCAGAGTTTATCACATTGCCTTAATGGCACGTGTAAATGCACCCCAGTGTAACTCCCTGGATTCCAGGGGAGTTCTTGTATTGTTAAAATGGAGCAATCCAGAGGTGCGTCCTGAGGCTTCCAGAGAGGCTAAGCACTGTACACATATGTTGGAAGGCATAATCTCTGCCTGGAAATGCTTATGCCATAATAGGAAAAAAAGGTAAAAAAGGAAGGGGAAGAAAGACAAAAAAGTAAGAAAGTGGTCAAAATGGCAATTGATTTGATAGTTCTGTTGCAGGCTTTTTAACAAATACTTGTTGCATACAAACAACCTGTCCTCAAGTCTACTAAGCTATTATTGGCTGGTTTCTTGTAGGTGTTACAGAAGATGCACGATTGAGGAGGGGGTTTCTCTTTGTCTCAACACATCTGCACTCACTATGACCATGTAAATCACCACTCTTCTGGTAGACACTGTAAGATAACAGATGTTAGTTCAGTTCCTCCTAGAGAAATCATGCCCCCTCCAGGGGGAGAGATCTTCCAGGTGTGTGCAGTTCTTACTGGTAGAAATGAAAGCCTGTCTGTAGCCTAGGACAAGCCCTATTGCATCTTGCTGTTCTTGGCCTTCTTTGGGTGGCCAGTAGCATGCTAAGGCCCTCTAAATAGTGGGTTCTCTCTTCCCTTGTAGTCTGAAACTTACTTTCCATCTATGATGCTTGTTTTTTCTGCTGCATTCTGTGGGCCATTTCTGTGGTCTTCCCTTGCCGCTTATTCCTCTGATGTCCAGTTTGCTAAAAGGCTCTTGTAGTTCTGTTATGGCATATTTTTCATCTTTTTGGTTAAGTTAGTCCAGGAGTTAATAATTTCTCTTTTCTTGTTATGTGGATTGAGGTGAAATCACAGGAATAATAAAATTAGGTTTGTGGTTTACATGCTTATCAAGGATGCATCGATCCAGGGCTAGGTTTCTGTATAAATCTAAATAAATGCAGGCTTTGGCAGAGCTTGGATTCACTGATACCAGCAGTAGCCAGGAATTCTGTCTTCTTCAGTCCGCATAACTATGTCATTACCTCTCAGGTGAAGTGTTCCCAGGCATATTTCTTATCATAGAGAGGTGATACTTCCATGTGCTCGGCTTAGAGCCTCAGACATTACTTAGAAGTTCCACTGATTCAAGGTACAACGGCCTTTTAGATAGGCCAGATTGCTGCACCTGTTTTGCACCTGTGCTATGCTCATTACACTTATGTTACACTTTGCTACCAGAAAAAAATTAGTGCTTCCTTCAAAGCATTTCTTCATTTGGGGTTCATAGAAAATGCCTTTCTCTGCCCTATGCCATTTCCCATGCTACTTGTACTGATGGGCAGGAATGCTTTGGGTTACTGTCTCAAGGGTCTCAAGCAAAGGAGCTGCAGCAGGGTGGTGTCAGGGATGGATTCCGTCCTTCAGAACTTGCTCCTCATGGAAATATATCTGTGCTTAGGAATGACTGCACTACAGCGTTTGTTCTGTAGGGCTCTTAGCTTTATTCCAAGTTGCCATTATGTACAGCTCTGGAATCCCCTGATATTAAGATTTCCCTGCCTCTAGCATGGCCGCAGAAGTGATTTTAGTACTATATATAGTTTTGATGCATATATTCCAGGCACAGGGCATGTGCTTGCCTTGTACATGATCTACCTTATGTAAGTGCACCTTTCATATGACTGACATGGTCTCATAAGCGCGTGGAACGATGATAATCCTCTCCTAACCTTAATGGGTAATTAACCGGCTACTTGAGCCCTCCCACAGACTAGAATGCTTTTTTCCTTATGGTTCATGTCTTCTTGCGGTGTTCCTGTTCTCCTTCCCTCCTCTTCCCATCTGTTGTTGTTGTCTGTACTGTTTTCTTTTGGCTAGATCTTCTCATTTATCTGTGGCAGTTCTATAATTTGCAGGCACTTTTCTACTAGTAGAACTTCAGCACTTCCTGTAGAAGCATTCCCTGCTTTGGTAGGGTTTTAATGTCTTGGTAACTAACCCAAAGCTGTGTTCAGCTCTTGCAGCTTAAGTCATAGTTTCTTGCTGTACATATAGCTCTTGTTTGACTGCAGATATTTCTACGCTATGAATTATCTTCTCTAACTCTTTCTACACCATGGGCAGATGGACTTCTGGTTAAGCGGATGGATCCATATTCACTTCTTGGATCTGACACACCTCCTGTGTCATGTAGACCATGTCTAAACTGCAAACTTGCTGTGTCTTAAACTAGTGCCCTCAAAGTTGCACGGCTCTGTCCGCATTACACCCCTGATTGGAAGCCATGTAGCAGTGTACCCTCACAATGCAAAGGAGCTTGCTTTTGGTGCCATGCAGATGAGGCTGTATTACTTCCAGTCAGGGAAGGTAATGCACCTGGACCACATAAGACTGGGATTTTAGAAAAGGAGTTAAGTTGGGTGGTCTGTGCTCATTAATATTCAGTGCATCTTAATCACCTGACTTCTTTGGGTCCTTTTAAAAATGACAACTTTTGATGAAGGTGCAGTTTTACTGTTTTCTTACAGAACCGACCCTCTTCTGAAGGATTCTAAACACTATCACAATCGAAATAAATTTTAAAATAACTAAAATATTAAATAAAAGTCCAGCAGATGAAGTGTGTCACCCCAGATTCTATGTTGTGATCTTTTGCATGCACACACCTGCTCGTGCACTCTCTCTCTCATTTTTTTAGCAGTGGCCTCTACCCTATTTCTTCTATGACTTCCATTAGTAGCACTGTTTTCTCTTGCATTACAAAACCTATGGTTTAGAATTCCATTTTCCAGCCAGTCCTGTAGCTGCCTTCTTCTATTGTCCACTTTTGCAAATAGGATGTTTTATAAAAAGCATTTCAGAAACTGTTTTTAAATAAAGAAAGCTTATGCCTGCCCGGAGGAGTTTTCCGTCTATTGCCTCCTTTGTGAAATCCTATGAAATATGAACTTTCATTTCTATCCAGGAGAACTTTTTCAATCTTTTCTCCGATGCCTGATGAAGGGTGTTTGTGCCTGAAAGCTTTCAATTAAAGGATTTTTTTGCAAAAACCTTGTTGCTCTAATAAAAGATATGATATCTACCATTATCCCTGATTGCATAAAAAGAAAGCTTTCAAATATTAACTCTTTGCTATTTTGAAAAAAATAGCTTCAAACTGGCCAAACAATGGCTCCATACATTATTTTTTGATCTCATAACTTTTCTTCTCAAAAACCTATTTGAACAGAAAAAGCTCTGTAAATAGTAAATTTATTTGGACCAGATTATACTTTTACTTATAGCTGTTTACATTCAGTGTATCACTCCTTTCTTTGCCAGAGCTAGGGGAAGAGAATCAATTTTTTTTTAACTTTATACCTTGAAACCAGAAAATAGATTTTAATAATTCTCACCAAATATAAAGATTTGTCCCAATAACCAGGATATCTATATATCACCTTCATGCATGGAGTGAGTTTTTACTAGTGAGTAATAGCCACCTGAAAAAGAGAAATATAATAATAGAAACATTGCAGTCTTTATTGCTGAACTTTTCAGAGCAGAAAATTTTTTTATCATTTGGTCAAACAATGCTTAGATGTCTACGCACCTTGTATGTGTATGTGCTACATAAGCTGTACACACATCTAGGGTCCAGCTGGATAGTCTCTTACAAATTTATTCAGTTTCACTAAATCCTATTAAAATGAGAAATTGCTGGTACAGTAGGTAATTTTAATAGGCATATTACTTTACAATAAGTGTTTATCATCTGTTCTCTCCCAGTTAATGCAGACAGCATTTTAATGGCAGATCAGGCATCACCCCAAAATAGTTAATTTTTTCATAGACAGTGAAACATCAGAGAACAGTAATTAAACTGTTCCTGTGCAGTTTATTTATGTAACTGCAGTCAAGACAAGGAAAGGGGAGTACACAAATAGAGCAATTAATCTGGTTTATGATCAACATAGCACCTATTTTGATAGGACTAAAGCCTCCTATACATTATCCTGAGTATCTTAATTACTATCCTTAGTTTAGTACATTAAATTGAAACTTCCTCCAAAAGACTTCACAAAACCCAGAGTTTTATTTTGTTCTACAAAGCAAAATTCCAAGAGAACAACAGGAAAGAATTCAGACTCTCTTGAACAGTAATTTTATAGTAACTAATAACTGAAGTGTGCATAGCAAGCAAGCCACTTTACATCCAAAGTTCTTAAAAAAAAATCCAACCTATACATAGAATTCAGTTCATGAAGCATTAAATGCAATCATCTTTGGGTGCAAGTGCAGCAGTTTTCAAATGGAATACACCAATATTAGACAACAGTATGGAAAGAAAAATTGCAATTTCCTCTTCAAGTTAAAACTACAGGATAGTTTTGGAATTGAGGAATAGATTTAAACCAGGATATTAAAGCAAGCATTGCATTTCTTGTGAGAAATATCATAGTAGTTGTAATGACTGCAAATGCTTAGGTTTTAAATTTCTTAAAGACTACAGAATAATATCACATTACCACCACTATTCCAAGGTAATTATGAGAACAGTAGAGGAACCTAGTTATTTGGTGGACACAGGGCAGTGCAGTGCTTGGAAGGCGAGAGCACTAGGTGCTTGCTCCTCCTGTCTTAGAAACCAGAGTTTTATGTCACAATGGGGAAATCACTTAAATACTCATCCTTTGTAAAATGGAGGAAAAGCATTTTTGAGATGTGTGAACAAAAAGAGCTCTATCTGAACTGACGTAGCATCACTTTTATTGTACTGCTTAGATCAGTAGTTTTGAAGGCACCCCTTAAAAGCTTTTCTGAATTTAGCAGCACCTCAGTTCAGAACAACTTTGATAGAGGAATATGAAGCCATATTGCTTTTACAGTAGTCTAGATTTCAAGTTAATTGTCTCTCAAGGAAAAACAAAACTTTAAAATATAGTTTAAAAATAGTATTATTACATAAAAGCTGCTTTTAAAATGAATTGTGCAAGTGAGCCTGGGAAGAGCTCTGCCTCTTCTCGGCCTATCTTCAGATCAGATCTTCCTGCGCTACTCATGTGCAGCCATGGAAGCACACAGCACAGCTCTGTAAGACAATCTGTGACACAGTCCAGCTTTGCCTCCCTTGGCTGAGGAGCACCTGTCACCATACTGGCAGGAACATGCCTCATCAGAGATGCCCCTAGAGGGGCAGTCACAGGATTCCATCTTCTTAGGAGTTATTTTTTAAACCTAAATTTGTGATCACTTCTAAGCTTAATTCTGGGACCTACCTGCAAAGTACACATGCCCGTCTTTATGTTTTTCAGCTGGTGGTTCTGTGCAAAGCACAGGATGTTTGCTGGGTTCCTGCTTCTTATTTCATGGGCCCCAGCATAGTGAAGGAACAAGGCTTATGCCTGTTCCCCTAGCAGGGTTGCCAACCTAAGATTTTTTTAAAATTTTTTTTATTTTTTTGCTGACAAACTTTACTGACAAGGAGTGTTTTGTTTAATCTAACCTGTTTTTACTGATATAGATTTTATATAGGGTAAATGTAACACTTCTGCCAGGCACTGCCCACCCCCGGTTAGAAGGCCTGGGTTCAAATCTGGGGGTTAAACAGCCATCATAGTAAAGAAAGTAAAGTAAGAGTTTCATTGTAATAAAAAGTTTGCAGTAAAAAACTTTTCTTGCATGGCAGTTCTGTTTGACTGCAGCAATGGTTTTATACCTTGTTGCCCTCAAGCGGTCCTCTGCTTACCTCAAACACAGATGCCCTGCCTGACTACACCCTGTGCTGTACAGCTTTCCCCCAACCCAACATGCAGCCTGACCCCTGCCAGTCTTACTGCCCTCATCCTGGGATGGACTCTAACCTGCTGCTTCTCCCCCCACCATCCTGCAGCTCTATCCCAGCCGCACCATCTTCCTCTTTCCAGGCCTGGTACTGCACGGCACTATGTCTTCATGGTGAGCACTGAGCAGTCATTACAAGAAGGCAATGGCCAAAGTATGCAATAGCAGTGCTTGGTACAGTGGAAAGGGAAAATGAACTACAGAGGCTCCTGTCGACAGACTTAGGTAAATTCAGAAGTCTAGTTACAAAGACCCCTAGCAAC
Organism: Crocodylus porosus; assembly: GCF_001723895.1. Classification (NCBI taxonomy): domain Eukaryota; kingdom Metazoa; phylum Chordata; order Crocodylia; family Crocodylidae; genus Crocodylus; species Crocodylus porosus. The sequence goes on from NW_017728949.1 coordinate 40,661,550, forward strand.
CAGCAGCTGGACAATCTGAGAGTTCAGGAATGCTGGCACTTCCTTAAGGAGGCAATTCTCACTGCTCAGAAAGAAGCCATCCCCACACGATCAAAAAGAGGGAGAGGGGCCAAGAGACCCGCTTGGCTCAGCAGGGACATTAGGGAGTATCTCGAGAAGAAAAAAGAAGCATACATGCAATGGAAAAATGGTTCAACATCCAGAGAGGAGTATACTCATATGGCCAGGGTCTGCAGGTATGAGACAAGAAAAGCCAAGCCATGCATGGAGATCAAGATGGCATCCAAAATAAAGGACAACAAAAATGTCTGTCTATAACTACACTGGAAGCAAAAAGAAATCAAGCTCCACTGTGGGACCCATACTGAATACAGAGGCAAAGCCCACAGTTGATCCCTGCAAAAAGGCAGAGCTCCTTAATACTTACTTCACATCTTAAAACAAGATGGCAGCTCATCGCCTGTCCAGAGGCCCAGAGAATACAGCGACGACAGCAGTCCACAGGTTAAGGTACAGTCCTGAACAGGTAAAGGTACTTTTAGACTATCTGGACACTTTCAGGTTGGTTGGGCCAGATGACCTGCAGCCATCTGAGATGGCTTTGTTAAGGGGATGTCATGCCTAACATACCTGGTGTCTTTTTACAACCAGGTAACTAATTGGCTGGACATGGAACATGAGGTTGACGTCATCTACCTAGAGTATAGCAAGGCCTTTGATACAGTGTCCCATGAGATCCTCTCAGTTAAGTTGGAGAGTACTGGCCTGGACCAGTCAACAGTGAGATGGGTTAGTAACTGGCTCAGAGGTCAATCCCAGCGAGTCATAATCAATGTGATGGCCTCATTCTGGAAGGCCATCTCCAGTGGTGTCCCCCAGGGATTAGTGCTTGGGCCCATACTCTTTAACGTCTTTATCAATGACCTGGATGAGGGCATGGAAAGTTTAATGATTAAGTTTGCGGATGACACCAAGCGGTGGGGAAATACAGGCACATCTGAGGACAGAGCAAGGATCCAGGATGACCTTGACAGGCTGGTCCTATGGGCTGAACGCAATCAAATGAGGTTCATTAGGGATATGTGCTGGATCCTTCATCTGGGTAGGAAGAACCTTCACCATACCTACACTACAGGGGGTGGTCCACTGGCTGACACCACATCTGAAAGGGACTGGAGGGGTGACAGTCAACCATAGGATGAATATGAGCCAACAGGGCAAATAGAACTCTAGCATGTATCAGCTAATGTGTTGCCTGAAGATCCAGAGAGGTGCTCCTCCCCCTCTCATCAGCATTGGTAAGACCACAGCTGGAGTACTGTGTCCAGTTCTGGGCACCGCACTTCAAGAGGGATGTGAATAAGTTCAAAAGGGTGCAGAGAAGGACCACCCACATAATCAAGGGCCTGGGGGATAGGCCCTATGAAGAGAGACTCCAGGAACTGGGTTTGTTCAACCTGAGTAAGAGAAGACGGAAAGGTGACCTGATAGCCACCTACAAGTATGTCAGGGGCCAACACCAAGATCTAGGGGAGAAACTATTTAGAAAGGCACCCCTTGGGAGGCTGAGGTCCAATGGGCACAAGCTAGTTGGGGAAAACTTTAGGCTGGACATGAGGAAAAACTATTTCTTTTCTGTAAGGGTATCTAGAATCTAGAACAAACTCTCAGCAGAGGTAGTGCAGTTGCCATCAAAGGAGGTGTTCAAGAGGAGACTCCTCTGAGCCCAATCACTTCCTGCCCATGGCAGGGGACCAGACTGGATGAGCTTATAAGTCCCTTCCAGACCTTTTATTCTATGATTCTATATTTTTTCACACCACAAACTACATATAATGAAGCATGGTGATGACTAATGAGCATGTTGTAGAGGGTACATTAATGCATTTCTGCTTTAGTAAGAATGCCCTTGAAAATGTGGATAGATTTGTGGTCACTAAAAAATGTTCCCTTTATTTCACATCTTCATTTCAACATATTTCTGGTGCTGAGACCTAAGTGTTCTCTTCCTGCCTTTGTGTTTAGCTACCATTGCCTCTGCAATTTAATCCAGTCTCCAAAACTGTTATCCTTTTTACCCCACTGGTAGCTGAAAGAGCAAGGCAGAGCAATTCTCTTTCAGACAACTTTAACTAAAATAAGTCCATTAGCTTCAGTTCTGCTGTTTCCTAAAAAATGCATGATAGATGCAATGAGACTGTTCAATGACATGATTTTATTTTTTCTTTGAAAAGCTTCTAATGTTCCACCGTCAAACAAAAAGAGGGTATATATTGTATGCATCCTGTTTTCTGTTTATTAAAGTTGGGAGAGAGCTGTATTGTATTTAGGAGCGTGTCAAGAAGTGGAAGCACCAACTTGGTGACCTACTTAATGTGGAAGCGATGTGTAAAGTAACATTAGGGATAAGGTAAAATACTAAAATACTGAAAAAAATTAAAGTCTCAATAGAAAACAATACTGTAAGGATTTTTTAAAAATTTTAATTGAGAACGCTTGCTCCTGGACTAACAAGAAATAGGTTATATTTCATTAGAATAGTAATTATGGACTGGAAAATATAAATGAGTACGGGTGAAGCAAAACCTGGAACTGGTGAAGAGGTGGAAATGCTTTATGGACAATAGTAACTATATAAAGAAGCAGATGTATTTTCATGATTTAGTATAGTTTTTCTTTTCTCTTTGCTAGTACTATATTACTTTCAAAAAATGCATCTCCACCTGCTCACCAGGAACAGTTCTAGGGAAGCAGATGAGGTTAAACCTTACTTTTCAAGTCTGACAGAAAATGCAGAGGGGTTCATTCAGTCACCTTTTTCTTATTATTGTGGTACTGATTCTATTTTAGAAATGCACACTAGATCTGCTTATCTGAATACCTTGCTTCAGGGGATATCTATCAAATTACAAAAATGCACTATAAACTGATTAGTTATCTTGAGAAGATTCTTGAACAGAAAGAAAGGAATGTATGTGATTCCCCACATCCATGCAAAAGAAATAATGGGATCAGTTTGTCAGATGTATGAGAAGCAAGTGCATTTGGGAAAGTGGATGCTGGGAATCTGATCTAGTATTAAGACTGGGGCAGTGTATATGAGATCCAGTGATGTGGTATTGGTCTCTGAGGGGAGGAGTAGTATGTACTGTTGGAGTGTCTTTGCTTTTGAGATGAATGCAGCAACCTCAGCTGATACTCAGCATAGCACTCACTTTTTGTGTTTAAATATTTCTTTGGGGCATGATCCTGTTTTCAGTGTTTTGTTTTGTTTTGTTTTTGATAAGAAGAAATCGGTGTCTTAAAGTTTAACTCTTTTTATCTTTCTTCTGTACCTGGCTTCTGGTTTTTCCAAACTTTGACAACATTCTTCAGATATTAATACAAAATCAAGACATCATGTGACAGATGATGTGGCTTTATTTTCTCTGGATTATATTAACATAATGGTTTCCTTCCTAGAAAGGCTAGCAGATTTATAACTGACCATCAACTTGTCTTAAACTTTGCTATCCATGTATTAGTTCTTAAGTAGCATAGAAGTGTATGTCACAGATTTGAATAGCATTTGCTTGACCACATCTCTTAATAATCATGTATTTTGTTTCTTTACTTATAAGGTTCTTTATTCTAGCATTTTAATTATATTTCAGACTTGCTCCATTCTGATCTCCTCTCCGTTCAAATCCTAAAACCCTGGACATGTAATGTCCATGCTTGCTTTGTGCGTGCTACATTTGTTGACTTTGGTGGCAGTTAGTTAGGGCTGCGCAAGTGGAATCTAGTGTCACCTGGTGTCAAGCACCCTTAGGTCACATTGACTATGTTAGAAGCTAAGTGCATGGCTTAGCACTCAGGATCATCCCCGAGAGATTCATCCCTAACAGATCATATATACTGCACTCTTAAATCTAAGAGTTTCTGTCACCATGTTTAGCAGAAATAATACTTGTATGGCAATAGCACCTGGGAGCACCTATTTTATCACAGCCCAGGGTGGGCAAAATAAAGCCCACGGAGGCCCTCAGTTCTGCCTGACCCAGGCACTACCTAGTCGTGATATGTCCTCCTGCCCGCTGGGCACACAGCAGGGCTGGGGTGGCTCCATGGCTGGACTGCCTTTCTAGGCAGTCCAGTCAGCAGCGGCTCCTTCTGGCTGCTGGCATTACTGGCCCCAGCCCCACAGTACTGGCAGGGACCCACACACAAAGCCCCAACCTGGCACTCCCCACACCTGCTCTGGATTCGCCCATCCAGGCTTAGCAGCCGTGGCTGCTGGGCAGAAACTGTTGCTCAGCATGGAGGAAAAGTGGCCCCTCCCCCTTGTTGTCGTACGGTTCTTGGTGCAGCTGCCCTGATCCCGTGCCACGCTACTGCTGCTGCTGCTTCTGCTGCTGAGCTTGGACGAGCAAATCTGGAGCAGGCATGGGGAGTGGTGGGTCAGGGCTGTGCTTGCAGGTCCCTGCTGATACTGCAGGGCTGGGGCTGGCAGTGGCAGCAAGTGGAAGGAGCTGCCCCAGGCCCGCTGCGTGCCCGGGGTACAGCAGGACACACTATGGCTGAGTGGTGTGGAGCAAGGGCGGGGTGCGCTGTGCGCTGTTGGCCGTGGCAGGGACATGCTGCAGGGTGCACAGGCTCCAGGCAGTTGCAGGGCGGGTGCTGACTGGCTCAGGAGGGCATACACAGAGGCTCCCATGCACACCCCTCAAAACTCCTGCTACAAAACCCACAACCAGAGATGACTTGAGCAGGCTGCAGGACCCAGGGCAAATCAGCCTGTGTGGGGCCCCACCCCTGTGCGCCTGAGGTGTGAAGAAGTCAGCAGCAGATTTGGCAGGGGTGGATGTGGGGTGCTGAGTGGCCAGATGCGAAGCCAACAGTAGTGGCAGTACTGAGCCGCCATGGCCACTCTGCCCAGCTCTGCAGGACCCCCAAAGTGCGGGGCCTGGGGCAGTTGCCCTGATTTGCTCCCTCCTAAGGACGGCCCTGTCCACAACCACACCTCCCCCCACACAATCCCATACCCCACTAACCCCCCACCCCCCACACACACCCATGTACCTCTAGGGAGGAGTACTGCTCCCTGCTACATGCACACATCCCACCACACACATGCACACACACACCCCCTCAACACACCCCACAAACCCATACTCACCCACACATGTGAACTGTGCATGCTCCCAGTGGCTGGAGGGTCACAGCAGCAGTGGGAGTGCAGCAGCAGTAAGGGGGCGAGCTCCTGCAGCCACTGTCGGGGGGGGAAGGAGTTGCGAGTGCCGACCAAGGGTTCGGCACCTTTTTGCAGGGGGTGCACCACCACACTCAGGAGGTGCACATGCACCCATGTGCACTCCCTACGCGTTGCCCCTGCCCGCACATCCCCACAAACCCCCAATACTCACTCGCCCACATCCTTTATTCAGTTCAGGAATCTGTCTGTATCTTTGGTGTGACATCTTTCCTGAAGTCTTTCATGGCATGTTATTGGCACAAAAACAGACATGCTGTTACAATGGCCTTTTGTCATCCTAAGTATATTTTATATACTACAAGACAAATTTACACTTGTCATTTGCCAGGTATATGGTGAGATGATGCTACTTGTTCATTGAAATTTAATGTACTATTTATTCTCTTGTTTAATCATTTGACTCTTTTACCCTTTGGATCTTATAAGCTCTCGGGAGTAGGGATGTCTTTGTAAATAAGTCTATCAAGTGCTTATTGGAGTGGGGTGCTAATCCTTGGATGATGCCCCTGTACTCTCCTCCATAATAATAAAAGGAATATAGGAGTTGCCATGTCAGATCAAAAAAATGTTTTCTCTGTTTCAATATGCTAACTCTGAAAGTGACCTGCATTGGATGCTCCAGAAGAAACTCGTGAACTAACAGCCTTAGAAAGAAATACTTCCTAACCTCTGCCAGTTATTGATTGGCTTATGCCTTGAAGCATGATGCTTCATATACTTTTAATATGTTTTTAACACATTCTTATGTAACTCTGGATGTTTTCACTACCCAATGAAATCAATACTATTTACTTGGTCTCAGCAGTATCAACAGTGTCATGTAAATGAATTCTGTGGGCTAATGTCTATGTTTGTGTTTCTTTCTGTTATTTTTAATTCACTGCTCTATCTTTTCTTTTTGTTATATTAAAACATAAATAGAAGCGCCTGCCATATCTTCCATACATCATTCTCGTGTCCCATGTTATTAGTGAGCAGGAAGGAAATTACAATGAAAGCCTTTTCAGAAACTTTTCTGAGTATTATTTTTGAAGAATGGTACTTGAAGTTATAGTTTTTTCTAGTTTATCTTTTTTCTAAATAAATCAGAATATATTTAACTGGATGCATCTACGCGTTATTGATATGAAGTAGGCTTACTGTGCAGTGAGTACTTTACGCTGCCCAGAGCTGTCTGGGACCTGCAACTCCCCTGCAGCTCTTTCCCAGCCCCATGCCCCAATCAGGCAATGGAGGAATGGGGCTGGGAAGAGCTGAGATGGAGGGGCAGGCCCCAGTTGATTAGTCTGCTGTGCAATAAAGAGTCTCGTGTAGACACACCTACTGAGAATCAACTCTTTTGACTATATTATAACATTAAAGTTCATAATTTTTCAAGACAGCTAGTGATGTTGGTTGAGGAATATGCATTATTAAGTCTAAGTGCTAATTCATGTAAGTTGTGTTTTCATCTATTTAGGTAGTCTTCATTAAAAAGGACTCATTTTAGTAGAGCCTATATGTTTCCTGTATTTTCCAACAGCTTTCTTTCTGAAAAGAGAAGAGCATTATACTTTCAAATTTTTGTTTTTAATATTTGGCTTGATATTCTTGGAGAATCTAATATCCTGAACAGCAGCACCTGCTGCTGTCTGGCCAAGGAGTGACATTGAAGTCAGCTGTGAAAGCAGAGTCTTTCCTCCATCCTGCCTGAAGGAAAAGTGTTGGGAGTTGCCAAGTACACACGTTGATGTGTTCATGAATGTGTGCAGATTGCTTCATAAAGCAAATTGTTCAAGGGTGTAAGATTTTTTAAAAGGTGCTTTTTTGGGTAAAGCCAACATACTCGTTTATGGTTATGGAAAGGTTATAGCAAAATACTATTCAAACCAGGCTGCAGAATTACTAATGTTGGATAGCTTATAGGTTATATAGCCCATATATTACAAGGATTTACTTGAATCTCAGGACTTAACAAGCATAACACAGAGGGACTTTTGTACAAAGCTTGAAGAGTTAGTCCTTGGCTTTTGGCCAGAAATAAAGAATGCTTGCCCTTGTGTCATTTTGTCCTACAGTGTTCAGATTTTGGCAGCAGTTCTACTTCAGTGTAATTGTTGGCACTAAAGCTGGACTGTACCCTGAATGGCCTCTTCCTACAAAAAGGCAGGGGTGCAGAGGTCTAACACAGCATCAAATCTCTGTATTGATCAACTGTAATAGAGGACTGTATATGAGAGTCCTTCATATCAGAGAGGCAAGCAATTGAACATAGAGAAGCAGCCCTAGAAAACAAAACAAACTTAGTGTGAAGTATTTTTCAGTTTTTCCATGGGATAATGAAGGGACTAAAAGGATAAGAGAACAAATAGCTCCTTCTGGGGCAGACATTAGTTTGGCTATCCATCCACAGTTGTTGTTAGTCTACCCTTCTTATTTGTACTCAGGAGTTGAATTTTATGTTCCTCATCCAGACCATGTGCAGAGAGCTTGGTCACAGCTTTTAACGATAAGGTATTTTTATTGTTTGCAAAGGCTTCACTTGCTTACTTTTCTTTAAAAAAAATACTTTCCCATTTCATTGAGGCAGATTTGGAAGTCAAACCAGAAACTTCAGACTCTACTACGATGGAAAACACTTTGTTGGGGAGAAACGTTTTGAGTCCATCCATGACCTGGTGACAGATGGATTGATTACTCTTTATATTGAAACCAAGGCAGCTGAATATATTGCCAAGATGACAATAAACCCAATTTATGAACACATAGGATATACAACTTTAAACAGAGAACCAGCATACAAAAAACATATGCCAACCCTGAGAGATGCACATGATGGCAAAGAGTCTACAGGAGAGGATGAGGTAGCAGAAAAGAGGGTAAGCAATTTTTAACCCACACATTTTTTTTCTGTTAGACTTTAATATTATACTTTTAACTCAGTGCCTTTGAAAAAGATTAATTATGTCTAAAGGTATTTAATATAAATAGTTGCATCAAATATTTTATTAATAATAATATGCTAAGATGTTTTAATCATGTTTTCAGGTTTTAATGCTGATGTTTGCTTATTGCAAATTTCTCTGATACATAAACTTAGTTATCTTTTACTTCATTTTTTAAAAACTAGTTAATTACAGATGTTAAGTTGCCCCCTTGATATTTCAAAAGGAAAGGAATTTTTCATCTTAAAATTATTTATAATGTAGAAGAACAATTGCCCTTTAGTACAAAAAATGCATTCTACAATTTATTCAGCTTTCTCCAAACAATGACAGTGAAGTTGTCCATTTTATAAATAAGTCTGTTCATTAACATGATAAAATGTTAAAACATTTCACATGACTAAGTTCAGCCTGTCAGAAACTGACAGAACTATTTTTGGCCTCAGTGAGACTTATGAAGAAGGATTTCTCTCTTCAGAGAGTTGCGTTATCAACTGAAAACTAACTGCATTGTGGATTTAAAAAAATAGAAGCAATGCAAGATAAATTTAAGAGTATATACTGCCATGGAACTTCTTGAATGGTAATGTAGAAAACTCTCCCAAAAGCATTTGCTTGTAGCTTCATTAGTTTGATAACTTCTCTTTTTAAATTCCTATAGAAGTTAAATGTTAAATCATTTAAGAAAAAAATGGCTTCTTCCTAATGATTTAAAAGCCCATAAATTGAAGCTTTAAAAATGTGTTTTTAAAGAATTACTTTAAATCTCAGTGTGTTTAATAAGTGGTTCTATGCTATATTGTGTATGCTTTCATCTTATATTGGTATTTGGCTCTCAAGTAGCAATGTTGTTAGGAATATCAGTAATTACTGTAATACACACAAGAAATACAAAACTGAGATTTAATTAAATGTTCCTCTTTCCAATCAGATTTCAGAAATGCATCTATAATCCTTTTTTAACTTAATATTCTGTATATGTATTACTACTAACAGAAGGGGTTTTTTTTTAATTAAGAGGTTATTGGTATGCCTATTGCTTTTAACTGACCATTTAATCCCCTGAATTTCTTGCCTGCAGACTAACAGTGGCATTGGTTTGATTTCACCAGCATCATTCATAGTTTCATAATTTCTAGGGTTGTAAGGGACCTGAACAGATAATCAAATTCAGCCCCCTGCCCTGGGCAGGAACGAGTGCTGGGATCATAATACCCCAGTCAGATATCTATCCGACCTCTTCTTGAAGACCCCCAAGGTAGGGGAGAGCACCACCTCCCTTGGGAGCCCATTCCAGAGCCTGGCAGCCCTAACTGTAAAGTAACTTGCTAGTAATATCATCGTCTTGATGGTAATGTTGGGCAAGTCACTGTACCATTCTGTGCCTCAGTTTACTTCCCTAAAATAAAGATGATAATACTTACACACTTCTGTAGAGTGCTGAAAGACCTGATGTATGTAGCCATATATGACTGTCTCTTGGCTGTTTTTATTTGATAGGTTGTCCCCAAAACAAAATCCATCAGTGCTGCCCACACATGGGGACCATCAGGTATTTTCAGGTATTTCAGGAGGCCTAAATTATCCTTTTTTTTTAAAGGGGTCACAAATGGCTTCTTACATAAAACTCTTCTTTTCTTTTTACATTAAAAGCATGATAGGGCTAGAGTAGTTTTAATACTACAGAATAATACAGCTTAGTAATATGCAAATGTAAAAAAACAGGCCTTCCCTTCAGTGGCCACAATGAAGTGTGTGGGCATCAGGTATAGAGGGGGGTTTGACTTAAGAAATTGTCCCCAACCTGAAAATCTCTTCAGGTGGTACCATTACAGCCATCCCCAAATATTAACTATAGCTTTCAAATATAGCCTCTGCCACACTCTAAATAGGTTGCTTTTACACATTCCATTCACTAGGAACAGGGAATCTAGGTTCAAATGACAATACTGATGAAAAGTTTGAAGTATCAGTTCTGACCTTCTAGGTGACAGGTAAGGTACCTTCTGAGTGGCACAGACTGGCTAAATATCATTGTAGATTTTTTCTTCACTGTTTCAGAACCTACGAGGCTCCCTATTCTCATTGAACTCACTGGAAATAGAGGATGTTCAGCAGCACCTTACAGTATATCATGCTGTTTGTTCTGAATTTAACAAATCCTAATACTAGGAGGTGCTATTACAAGAAAAGCAACTTATTAGTTATGGGTAAAGTCCAGCCTAAGACAAAGAGCTTAGGCAGAGCTATCTATTCCAGTGAAAATCCATGGAAAAGACTTAATAATAGAGGGTCTTGTGGGCTTTTTTCATTGATGTGGATGTCATCCTACTAATGTTCATTATAATGCAAACCCTGAATATGAACCTTGGACAAAAGTTCTAGAGATAACCAGATAGGTTTGCGTTTTGTGGGGTGTTGATTGGTTTGGCACATATAAGTCCTGCTACCTTTATCAGATTTAGGTGCCACTACCATTCAAAACAAGTATAATTATCACAGTCATTTTTGTGAGGAGGTAGTAGACTTCTGCTGTGTAGTGTTGTGATACTCAACACTGATGGAAAGGTTTGTACAGTGTAAGGATTGCTTAGGAGATTGTTATCGAAAGAGATTTTTTTTCCTTAAAAAGAATGCTGTCAAGTCAGACTTCCATCAACAAAAATGTGCTTATATTTTCTCAAAAAAATGCTACAGAATAATTAAGTAGCTCTTTTAAATTGAAATCTTAGATAGAAAAACTCATAGGTTAATCATGTAATTGCAGCATCCCACACGTTTTATTTAGAAATTATACACAGTTAAAGTTGTTTCATATCCAGAATGGCACAGTTGTGCCTGGATTGGCCTGAAGCCCAGCTTTTAAGAGTGTTTTCTTTTGTGTCTTGGAACCTTATTGAAGTGGACAGAGAAACAATGAGACACATACTGTGGTACAGTTACATGCAGAGGCAGCTTCTTTATTTAAAACTGGGTATTTGGATAACTACACCAAACTTAAATAGCAGAGTTGTTCATGGAGCTCAACCAGGAGCAGCTAGGGCAGTTCCCCATGTGCTCCCTCTGCTTCCCTCTCTCCCCTTCACTTGCCTTCAACATGTATGTGAAAGCATACACATGCATAGAGGTGTGGGTGTGTATCAGGAAGGACTACAACTGATTCTTCCTTTGCCTTCTCCCATTTTGGACTCTGTTTTAGCTTTCAGGGTTCTGGGTGAGCTTGATGGTGTCACCCCCATCCTTAGCTTGGTACCATCTGGCAACTAATAATTTATTTTCTGCAATGGAAATGTCCAAGAAATCTTAGAAATATGCATTGAAAAAAGTTTATATGCTTTTCCAAAAGTTAGATTTTGTTCTTTTGTGGTTCTTTAATACTTCCCAGTGTTGCTTTAACAGGCTGTACTTATAATTTATTGATGTTAGTCTATCATTTATATTAGCATTAATGATAATTAGAATGCTTTAACCATGGTATAGAGGAACTAGTACTGCTCAGAGAATGTGTTTTATAAATGGGAAGTTTGTCTTTCTCCTCCATGATAGAAAAGGGAATACCAAATCCCTGTGGCCCAACATGAAGTGTATCATCAAATTGAAATTCGGCAATTCTAATAAAGGGTTCATAGAAAGTTGAACAAAATAGGAAAGGTCTTATGATCTGAAGAGTAAATGGTGCTTGTAACAACTTTCAATAAGGAGAATTATGCCAACAGATGGAAGAGAAAATAATTTCTGCAGGGTTCAGTATTTGGTATGCAGGCATCTTTACCAGCCTTAACCTGAGGCTATGTAGTTTCTCCCTGATTTTTCTTTTCTAAGGCTATAAATTTTTATGTTTTCTCCAAAGCACAAAGGAGAAACAAGACTCTGTATCTTGAACAGAGATGATCTATTCTGTGATCATTCAGATCCAGATCTGAGTTTTGTGACTCTTCTAAATCAGAAGCTAAGCATGTGAGGTGTAAAAATATATCTTCTGGAGAAGAACATACTGTAAGGACACATGGCCTGGCTGGAGAACAGCTGCTGGGACTGCAATTTCACATTCTGTCATAAAAGTGAGTAAAGGAAACAGGGCAAACGCAAAACACACCTCAGACTTTCAAATAGAATATTAAAGAGCTCTAGACCTAGCAGTTAATTTGGTAAAAGGTAACAGCTGGGAATCAAAGTCTTGTGAAGTATTTTCTATCATGTAACATTGGGTCTTCTCCCACCTCCCAAATACAGGTAATTTAGAGCAGAACAAACGGGCACATCTTGAGTTAATTTTAAAAACTTCTTGTGAGCAGGGTATTGAAAAGCAGCTGTAATAGCTGGACTTGAAAGGCAAAAATAATTCTATTGTTACATGAGGATTGCAAGATGTAAATCATACTGGGTAGAAGTACTGAGTCCTGTAAGAGACCAAGTTGTGGTGTGATTTAAGATAAAGATTTTAATGGTAAAAGAATGAGAATATAATCCACTACTTGGCATATGCGTTGCTGATTACTAAAAGGAATTTAACTGTTTGCTGTATGCTAGTGCAAATAGAAAAAGAAAAGATCTCTTGGTTTATTGATAGATGACTTTCATGGCTTGTAATAAAATTAAGAAACAGTCAAAGAGATACTGGAGGGTTTGAGACTGGAATAGGGAAAGGGCTTGATATGGTTGAATGCCCTGAACATATAGCTGCTGCAAAAATGATAAATCCCAAAATAGGCTGCAGACTGGTTCAGAAATCGAGGTTTTGCAGCAAGTATATAAGCCTCTGACTAGAAACACTTTTGAAAGTGTGCTCCACTGGAGGGTTATGTTTGTACAACCTGAACCAGTGGTGGCAAAAGTATCCAGTACCACAGAACTACAGCCATTTCTGCTCTTCAGCCCTTAAGTAGCTTTTGGCACTTTTGTCTTTGGGTATCTAGGGGCAAAAATCAATCCAGTAGGAAAAATATGGGAAAGCAGATACAATGTATATGACGCTTTCCACACTTGCTAACAAAAAAATGTATCCTATAGTGTTTACCCTTTAGCTTTGTATAAAGCTACTGAGCCCTAAATTATTCCATGGGTTAATTCCCTGAGATTGTCAGTCCTTTTCGCACAGATGTTCCATCTTAAGTCTCTGGGTGGATGTCCATGACAATCACTCTTCATTTAATTTACTTTATAAATAAAACAAATCAGTGGAAGGCATAAACTTGTGTTTGTTTCTCTAGTCTCATCCTCAGAGACTTCCAAATGTTTACAGCTTTGCCAACAGGAACATGGGTCTAGTAAGGTCCACGCAGGCCATCAAGTTCAATCCCTTGCATTTGCAGGCAATCACTCTGAACCCTCTTACACAGCACAATGACATAGTGCTTTATGGGGGTGGAATTCAGTATCCCACAGGTAAAGAGTAGGTGAAACCAAAGTATTGGCACTGCCTTTCTACTTTGGTGACAGGGAATTAGTTAAGCCATGTTCAGATTTTAGGAAGAGGGCTGCATCCTACGGATAGAGTCAAAACTCAGAATCTTTACCAAGCTAACCTGGGGGGAAAAAATCTTTCCTGCCCACAAACCTAGAGTCAGTTTAACTCTGACTGCATGAACAACACCCTCCCAGCAGACACTGGAGAGGTTTTTAAGTGCTGTTAGGAGTACCAGGGCATCCCAGCCAAATTCTCTTCGGTATCTGTAAGCAATACATAATATTGCAAAGGAATAAGAATGAGTTTTCTTTCAACTTCAGCAGGGAAACACTTGAATCCGTATATCATATGAACTGAGCATTACTCCATGAACACAACTGGGTATCAATTTGATTATGTACCACTCTTGCTTTTTTTTTTACTTAAATAGCTCTTCTCCTTCTCTAAGGCTGAGTATAGACATTCCAGGGAGGTTAAATCAAGTTAAAAATGGCCACTCAGTTTAAGGTAAATCAGGATGGGGGTGGGGCTAGCCTGGGGGGAAACAGGTTCCAGGGCGGTGTGAAGGGGTCTTCAGGAGGATTTGGGGGGACAGGTGGGGTATGTGGGGGAATTGGAGGGGGGACTAGCTGAGTCTGTGGGAGGGAGGGATCCGGGAGCAGGGAGTATCTACAAGGGGGGGTTGGTAGAATTCAGGCAGGCATCATCTGCAGGACGGATCGGGGAGCTGATGGGGTCTGTGGGAGATCAGGGGGGCAGGCAGGGTTCATGGGGGAGTTCCTGGGGTCCAGGAGAGTTTGGTGGGATCAGGGTGACTTGCAGGGTCCGTAGAGGGCCCTGAATAGATGGGGGACTCTCTCCCCCACTCCCTGGGACAAGGGGCTATTTTAGCCCCTGAAGACTGATCAAACCAGCAACAGGAGCAGCTTGTGGGATGCAGGGGGAGGGTTGGTGGGCTCAGGTGGAGCGGGGTGATGGCTGGTCTGCAGGGCAGAGAATTCTCTAGCTGGGGATGGGGTGACGGGCCAAAAATAGCCTGGTATCAGGGTAGCAGGTAGGAAATGTGCAGCCCCAGGAGTAGGGACAGCAGCTGGGCTTTCCTGCCCCTGGCGTTTCCCTGGGAACTGTATAGAAGTTTTGGTTAGTTACATTATTCTAAAAATGGCCGATCTGATATTAGGCTACATCACAGGTAGGTTGGTCTTAGATTGGGGTGGCCATTTTTAGTCCAGGCTAACCTTCCTGGAACTTCTGTAGAGTTGCACTTAGATCTACCTAACTAGGGATCCAAGTGTAAGGTCCACACCTGGGCAAGCTAAGTTAGATCAGGTGGCCATTTTTAATGCACTCTAATCTTCCCCAAAACTCCCTGATTGTCTGTGTTCACCTTTATAGTCATCCTATGTATAGTCATCCTATGTATTTATGACGAGAAATTATATCCCCAGTTAGTCTTTGCTTTGCTAAGCTAAATAAGGGTAGAAAGCAAGGTAGATATGCACCTTATAGACTAACTAAATCAGAGATGCATAAACTTTCATAAGCAGCAACTTACTTTATGAGATGCTATAAAGGGACTGCAAGAAGCAGAGCTGCTGAATAGAAAACAGTGATTAGAATAAAAAGGGTAGGGTGGGGAAAGGGACAAGGCAGGGGGACGTAGGGCCAGTGCTGGGGGAGACAAGATGGATAGAAGAGAGAAAAACAAGTCTTTTGGTCTCATGTAAAACAGATTTCCTCTTCCCTTAACCATCCTATTATCCCTTCTTTATATATATTCCAGTTAAATTCCATTTTTTTTACCAGGTGACCAGATCTGTAAACAATCTTCTAAAAGGTGACAACAATTACTTCTTCCATATCTCTATTAAACATATCACTACTAATACATCCTAGAATTGCATTAGCCTTGTCACACTGGTGGCTCATGGAATCAGCTATTCCCTCTGTCTCTCCATTGCCTCTATTCTGTGAGCCCTTGGCACTGTTAAACTCTAGAACATTTCTACTGATCCACTCTACAAAGTTGCCTAATTCTTTTTCTCCAGTTTAGCTAATAAAATCCCATGAGGTGTTGCTTAAGTCTGGAAAGATTAGATCCACTGCATTTCACTTATCTAGCAAGCCAATTTCCTGACCGTTAGGGGTGTGCGAAGTGGGCCCTATTTGATTCAGATTCAGCCCAAATCAGGGACAGTGATTCGATCAGTTGATTCAGATCACTATTCCTGATTCGATTTGGCCAAATCCTAATTTGAAGATTCGATGCTGATTCGGAGAATCAGCAGTTCAGACATAGACACAGCTTTAAATATTTTTTTCTACCTACCTCAAGGTACCAGAGCAGCTGGGGCATATGGAGCATCGAACAGGAGTGCATGCTCAGTGCCAAACCCGGAAGTACTTTCAGTCCACTTCTGCGTCTGCTGGGGAGTGCACAGGGTCCACCCCTAAGCCCCCTCAGCTTGGCCATGGTGGGACCCCAGGTGCCCCCCAGACACAGGACGAGTCTGCAAGCTGGTGGGCCCCCCTGCACTCTCCCCAGCAGACCCAGAAGTGGACCGGAAGTGCTTCCAGTCCACTTACAGGTCTACTGCTGAGCACTCTGGGGATTCCCCCCACACTTCTGTGGGACGCTCCATGTGCCCCTGAGCATAACAGCATTCACGAGCCACCTGCTACCTAGAGGTATGTAGAAAAAACATTTAAAGCTGTTTCTATGTCTGAATTGCTGAATCTTTCCAAATTGATTCAGAGGGTTCCGACTTGACTTGAAGAGATTAAAGGGTTCTCCGATTCAATTTGGATTTGGAGATTTGGCCACCGAATCGAGCCGAATCTCTGCCAGATCAAACCAGGGACTGAAGCTTTGCATAGCCCTACTAATCATAACAGGATATTACATTGGTCTGCACAAGCTTCTTTCAATAAACTTTCATTTTGTTCCATTTCTGTTCCCTTCCATGCCCTTGGTTATTCCTTCTTTCTTTTAAGGCCTTCCATCACTTTTCCCCCTTTTTGTAAATAAAAGCATTTCTTTTGCTGTTCTCCAACCATTGACTACTGTCCCTAAATCAACAGATTCACTGAAGATCCTTGCTAAAGGAGCTGCTTTTTCATGTACAGGGTTTTTCAGTATTATAGGATGAAATTTATTTAGGCCCCCAATTTTGCCAGAATACATCATTTACATTTAACTTCTATTTTAGATGTGGTTGTTTCTGTTACTGCATCCACATTCCTATTTGGCCTATCATTCTTCTCATTTACAACTTCACGTTATTGAAAACCAAGTTTAATTATTTGTTCAGTAATGAGGCCATACTTAGAATAGTCTTGATTTTCCATTTATCTTCAGTGTATAGAGGGCCCAGTTCTTCCTGCCCCATTTTCTTTCCATTTATATGAGTGAAAAGTCTTTTGCCATCTAATTTCAGTTTCTATCATGAAAACAACAAAAACAACTCAACAAAGTCTCTGGCTATTCTCAGTTTATTTTCTGCACTTTTTGAGTTGGACAAGATATCCTCATTATTTTCTTGTAGATCCTCTGATTTCTTGCATACTTTCAATAGGATCTTTGTTAATCCAAATAGGTCTTTAGCCCTTCCATACTAATGCTTCCTCATGTGATGCAAACTCCAGGTAGCATTTGAACTTTACCTTAAATTAATTCCATGCTGCTTCTACAAATATTTCCAAATGCAGTTGTACTTCAGAACTAATTTCCTTTGTTACTCAAAGTTTGCCATCTGTGCATGGGGTGGGGGCAGGCTGCCCACTGCAGACTTGGGCTTGCTGTCCTGCTGCCCTCCCCTAGGTTTTCCATGGCCCAGTGGATGGGATCTGGTGTGGCAGGGCAGAGCAGAGCTGGACGGGGAAGCTCCTTGCCACTGCGAGTCCTGCATCACTCTGGCAAGGTATCCCCTGCCTGCCTTGAAGCAGCAAGGGGCACAACCCCATGCTGCTGTCCCCACTGCTGCCAGGCACACAGAGGACACCTTGCCAGGGTGATGTGGGGCTTGCAGCAGCAAGGAGCTTCCCCGCCCAGCCCTGCTGTGCTGGGTCCCACCCACTGCACCACGGAGGCCCTAAAGGAGGGCAGCAGGGCAGAAGGCCCAAGCCCACAACAGAAAGCCCACCCCCACCCTGCACACAGATCTGGGTGACCCCCCTGGAAGTGCATGTAGTGATGGAGAGCCAACCTGTCGCCCCCGCCCGAGCCCACAGCAGGCAGCCCACATATGCCCCCTGCCCCCACAGGCTCCACTCCACCTGTGCCACCCACAGGGGAGGAGAAGGTGGGCTCCATGCTCTGCTCCACATTAGCAGTCACCTGCAGGTGGCAGCCGGGACTCAGGTGCTGCTGTGGGGGGGCAGGGCTGGGAGGCTGTTGCTTGGAAGTGAAGGGCCTGGACCTAGATTATGGTGAGCAATGGGGGCAAGGGAAACTCTGATTTTTCCATGATAAAATAGCCAAAGTTGAATACCAAAATTGATAGGTGTTTAGAATTTATTTTATTATAGTGACGGAGGCAATGGTAGGGTTCCAAATTGCTTTAAAATTGTAAATATATCAATAAAATATTGTGTTCAACTGATACTTGTAGTGGCTTTTCATTCTAATCATGAATTTAAAATTATTTTTTATCAGAGAAAACCAGGATCCCTGTTAATAATTATTTCAGCCTAATAACAGCCTTTAATTTTACTAAATGTTTATTATAGTTAAGACTTGGAGAAGATGGGTGGGTCAAATTATTGATGGTATCTGTCAATATGTAAAGTAATATCTAAGGCACGGAGCCTCCAACAGTGAATCTCAATCTGTCAGAGGCTACATGATCAGGAGTGGCAGGACACACGTGGCTGGCCTAAGCCATGCCCCCTGCTCCTGGGGCGGGCTGGGTGAGGTGGGTCAGAGCCCGGGGGGAGGGGGAGGGGAACAGCTGCCGGGGGGCAGGGCGGTAGATCCTGGGGTGCCTTTTACTTACATAAAGTGATCTTCACCATAAAAAGGTTGGAGACCACTGATCTAAGGTATCCTTTCTGAAATTACTGAAAGAAGTGGATTTTCCATTTATAGTAAGTTAAAATAACATGAGCTTTTATTCAGTGGTCTTAACAAAACTGATCCATAAAAAAGAACTATACAGAGTATGCCAATTTTAAGATTCGAAGCTTCTAAATGAAGCATAAAGAGATTTTTCTTAAAATAATCCTATAAACTGAAATATTTCTTCTTTCAAATCCCTCTGCTTCTTCTTCACAAAGAAAAATTTAACCAGTTACATTATAGCCAGTCTTTAACTGGACTACATAGCCTCCAGTACCAAGCTTCCTTTCGCAGCCCTGCATCTTTTCCAAATCTTTCTTCTCTTTTATCTTTGCTAACTGAAATCAGACACTCTGCTCTCCACTGTTAATTCCTTCTCTTTATTTAATAGGATGTGTACATAAGGATACAGCTAATTCCAGATAACTCTTTAGGATCTTACATGACCAGCCAGTAACTACTGATAGAATCCATGTCCAAGGAATGTTAGCTTAATATCCATGAAATGACGTCATTAAGGTGAATCTAAAGTTGCAGATCCATGTTCAAGGATCAAGTGCATATTGCCTCACCAAAACATAAGAGCTAAAAATAAGTAAATGCATAAATATGCTAATTAGAACTCTAGGAATTGCATAATTCAGATTTAACTTGTAGCACAAGACAGACTTTGCTCCTGGAACGATGCTGGCCTATTATCATCCCTTCTTTGCATGTATGCTATTGAGAATATACATTACAGAGAAGTGATTCAGCTATTTTTACAGATATGTTGATGTTTAGGGAAATATCCCTCTTTTTGCTGTTATCACACTGATACTTGGGTAGCATAACTTAAGAAAATAAGGTTTATATGTGAAGACCTGTTAGCTCTGTGGGTATATGGGTAATTGATTGAAATGTGGTTTCACAGGATCCAGTCCTGTAAAGGAGCTGAATGTTCTCCTGCATTCACCAAGTCAGACTCATCAGCAAAAACTGAGGCATGATTGCTTTCAGTGTGTCCTTTGTCTATTCAAGAGTTTAGAAATTTCTATATGAGTACTATATGTGGCTCTTTGGAAGGCTGTAAAACAGCCCAATTGCTGTGCAGTTAAGAATAAAGAATTTTTAATCGCTGATAAAATGAAACTGCTATGGGATGAATAAGAAATAAGAATTAATAATTTTTGTATGTCTCTCAGAACATTCCTATTTAGGCTCAGAGCAAAGGTAGTTTGAATGCCTTCTTGCTGAAGTGCAGCTCTTTCCATTGCTTCTAATGTCTGAAGCTTTTTGCTTTGGTTTGTTCGCTAACTTGTAATGCTTTTGAAGGATTTTATCCAGTTCAGACCACTTCAGGAAGCATGATATGGGGCAACTGCCTTATTTTCTATCTTCCTGAAGTCTGGAACAGGGTAGCTTCATCAATGGGTACCTCCTAACATCCTCAGGCAAAGCAGAACTTAGGCAAACACCCAGGGAAGAGTGCAGGTGCATGTGTTAACCCCTGGGAGGCCTTTGAAGACTTGTTAAGACTTGTCATGGCCCCACAATCCTGACAAGCTTTAGGCTCTTCCCACAGGCCTTAAGTTTGTGGGCTTCCAACAGCCTGCAGTAGCTTTAAAACAGAGAGTGGGAAAAGCGAGCTACTCCACTTATGCATCTGTAGAAGAAAAAAAAAATACATTATGTCCAAATCACAGCCTTTGCAGATCTCTTCACAGATGTCTTCTGTGGAGTGATGTGTCTTCCAAAATTTGCTGGAGCATCTAACTTCCTGTAGGTCAAGCATGTCTTAGAGGAGTAATCTGGTTTCTCTTCCGTGACTTCTTCACCAAATGTCAAATGTATTGTAGCTTGTGAGTGGGAATTTTCACTGCTGCAAACAAATTAAAGTGAGTTACAGAGATGATGGGTCTAGGCAAGAATTGGGTTAAGAGATCAGATCATCCTATTACTTGCCTCAGATCTGCAGGGAGAAAAATCCCACAGTGAGGCATAGGAGGCGAATCATTCCATAATACATGGCTGTACCAGCTCTTTGTACAGTTCATCACGGTAATTTTCCATTTTAAACACAAAACATTTTGTCAGAAAAAAGAATTACAGAAGCCTGTGTGGTTATTAAAAGAAATAGTGCAGTATATACTGATTTTTGCCAAACTGTCATAGCTGCCTTGTCCTACCAGTGGTCATGGCTAAGGAAAGGTAAGTGTCTTGTTCAGTATTTCTAAACTTGGTATTTAATGATCATTTCATTTGAACAATGGGGCTACTTAAGAAACATCCCCAAGCTCTGATGTATGGTTGTTGGTTTGCTCACTGTCAATTCCATCATTTGTTAGGCTGTTTCCTGAGCTGTAGAAGTTGTTTTCGTTTAGCTCTCCTTCTTCCATCTGGCTTCTCCTAATTATTTTCTATTACTAATCACTTCTACAGGAAACAGGCTGGATTGCTGAGTTAGGAGAACTATAAAGGCATATTTTTGTTATTTACAAGTTTCTTACCTTGCTTTGACTTGATAATGTGACACAGTATAGCTGGTGATAACCACAGTGGGCTATAATTGTGTCTTATGTCATAAACTATGCTGGGTCAGAGTTGGTCAGTATGTGGATATAAGATCTTTTAATTAAAATTCAGAGGCTTTAAGAAATCTTGTTAATGGCTCTTTTCACTCAGACACAGTTTTTCACAGTGCCCAAGTTTCTAATGCCTTATGTTTTAAGAGGTTAACATGAGATCTTCTACACTCTACAGCTCTATAATAAGAAATTACAGATACTATATGTTTTTACCATGTCAGTGTACTATGCCTCTTTTAATAAATCTCTTAACCATTTTCTGCTTCTCCTTTAATGTATGGAGATGTTGTTCATTTAGATGGGAAAACAAGTTTTATAGCAGTCACCCTTTAAATCACCCCAAACAGAAGTCCACATCATAAGTTCTTATGCAGAAATCAAAAAGTTATGCAGCGTAGTGGCCTGGAATCCTTCCCTTTTTAGTTAGATAATCCATATTAGGCAGACATATCTGGTGCATCTACAATTGCCCACTCACAAGTGATCATCCAAACCTCAGAGACCTATGAGGACTGAAATGCTTGGGCTGAAGTGATGGTAGAAAGAAAATAAATCTAAACATCAATTAGAAACTGAATAGAGAAGCCAATAGGAGATTTGTCAGTTTATTGGGAAATAAAATGAGGCCCCTTTGATTAAAGCTGTTCACCTTATTCTTATTGTTAGTTAAACTCCTTTAAACTAAAAGGTCCCCAAATTTTTTTCACATTGAATTTCTCATGCTTAGTCTAAACATATAGTTGACATGTTTTCTGTTGAGTTTGAACAAAGCAGGGAGAACGGTACTATGTTGTTACCTCAGTAGGTGGAGTTGGTTTTTATTACTCCAACCTAGTTGCACTTTGTCCTCCGCAAGGACCATGACATTAGCAGGTAGGCAAATCTGGAAAAATCTTTTTCTTTTATTTTCTTTGATATCAGCACCAATTACTTTGAGCTTTACAGTTTTTAATGATCAGTAGCATGCATCTCCTAATGTTTGAGCAGTGAAAGAACTACAACAAAAACAAATCAGACTCCCATTTTAGCACTGACTTGTCATCTTAACCTTAATATTCTTGGCTTTCAAAGGGGCTACTCACATGCAAAAAGTTAACAGCAGGTTGAAATGTTTTCAGAATGAGACCCAAATGATCAAATTATACTTTCAGTCAATAACAACATTATAGCAATTTGGTTGGAATAGACTCTTCCCAGTTCATCTTTTCCCTTCGGATGTTAGCACAAGCCATTAGGAGATGCATGTTGCTCCAAGGTACACAATGGTATTGTTTCAACTGGAGATGTGTACAGTCCCTATTGCACCCCCTGCTTAAAACCTTTCAAAATCACTGCATCTATTTCTCTCCAGCCGGGGGAGACTGCAGGGACGAAGAGTATGGGGAACCAGGAGACAGGGGAGGGGCAGCAGTGAGGGCTTGGAGTTTGGCAGGGCCAGTGGTAGAGGCACAGGGGTGTAGTGAGGAAGGCCAAAGATTTATCAGGGGCCTGGAGCACAAGGGAAGGCATGGGGGTTATGTAGTGGCAGAATATCCTACTCTCTAGGCCATAGTCCCCTGAACCTCTTTTCTATCCCAGGATCAGAAGTAGAGAGCCTGGCTTCAGCACCAGCATGGACTCAGGGTCTGGTGGAGGGTGGGGGAGGGCGCAGCAAAGAGGTCATTCAAGTACGAGGAGTGTTCCAAGTGCCCAGGGTGCTCCCCAGGTGGAGAGTGCGCAGGAGGAGTCTAGTGGGAAGTGGGGGGAGGTCTCAGAACTAGTGCAGTGCTCCCACCAAATACCCAAAATCTCTCCTCTCCTCCTCTTCCTTAAGTGTAGAGGGGGAGGGGATTGGGGCTGTAGTGCCTAGCAGTGGTGTGGAGCCATAAGAGCAGGACAGAGTGGCTGGAAAGCTGTTAGGCTGGTCACCTAGCTGTCCTTCCCTCCTTTTCTTTTGTGTTGGGGGCGGAGGGAGTGGGGCAGAGTACTGAGTATTGTGGGATTCTGGACAATCTATAGATCTCCATGCAGACTTAACAAAAAAGTGAAATGTTTCAAAATGGCACTTCATTTAAAGAAGTAATATTTTTGAGCATTTCAGCCGCTTTTGGAATAGGTTTGGAATATTCCAAAAGGCTAGTGTCTAGCTGACCCTTTGAAATGTTTCAAAGGTATTCAGAAAGTTACAGTTTTTACATCTATCCACACCATAAGGAACTGTCTTCAGCTTCTTAAATGCATGTGACTTTTTCTCATACTTTTTCTTAGTTTTAGTTTTTAGAATAATAGCTTATGAAAGCAAGCAGCTTTGCCCTTTCCTAGAGTACTAAGGAAAACTTAATTGCCTGTTTCTCTAGTAAACATTTTAGTAAAATGTTTAAAAGTATTCTATATTATATTATGTATCCGATGTTTTATTGGTGAGGGAAGATTTTTGAATGATTTTTACGATGCAAAAGAAGTCATTGTAAACCAATTACCTCACTGCCGTGTTAGCTTTGGTCTATTTTCATTCAAGCAATGTTATGATTCAGATGCAGATTACAGAAACAGTATGTTTAATACACATGCATGAAAATTGCAAGTAGCATCATAAGTATTTGTATCTTTCAGATTTTAAAGTGTTCAGATTCTAAATGGCAGCTTTATATTTACTTCAAACTCCAAATGCTTGTTAACATTTCAGTGTCAATGCTGCAGCTTGATGCTTTGAAACTGACAAAAGAACTCTGAACTAACAACCATCTTTGTCATAAGCAAAATGTTTAAAAGCCTTGTTCAGCAAGTTAATATATTAGCAGTCTACCAAATAACTTGGAATGAGGCTCTGATTTAATTTTCCTGAACTATTTTTGCAGCTGAGGATCCAGATAGGTTTCTGTATGATTTATACTGGTATACTGATACTGGTAGTACTAAAATAAAAGAGATAAGCTGCAATGGGGGAGGTGGAGGTTAGTGTTGGTCTCTCGTTTATTCTTTTCTTCTTTTTTTATTTAAAAATTTTAGGGGAAAAAAGGTAAAAAAAAAAAAAGAAAGAAAGAAAGAAAATGGGTAAAACAAAAGAGAAATATTATAGCTAAATAATCAACCTAAAGTATTTCTGTTGATACAGGATTTAATTTAACCCTAATAAATAAGGAATTGAAAAAAAAATCAATGGCTCTTTAAACCATTGTAACATTTTTTTACATTTATTTGGCCTGATAGTTGCAAAAAGATGTTCTATTCAAAGATCTTACATCTCTGAAATTCCAAAAGAAAGGCCAGACCTTTGTATTGGCAATGGGGCCTAAGGATGATAGGTTTGCTTGGCTTCAGCTGAAATGCATGTTTTATGAGTTACAGTTCCAATTATTCTAAAAACAATAAACCAAAAAGCCTCAATTGAGATGGAAGTTAATCTGGCTGCTTTTTTTTTTAGCCAAACACTGCTGTGTTTCACCACAGTTTCACCAAGAGCAAGAGACAGTTTCCTGATCCCTTGAATGCCTGACTCACAGCTATATACTTGAAAATTTTAAGGAATACAATAATGTTACGTTTAATGGCAAGGTTTAAGAGCCTCCAGCAATTAAGATTACTTCTGATTCTTCCTCTTCTCTTAGCTCTTTGCCATTGACCCTAATTCATCAAGGAACATATATGTACATCAGTAATGCTCAGTGCACTGAGTTTGAGTTGGGTACAGGTTTACAGACCTTGCTGCATTAGTTGCAGATGGCAGAAATCTAACTAACCAGTTCCTGGGATTTCTTTAGAATATACTATATTTTCTCACATTCAACATACCCCAGAATATAATGCCCACTTCTTTTTTGAAAGGCTGGATATAGTAAAAAAGATCTCTCCTTGTATTAAATAACTGAGTAGCTGGAGCTAGGGAACAGAGCGTGCTCATCGTTCTACCCCCAAGTCATATGCAGATTTTACTTTTACCATTGCCAGTAATTGAGAGAAACTGTTCTTACCATATTTGTTGCATATGCTGTGCACTGAAATTTTCAGCAGTTGGTTTTGGGGTGAAAGTGTGTGTTGTATGTGAGAAAATATAATATTTCAGTTGCTGGAGATGTGGGATCAAAATGACCTCATTTACTTAAGTTTTCAATCAGGTGTCACTGTTGCCATTGATGGAATTACACCAGATTTACACAGATATAACGAAGAACGTATGCATTAAGGCAAACAGAATTTGGAACTTGATCAGAAGCTGATTCATTTTTCTGATTCTACACTTCCCTTGTATAAGATCAAACTTGAACATCATTCTGTAGTTCACTGAGCACAAGCACAGCTGTGCCTATGCAGAATCCTGCATGTAGTAAATTGCAGGAGGAGCGCTGAGGTATGGTCTAGCACACATTTCTGACATCCCACTTTCAAACGTTTTTCACTGTTGGGTGAGCAACAAAGTACTCCATAATAATGATGAAATTACACTGAGATCTATAAGCATGTTATTTTCAGATTATCACTTGGAGTTTTTTTGTTTTGTTTTTGGGTTCTTTTTTTTCTTTTGTAATATATTTTTTTAAGCTGTGAATCTACCAAGATTACTTGGGTTAAATCAAGTATTATTTTAAGAGGGATTAAGAGCCTTAGCACTTTTCAATTATATTTATGCTAAACAAGTATGATTATGAACTGAAAGTATGCTAGAGAGAGAAACTCTGACAACACATGTATCTTAGCAACATGGCTTACTTGGGAGGATGTGGATGAATTCAGAATACAGGATGTGCCAAAAGAACAGGTGTAGTTTGAAATACAAAGAATGTTTAGAAATTAATGAGCTGCTGTTTTCAATTATAAAGTGTATTGAATCATTTTTAATTGAATTACTAGACAGAAAAAAGCTAATATTGGGGGCATAAATGCAGACTCCAATGAGAAGATTGATATGGAAGTGAAATATTTTGCATGAGGTAATAACATTTTAGTGAAAGATAAAGAACTTACATAATGCCTACTCACATTATATCCAAGACTCAGCTTCCTATTCCATGAATGGCACACATTAAAATCAAGTAAAAAGAAAGCTTCGCAGACCAAATAATTATCATCAGCTCCAAATGTATATTTTTAATTACAAATATGATGTAGAAGATCAGCGAGACCGCTGCTTGTATGAGCGAGTAGGTCTGATACAGGAGTAACTGTAAAGTAATTATTTTCCATAAAATTTTGGCACCATCAGAAATTTCTTTTCTTGAAAATAATTGAGGTCCCTAATAAAAGGCACTACATAAACTCTTCAAGATGCACATATTGTGCTCCTCTGTATTCTGGGGAAATGCTGAGCACATTGTGGTTAGAACCAGAAATAAATCATCGTTGTCACCTAAGGCTTCTAGCACTAAATGTAACTAATGAAATTTTGTCTGTCAGCTTTATCACACAGATAAAATATCAAATGCAATATGTTACTGATAAAGCCATTTGCAGGAATAGTACAGTTTATGCAGGTGTTGCTGTTCATTATATTTTGATTATTCTCTCTACTATAGACCAAGTTATGCCATGAGGTTTATAACCAACTTAAAAGTTCTTGCTGAGATAAAAGTTGCCATGTAAAACTAGAACCCAAAAGGGGTACACTCCTGAAATTAGCACTCCCAGTGGCACAAATCTCTACTGGCTGGGTAAGGCAGAATGGCAACAAAAGTAAAAAAAAAAATGTGATGCTATTAACTGGAAAAAAAATCAAAATGGGGAGTAAAGGCAGGGCAGCCAAACTAGGATGATAGCTGGATAGTTGCCCTTTAAGTGCAAAATTGTCTCAGTCAGGAACTATCCAGAATAGTTTCTGGATGTTGTAGGTAATACTTATTTCTTTGCATTATGCTAGAACTTCCAAAGCTTAGCCATTTACCAAAGCCAGATTGTGCTAGGCATTGAACAAACATGAACTAAAAAAGACAATCCCTGACTCAGACACTTTATGGTCTTGGTTTGTGATGAGGCAAACAAAGTGCGCACATTTTGGTGGAAATGGGAAAGATGAGGTAATAGTGAAAGGACTGTATTTGCACAGGAAACAATGATTCTGCCTCCATACTTGTCTAGCCATGTTCTTTTGTGAGTGAAGCCAGCTTAAGACTAGAAACAGGCTCAAGGCTATGCATTACCTCCTAAAAGAACTAAGCACCACTGCAAACCTTACCAGCTACTGCTGCAAGTGAAAGGCACATTTTGCTTTTTCAAGCTCTGTGCATGTGTGCATGTTTAAAAAAAATTCAAGCAAAACAATGCATTGTGCACAGGTCTACCCTTGCAGGGAAGATGAGAAAGCAAAAATGTGACAAATGTTTGTCCCACTACTTAACATGCATCAGGAAAATAGTGGGGTGCTATGGTGATAAATATAATATGATTATATACATGTTATATACTAGTCTAGGACCCTGGAGTGCAAGATGCAGTCAGATAGAAAATACGGCATTAGGAACATCAGAAATAGGACCGGAATATGTTATTCAGATTAGAGGTAATGTTATGGGTAGGCTACTGATAAAAGAGGCAGAAATAGGTCTACAGCCCAAACTTTTATTTGCTTGCATCTTAAAACATGAAAACAAACATTTATCCCCAAATCTGTCTGACTACCCATGACAGCACAAAATAGATTATCACCTGTATCAGATAGGGAGACTCGAGAGGTGGGAGGAGGGTGGTCAGCAGGTCTTCCTGAATTTTGAGGATGCTCCAAATTTCCCTCCCTTGTATGGCCAATACTTATAAATGGCTGGTATTCATATTCTAGTAAATGATCCCTGACTGGTTCTATTTACATTAGTTTCACTAAGACTTTTGAAACTGGACTGAACCAGATCTCATGTGGACTTGAAAGGTGTCAATTAGTTGGAATTTATATCCTTGGGAAAGAGGGAGGGTTTCTTATCTCCTTTCCTTCCCCATTGTGGAATGCTTTTCCTGTTTCTTCCTTTCCTTTCTTTATGGTCTTCTCTGACAAAGCTGTATTTGTTTTTACAAATGATCTAAGCCTTTTAACAAAAAGGTATCTATTATAGTAAAATAACATCAATACATTTGGTAACAGCTATCACTACTACTATTTTAAGATAAAGCTATGATAGAATATATATGGATTATGTAATGTATTCCCTTATTGCCTTTCAGGCCTTGTGGTTTCTTTAATTGTGTTTGTTGGCTTCCTTTACCTGTTAACCAAGTTGGTTGTCACAGCTGCAAAGGTTTACACCACCATCACTCAGAAACAGGTTTTGGGTCTTCTGCTTAACAACACTTCTTTAACTTAGCCTAGGCCCCTTAAAAATGGTCAAGGCTGACAACAAAGTGACCTTCTGGGCCACTAAGTCCAGGCTTAGTTGTTACAGGCAGCCATCCTATGCAGTCCTTTTCATAAACTTATCTGGCTCCAGCCTGAAGCTAATTAGTTTTTTGCGCCCATTATCATTCTTGAAGGACTATTTTAGACTTGCAGGATAAGCACATTAATGTTTCTTCAAGAACTTGAGCACAGTGGAAGATCGCACTTACATGTCTAAGGATTATAACGGGATCTGGCACAATGTTTGAGTGGTTTTTAAGACAAAGCTTCTGGTTTGTAGAGGCTACCTAATAACTAGTTATTTGAATGGCTGATCTCTCAAACTGTTCAGCACTGAGTGCAAATGATAGCAAATTAAGATCCTCTTCAGCCTCATAGAAACGGTGAGTACTCTCTTCCCTTGAGGCTAGTCTCAAATGAATGGCCAGGTGTAAGATCCCATGAAGAATGCAGCTCATACATACAGGGTGGAGGTTTCTGTCCCAGGAAAAGTAGGTCTGGGAGGGACCTCAGGAGGTCAGCCAATACAGGAATAGCCAACCCAAGGCATGCACACCACAAGTGACAGGCAGCTACTGTATCTGGCCTGCAAGCCCTGGGTTCTCAGTAAAGGGAGGTGCCAAAATGGAGGTAGGAAGGCTTTGAGCCGGTGGCCACATGGATGAAGTGTGGGCAGGACACTGTTGTGAGTTGTCAAGTGCCACTGCCAAGAGTCAGTTAAACCCTTCCCTGGTTCTTCACCCATCACTGAATTCAAGACTTTGGATCTTCACTTGCTATAAAAAACTGTGGTGGTTGTGGCTCCAGGGAAGTGTTAATCTGGCTCTTGGTGGTGACACCTCTCTTGTGGCAACATCCTGCCTCTGTCTCCTCTTTGCAGTTGAAATCTCAAGGCCCCCTGCCTCCATTTCAGCACCCCAAGGCACTGACTCTATCAGGTATTGCCTCTAGGGAACAGGAATCAGAGGGGCATTTTGGAAAAGGGCAGAACTTAATATGTGACACACCTGCTATAAAAATTGGACACCACTGATCTAGTCCAACCCCTGCTCAAGGCAGGATCTTACCTAAGCCACCTGATAGAAGTGTTTGTCTAACCTGTTCTTAAAACTACATGACCAAACCCTTATCCTTCTAAAAATATCAAAAACACTGTAACTTGCAATAGACTTGAGGGTTTGTGGAAGATCAGTTGAGTATGAGCTTGCAATGCAATAATAAGACTAAGAGGACTAATGCAATCTTTGGATGTAGAAATGGAAACATCAGGGGGTAGAGAGCTACCCATCTGTGTTTGACACTAGTGTGATTGCTGCCAAAATACTACATCTTGTTCTAGCAACCACACTTTAAGATAGATTTTGGAAAAATAGAAGAAGTTGAGAAAAGAGCCCCATACCTTATAGAAGGACCCCAATCTATTTTGTTTCTCAAATAAAAGGTTATAGGTTAATCTCTGATTTGATGCATTCTTAAGGGGGGAAAAGAAATTAGTAATAAAGGATTCTTCAGTCTATTGGACAAAGAGCAAGATCTAATGTCTGGAAGTTAAAACCATGTAAATTGAGACAGGGAATAAAGCGCAGTATTTTTACCATGAGGATAATTAACCATTGGAACAACATATCAAGGGAGGTACTGGATTTTTTACTACTAGAATTTGTAAACTCAAGATTGGATAGTTTTCTGTAAACTCGGTTAGCCACAGCTACTGGACTTGAAGCAAAAATTAATTGAGGAAAGTCCTACACAGAGGTCACGCTAGATGAGTGGTGCTCAATCCCCAGTCCACAGAGCCAAATCTGGCCCCTTGTGCCATGTCATCAAGCCCTGAGGCCTTGCATGGGAAGCCCATCAGGCAATGGCTTGGTGCACTGGATTGGGCACTCGGCTCTAGATGGGGATGCCAGGGCCCCAGGGCCTGATCCCAGCACACAAAGCAGCGCAGGGCCACGGGACCTGATCCTGGCATGAGGGGGCAGGCAGCAGCAGTGTGGAGCCCTGGCATCCAATCTGGGTGTTTGGACCTGATTATGGCATATGGGGTCCAGTCTGGCCTGTAGACCAGGCACACGCTATTCATCTGGGCTGTAGGGCCAAAACGTTGAGTGCCACTTCACTTGGCAATTGTCTTTTCTGGTCTTACAGATCTATGAAGTGGTTTCAGAGAGTACTTTTTTGTAGGTTTCTGTTTAAAGAATGAGGAAATTGATAAAATTCTAAATCATACTAGGTCTTGTAAAAAGGCACAAGAAGAGAAAGATGACCTAGGACAGTGCTCTCCAGTGTCAAAGCAGCCAGGGGCCATATGCCCTGTAGGTTGCACTAGTAAGGACCACACACAATGAAAGCAGCACTAGTAGCAGCCATGGGCATGCAACCTTGGGAGGCCCAGTGCAGCCTCTTGTGGTGGGCATTCAGTGCGGCACATTTAGATCTGTGCAGGATCCCCTGTGGCATGGTGCTACATGAGCGATCCAGACTGGCTCCCCTGGCACTGTAGGCTGTCTTACACTGCCTTACCCTCTGGGTCAGAGGCATGCAGTGGAAGCTGGGAGAAGGAGGGGGAGCAAAAGAGGCAGCAGCAGCCAGGTGGGAGCCCAGGAGCTGCATGTTACCCTGCAGGCCCACAGACCACCAGTTGGACATTGATCTCTGGAGGAGAAATAGCACAGTGTGGCTTCTAATGGGGGAAAGGGGTAGAAGGTATGGATTAAAATCAGTACTGTAAACGCAACATTAATTCTGAGGGAGTTTTTCTGGAAGATCCAACAGTTTTATTATGGATAATTTCATCTTGATACTCCCCAGATTTGCTCCCCTACCAGGAGGCTACAGTCTCCAGCCCTATGTGATTTCATAAAGAAAAAGAAATCATGTCAGTTAGACTCCACTTTTCCCTGTCCCTTGTCTTAGACCATTGTTGGGCCTGTGCATCTAGATCAAAATAAACTAAGAAATAAATGTGATGGGGTTTTCTTTGCAATTTAAAAAGTATCTTGTTTTAATAATGCATTTGTATCCTTAACCAGAACAGCCAATGTTAACTATTTCTGCCTTAAAATTAATTAGAGGGAGAAATAAATGGTCACAGTAGATGTTCTTGCCAGTTTTAAATTTCTTCTTGTCATTTCCAAAAGTCCAATTTTGATAACTTGTATCTAAAAGTTTCTGTAATAGATGATGCTGATTTGTTTTTCAAATCATTGCCAGACTGTCCTGAACTACAGCCATTGGTGGGATGTAAAACGACAACTGCTGAAAAGCAATTTTTTAAGTTGGCTGCATAAAGATTATTTTAGTTTTATATGTTCACTTGCATCTGAAGACACTTGCACTTGTTATCATAATTCAGGATACTTCTAAATCTTCATTTTTTTAAAATATTATTGTGAACCTAATATTCTTTCTTAAACAATCAGAATGTTTATTTTCTGCACATGTAACATATAAATATATAGATAATTCATTTTTTATGCAGTACTATTATAAAACTAAGATATATGAGATTATTTTTATGCTTCTATTTGGGTTCAGATTTAGTCTTACAATTAAGGATGTCATGTGAAATATTTCATTTTATTAACTTTTTTGTTAAAAGTTCCATTGAAAACAAATTTTTCGTCAGTTGTTTGCAGATCTAACATTGGATCCATTTTTAATACTTTGGAATAAAAATAACTTCTATATTACCAGATTTTTGCAGAAAAGAACAGGTTTTCATTTCTTAACCAGATAAAAAAACAAACTCATGTCTGGGTAAATTTTTAACTCAGAGTTGCATGCAGAAGTTATGCATGTCTTAGTATGTTCACAGTGTTATATAAACATTATGAAGCCATTGTTCAACATAACTGGAAATATATTTTTCTTGAAGATGTCTTTTTTTGGGATACAATGTAATTGGTCTTGTATTTGGACAAGTGGAACCTTTTTTGAATATCATTGCTGAAGCAGCAGCAACCATTATCCTAGTAATTTAAGGCTGCATGATACTTTCTATTCTAAGATTTCTAAAAAATTAACATTCCAGGCATAGGTTTTGTGTGGATTTCCTGTGCCTGAAAATCCTGAATAAGAAAGTCCATTTTCAAGTTAAGACAAAGTGTAATAAAAATATTCTTGTCACAAATTCTAAAGAGAGTGGGAACTTTTGTCATCTTTTTGGAACAACCCTTTAGCTGCAATGACAGGGAAAATGAGATTTGGCATTGAACTAGCCTTCAGTGAGGAAAAATGAGTTGTATTATGCTGGAGGAAATTGGGCTTGTTTTCACAATCTGACCAATTTATTAGCCTTTGAAAATTGTGTACTGAGCCCATAAAATATGCTCATAAAATGTGCAGGCAAATATGGATTTTCTAAGCATCTGTGCATGGCAAATTTAGCTACACTTGAGGGAAAAAAGAATGTTATTGGATGTACTATACCTAAGTGCATATAAAATCAGGTTTGTTTTAAATGTTTTGTTCCCCGAAGTGTGCATAAGTACAGTTGTGCTGTTGATTGCAAAGAAATTGTATACTGTATAACTGCTGAATAATATTATTTAAATAAATTCCTTGGAGGGAAGAGAATTTATTATATTAAAGTCTAAATCATTACAACAATGTAAATACCATATTAGGATGGAAAAATTGCAAGGTATTGCATATGTATATCTAAAGTTGAAAAAAATATGATACTGTACTGAGTTTGAGAGAGGAGCCGGCTGGTCCTGAAACTTAACACTGCCTTATAATGAATTTGCACAAGGAGTTAAGATGGTCCATACGTACAGACAGCTTATTCTTTTATTCTGAACCTTCTATTTTTATATCTTTTATGAAAGTTTTAATGTATTATTTAGCAAATTAGCAATATATTGACTTGCCCTTTTTTAGAAAGGTATAATGTATGATACGTATTGAATGTTATGACTAAATTAAGCTTTATAACATTGGCTAGTCATAGTCAGAGAGTGACTAATTAGAATTCATTGTGAGGCATGGAAGACTATCCAAATCATTTCTGTAGATGGGTCAGCATAAAGTTAGGCTCACAGCTTGTGAGATTAGTAAAAGAAAATGTGTATATATAGCCTAAATAAATCTCACATACAAAGAACAAGTTGCAAGTCACCATGCTCTAGAATGACAAAATCTGCAACAGTGCAAAAGCTTCATAAATTAAAAAACAAAGAGGAAATATAGTAATAGTAAGTAGTGGTTATAGATGTTTGTATAATGGTATCATAGTAGATACAGCCCTATGCCTGAGGTTTTGTTATGAATTGGAACATTTAAAAAAGGACAATGTAGTTATTTTTTCTCCTAAAGACCTTAGGTACAACCATTCGACAGATATCTTAGAATTTAATCTTTTTTATACATTTGATACTCAGTTAAGTTACTTAAATGCACAGACCTATAGATGATATGCTGGGTTTGAGCATCAAGGCTAGTATTATCAGCTGTTTGCAAAACCACTTCTTCCTTTATAGTCAGCCTTAATCTTGTGAAACTGTAGCCTCAAATACCTTCGACAAACAAAAAAACCCTGCTCCAGTCCTCTCCCTCTTGGGACCTAAGTGACATACAAAGGATTGCTCCCAAGTAATCTAGTGGTTTGTAAATTGGAATCACAAACCATTATAAAGAAGAATCTTCCTTATTTAAAAAGAGAAAGGGAAAAGATCTTCTCCCCAAATTCCTATTTTATATTCAACTAATATATGGTATCTGGTATCTATTATTTGTTCTTACTAATAAGGTTTGAAATATAGCAAGTTCCAGGTATGTGGAAGCATAGTGTATAGTCACAAAGAAAAGCTGAATTGCAGGAAAGAAGGGCATCCCCCAGGTTTTGGGGAGAGGGTAAGAGAATGAGTTTAGGGAAAAATATTGTGGGTAACTCCTTTAAAAAAAAAAAAAAAAAAAAAAAAGGATTTCATTAATTCTGTTATGATGCTCTAATGCCTCCATGTTTGGGAATATAAAGAGACAATATAGTAGGGAGGAAGCCTTTGGTTAAGTACAGACAATCAAAAAACCCAAGGCTGAATCAATTCATCATCCCAAGTTAGTCTAAGGCAAGCTGCATAGATTGAACCAATAAGCAAGTGAACAGACATTGACTTTTGATTCCAGAAATACAGCCACATGCCTGCAGTGGCCCAGGCCAGAAGCTGGGGGCAGGTGCTAAAGCATGCCTCCCTGCTCTGCTGAAACAGACAGATTGAGCCAAGGCTAACCTGCCCTCCCTTGAAGAGGGGATTTGCAGAGGATGTGCAAAACATCCTGGAATACTGGGGGGCTGTGAGTTAACTCCCACAATGGGAGGGTGTGGGGCAGGGCAGGTGGGGGCAGTGCTGGGGAATTTAGGAGTGTGACTATAGCCCACCCTATAGCCACCCCTCCTAGTAATGCCACCACCCACCTCACCCCTGCCTGTTCAGAGCCTAGGCCCAACCCAGCCTCCTTACTGGGAAGAGGCTAATATAGCTCCTGGCTCCAAGCCCACAGCAGGCAACCCAACTCTGCCCCACACACAAATCTGCTGCTCCCAGGGTCACATTCACCACCCTGGCTGGGCAGTGACTGCCCCTGCCCCACTTCCTCCCTCACTGTGGGGACCTTGATTTTTCCCCCACACACCCCTTCCCTCCCCCACACCCCTTCTCCCATGGACTTACTGGTAGGAGCCTGCTCTCCAAGCTGCCTGGCTGCATTCCTGTAAATCGGCTATTGGATCGGGATCGGGATCAGCCAATATGGCTGGTTCATAATTAGGCATCAGTATTGGCCAAGAAAATATCAGTGCACTTCTAGTAATTTCTGCCCCTAGCCTTTATGTCTTACAGGTTGCCTTTTGTCATCCTTTGAAAATTGGTCCAAATCTGGTCAAGTTGCTCTTGTTATGGTCCCTGCCCCCTTGGTGCTCCAGCAGCATGGGCAGGGTGCTGCCAGAGGCTGGCCAGCAGGGCCCCTTAGCCAAGGATGCAGGGAGGGACTTAATCCTCCCTCCCTCCGGCATCTGGCGGAAGGAGCAGGGAGGATGCTTATCCTGCCCCTTACTGCCAACGGGGAGCAAGCAGTAGTGACAGCCGGGGCTGGCAGACCCTGGCTGCAGTCCCCCAGGGGAAGAGGGGGCAGAAGGGGAAATAATCCTCCCCCCTTTACTTCAAGAGACAGCGTCTGGCCAGGCCCCTGCCTCTGCCTGTCCCTACTCCGGCTAGGGAGCAGAGGGGTGGGGCCAGCCCTGCTCTGTTGGAACAGAGAGCACAGCCCAGCCCAGAGAGCATCAGGAGATGCTGGAGGATTCTGGTTTAACTTAACCCAGGAAGGGATCTGGGACAGAAGTTGCATAAACTGGTTTGAGCTCAATCAGTTAAGTCTGATACTACATTCAACCAGGTTTATCTCAAACCAGTTTCCGCCATTTTGAAACTGGTTTATGTGCACTGAACTTATGTTCTGTTACAGATGTAAACCAGTTTCTCATCACTTAAATCAGTTTATGTGTAACTTCTATCCCTAGCCTGTCTGTGCTTCAGCATTACACCCTGCTTTTTCCAGCCACAGAGCTTCAGTTAGCACTGGCGGCTTAGAGTTTTTACAGGCAGCTCCAGATTTTTACAGATTTTATAAACAGGCTTTGTTAGCCTGATTTTTTTTTTTTTTTCTGACACTGTAAGTTAACAGACAGTTGGTAACCCTGCAGAAGACTAAGGGTGAGAAGAGAATAGGGCAGAATCCAAAGTATGCACGTCAGTAGGAAGAAATGGGAAAAGAAAAGAAGGAGTTATGGAGGTGGATGGGAGCTGAGATCCCCAAAAGCCACAGGGTAAAAGTATGGGGGTAGAGTGGAGAAATGGAGATAGTGGAGAAGTGAAAAGCAGATACAGCTAGATACTGTCCAGGGGCACAGGGGCAGAGAGATGAATAATCATTTAAAAACACTTCCCAGTGGATCCTGGAATTAGCCTCAGAAGTTCTCTGTCTCTGCATTCCTTTACTGCTACTGTACAGAGACAATCACAGCCTACTCCCAGATTATTCCAGTAGAGGAGAGAGAGATTCTGTGGTAGGGATCTATTTAGTTAATCTCAAGGTCTGAACCTTGTCAGTGGCCAAGCTTAGGTTACATAAAATAGAATTTTTATTTTTCTATTGATAGAATGTTATTGTTATAATTTGGTTTTTCTTAAAAATTACTTTGTTCAATCAATAAAATTATGATAGAAGAACATTAAGGTTGTGAAGGCAACCACTGCAATGAAAGTTAAGAGAAGTCAAATTGAAGACTACTTGTGTCTATGCTATTTAATATACATTATGCTACAGGTCTTAATTACATAGCCACTTACTGTTTTCTCTAACTTTGAACTGTCTGATTTTGCAGCTTAAACATTCTTTTAGGATTGTGCTTCAATGTAATAATGATGTATCGACAAGTATAAGGGATACCTATTATCTATTTCTATCTTGTCTATTTCTACATGGAATAATCAGAAAATCCCTTACCCTGAGCAGTGTAGAGCTAAGGCCAATAACCAGCTTTATATAAATGTATCTTACATGGACTAGTTTTAGATTAAGATTCATTATTTTAAACTACTTTTCAGATTGCAAACCTTTTTCATAATATCTGTAGCAAGAATATGACCTTTCCCTGTTGGGTATTTTTTGTTTACCTTTTTATTAGTGTTCTCAAGATTAAATTTTCCAGGACTCAAAACTTTTTTTCTATTAATTTCCATTAGTGTGATTCTAAATTATAGCTGAAAATAAATCTGTCTTTTAGGACTAGGGAAAAGGAAATTGATGACTAAGAAATATGTCAAAATATAAATGTGCCTTTTGCCAAAGGATAGAAAGGAAAAATCAACATTCTTGTATACTTAAGTAAGAATATTCTTTTTTCACAGTTACAAACAACTCAACGGGTGTGTTCTGATGGTGTCCAGGTATTGTCTGGATGCAGATTTCTTTTAAAGGATAACTAGGTATTGAACTAGAAAATATATTGTTTTCTTGATAGTTCAATGTAGTCTCAGTAAATGAAGTTTCAGTAAAGTTTCTATGATTTTTGTGTTTTTATTAGTGGATAAGGGAATAGGAATGTAGAAGCTTGTTATGACACGTAGTATTCTAGAAAATCATCTAATACACCCATGAGCTATCCATTTGCTTGAACCATAGTTATCCACAGCTCTTTGGAATCGGTATGCTCAGCCATTGTGAGTCAGGTTCAGCTGTACATTATTTCCTACTTACTATTTCCAAATACAACACTGCAGGGATATGTCTTCTAGCCAAAAATATGTGGGAAGAGGTGAAGCCCAGAATTTCAACACCCTAAGGAAGTATGCATGTTGTATGCCCACCCAATTTTCATATATCCTGCATCCATTTTCATTTCCACCTACTTCCAGATGAATGTTACAGCAACCTTTGCCAGCCCCTGCAACTTGCCTGCAATCATTACCTCTCCCTGTGTACTTAAGGCTGTATTAACCATGTGGGGAATGAGAGAGAACAAAAAAGGGTACTTACTATTCATTTTAAGTATGTCAAAACTAAGGTCAGATACCTCAGCAGAAAGGAATGAGAAAAAAACTCACAGATCAAGTCAGCAGTCAGGCAATTATTTTTAAATAGAGTGATGGCAGAGAAAAATTCCCACAAGTCATTTTGGCAGCAGTATTCAGAGTCTGGTTAACTGATTGCCACATGATTTGAACTGAACTACTTATGTGACCAACCTAGGAACCCCCTCTGCATTACAGCTACATCCACAGACTACTTAGCTGCTAAACCCCAGCAGTAGCAGTGGGTAAAGCTTCTATATTGTACCTAAATGCACCTGAATGAGTAGGTTTGAGGTGCAGTATATTTTACAAACCTTTGAAGAATGTTAGTCAAGAAGGGAAAATTCTACTCCAGCACCTTCGCTGTCTAAGCTTACATCAGTGGGCTGTTCCACTGGCAACATTTCCCTCACAAACCTATATGAGATATCCACCATGGGAAAATGACTGACCACCACAGTCTGCTAGCTGTACACAGCTTCAATACAGCAGTCTTCACACTTAAGCTCATCTTTTTTGTTGTGCTTTGGCTGGTGAAGGTTAAATATTGTTCCTTAATGGAGACCCTGCTAAAGGAAATAAGGGGTTGGATTTTAGCCGGTTGTTCTAGCAGCCATCTGCAGGATGGGGTCCTCTGACTCCATGTTAAGTGTGGTGGTCAGCCACAGCTGCAGGAGTCAGATCCTCTAGCACAGGCAGTCCTCAGACTTAAGACACAACTGGTTCCTGAAAACCACGTCTTAAGTCAAAGCGTCTTAAGTCAGAGCCAATTCCCCCATAGGAACAGTGTTACAAATGGCAGATTGGTTCCTTTAAGATGGTGGATACAGCAGCCTGCAGCTGTAAGTGAGTTCTGTTGTGTTGTGGTGGAAGTAAAAGGGGAAGGGAAAAGGCGTGGGGGAGCAGCAAATCAACAACCCCCTGCAGTGGGGGAGGGGCTGGGGTTGGGGCAAGCACTGCCCAGCCATGGCCAAGCAGGCACAGGGAGGTGGAGGTGGAGGTGGAGGCTTCCAACACTGTGAGCTCCTTGTGTGGCCACTCAACCAGTGGTTTGCACCACTGCCCTAACTGCTGGTCCAGGAGAGCACGGGGAGGCATGTGCCTCCAAATCTGTGCAGGGTGGGATAGGCGGGCCAGGGCTGCACTGTGGCCAGACGGCAGGGGCTTCGCCAGGCAGACAGTGAATTTTTGGGTGGCTCCAATTTCCCCATGGACCCTGCTCCACTACCTGCCCTGC
Source organism: Crocodylus porosus (assembly GCF_001723895.1). Lineage (NCBI taxonomy): Eukaryota > Metazoa > Chordata > Crocodylia > Crocodylidae > Crocodylus > Crocodylus porosus. The sequence continues at coordinate 40,700,861 of NW_017728949.1, forward strand.
CCTGATCAGCAGGCACACAACCCCCACCATGCCCTGCACCGCCTGCCCAGCTGGGGCAGGGCGGGTGCTGAATAAAGCAGCAGGGAGGCGGGGGCCGCTTGTCTACAGGCAGTACAGCAGCTCTGCTCTGTGCCCATCATGCCCCAGCTGAGTAGGCAGTGGCAGGGCATGGGTGGGTTGTGTGCCCACGGACTGGGGGGCAAGCAGTGAAGCAGGAGCCATGGGGAGGCTGCAGTCACCAAAAATTCACTGTCTGCCCACAGTGTAGCTCCAGCCTGCCCACCCCACCCCACGGAAATCCAGAGGCACATGCCTCCCCATGCCCTCCTGGATCAGCTGCGAGAACAGTGACATGAACCACTGGGCAAGCGGCCACATAAGCAGGTCACAGCAGCAGGAGCCTCTACCTCCCCTCCTCCTCCCTGTGCCCACCCAGCTCTGGCTAGGCAGTGCTTACCCAGCTCCAGCCCCAGTCCATTAACACCACATGCCCCCAGAGGCTGGCGGGGCATAGTGAGCTTCCGCAGGTGGTGGTGGCACTGTTGGTGTTGGGGGGGGGTAACAAGCACCAACCAATGGTTGACGACCACCTGCAGATGCCGCTGGCAGTGTCGGCAGTGCCTTTTTGCAGGGGGTGCGCCGCCACACTCAGGGGGTGCACACACACCCACATGTACCCCCTACACATCGCCAATGCCCCTCTCGGTGAGGTGGTGTTGATCTGCCCCCCCCACCAGCCCTTCCCTTCCCCTTCCACGTCCACCACAACACAACAGAGCACACTTACCAGTTGCAGGCTGCTGTATCTGCCCTCATAAAGATGAAACCCACATTGGAACAACGAAATGGTGTCAATTTATAAATGTTGTAAGTGTTGTTTGTCGTAGCTTGAAACATCGTAAGTCGAGGACTGCCTGTACCTTAAACATTATGTAATCTGTTTCACCAGTGTAACATCTGATTTGGTAGCATTTTATACCCACTTTATCCTCATTTTGTGCTGATGCAAAGAGCTACACACGGCAAGGCAGCGATAAATCCAGTCCTAGGCCTTTGGGTAGAAAGAGGCATGGACTTAGTAGCATACATTTAAAGTGCTGAGAGCTGCATGAGGTGAAAGAAAAAGCTAATACATGCATGCAGTCGGTGGTATTTGGTTGATAAATATATTTTCATTTGACAAGCACAGAAAAATGTTGTTTTAAACAAAAAACCTCTGTGGCTCTAATAATCGCATTAAGAGAACCAGAAGTAGGCTCAGCATTAATTTCAGTTGCCAGCCTCACTTAATAATTAACAAAATCATAGCTGTTTTCCTTAGCCTCTCCTAGTTTATCTCCTCACAGTATTTCTAAGCACAAAAATGTATTGCAATCTTCTCAGCTTTTAAATGGCAAAAAGATGCCATTTTGTAATGATGCATGACTCATTCATTGCTCATTATCTTCCTGCTGATATTTTTCCTTGAGCCAGCAAGAAAGTCTTACATGGGAGGAGGGAGAGCGAGTGAGTTGAAGAATACAGTACTTAAATACTATTGCTGTTTTTTCATTGGTTTTCTGTCGTCTTAATGTAACCAGTCTAATCTACTGCTGACTGCTAAAGCCCACCCCTTCACCTCCCCCTTGCTAGACTGAGGTTAGCAGTGTGTCTGTTGCTAGAAACTGACTATATGCAGTATGTGAGCATCTTTCATTCAAAATGGACATCAGTATGTTGAATAGGAAAGAGAGCTTTTAGAAATGCATGATTTGACTAAATAACGTGGCTTTCTAAATGGAAGAAGAGGCTCTGGGTTTTCTGATGTTAACACTGACTCCAGTTTTATTTGTATCCAGACCCTTAAGTTTTTTAAGCTCAAATTAGAGCCCTTTTAAAAACCAGAAACAAGAAGAATCTGTCTAGTTAAGTCAGTCTTTTTATAAGTGCAACATCATCATTATGGTCATGTCTTTTTTCCGCATCACTTTAGGTTTCTGAAATGTTCATTTTTGGTTTTTGAATTTAGCTTGATCCACAGAGAGCACAAATCAATATAGTTTTTTGTTTCTCTTTTCTGTCAGTTTCAAAATGCCATCCAAAGAGCCTTGGTCAGGGCAAAAAGCTAATAGATCTGCAGTTCACAACTCAAAACAAGAGAGCCGTCAACAAGATTTATTGATAGCAGCCTTGGGAATGAAACTGGGTTCTCAAAAGTCATCTGTGACAATTTGGCAACCTCTTAAACTCTTTGCTTATTCGCAGTTGACATCACTTGTCAGAAGAGCAACTCTGAAAGAAAATGAACATATTCCAAAATATGAGAAGGTTCACAATTTCAAGGTAAGGAAAAAAGCCTACTTCTTTCTATTTATATTTACAGAAACTGTTTTACTGCTTCTAAAATTGGTTCAGTATTGCAAGTGAGTAGTTTAAAAAAAACCTTACGCATCCCAATTGAAATCTTGCTAGTTAAGGCAATTAGACATTCTGAAACTTAAATTAGCTGTAAAGTCAGCTGTTATGCTTAAATTACATGTATTTGTTTTGATACTACTTACAGTATATAGGGGCACTATTAATTAAAATTATTCAGATACAGAGAGAGGAGGTGTTAGCAGTGAGATGTTATGGAAAAGTTCTCTCAATTCTAATTATTTTAGTTTAATTTTGATTTGTGTTGCAAAAATGTCAAATAACCTTTGTTCAGTATTTGCTTAGAGGATTAAACAGATCTCATTTCCGTTCATTGATGGTAAATAGCTTTGGATATAAGAAGCATGTTCTGGTGCTTCTGGATTGAGCAGATGGTCTGCATTTCCCTTAATTTCTGGCTTTTCTCCGATGTTAATGAATTGACCGTGATGAAAGGAGCATGGTTTACCATAGGACTGTTGAAGCTAGTGATACTAACTACAACTCTTCATTTGAATATCATTTACTTTCACTTTATATTGCTTCCAATTACTGTTTTAATATGTGTTTATAAACTATATCCCACTTTCATCTGTTAAGTGATGTGTATCAATAAAAAATAAGTATATTACGTGTGTGCGTGTGTATGCTTATAAATAGTCTCTAAAGTCTTGGAAATTCACCTTTTTGCAGCCAGATACATCATCATAATATTCAGCTGTTATATGCAAGACTGTATAAATAAATTGATTTTGCACTGAATACATTAAGGGATCACACCAACTAAAAGTGTCTGAAATACAGACTTTCTCATATAAAATGCTTGTTTTATTAATCTTCTAGCAAGGGGAAAATCTTGACTATAATAATCTTGACTATAAGAACAAGAAACTCAGACATTCACTTGCATAGTGTTTTTGAATTCCAATATACATAGTTACTTATATTTCTAATAATCAGATACTCTGATTTTATCAAACAAAGCTGCTTTTCAAATTCATAGCATCACTAACATTTTAAACTGTATATGATTGCAGTCTGTTGTTTGACTTGGGTCCTCCAGTAAAGTATAAATTGGAACACCATGCATAGAAATATTATATAAAAATGTTTTTATATGAACACAGAATCATTCTGTTGTCAGTTAAATCAACAGTATGATTTCATAAGGTCCTGGGTTGTACAGTAATTCTTTGCAACTCAGACTTTTGCCTTATAATTTGAAAATAATCCCGGCACATGATGCTAGAAACTGTCAAACAGCAAGCTTTTCAGTGTTTCTTTCCTGTAAGTCAGCAGGATCTGTCAAGTCTCCTGTATAGCTGGATCCTCTCAACAGAGAATGCTTTCTCTTAACCTTTTGCATATGTTCTTGCATTTTATGGAAACTATGTAATCCCAGAAGAACACAACTGCAGTTTGTAAATGAAGATAGCCTTTCATGTTGCTGAGACCTAACCTATTAATTGGTTTTAAACATAAGGCTTTTAACACAGAGTAGAAGCAGACTGGAAACTGCATTGTAATGATTTCAGTGGAAAATGGATTGGGCTTTTGGACAACACAAACTTACTGCTAAGTATTTATTCCAATCATATCCCACAGACGGTATGTACAATCTTGTACACTAGATCAGACAAATAATTTATATAACCGTGCCTCGACTGAGGGACATCAGAGTACTTGGGGTCCCTTAACATGCATAATAAAGAGAGAATAAAGCATTCTTTTCAGACTAATCATGAACATTAAAAGGCTATGTCGAGTGGCGTTCTAGATATTTCATAACTCCATATTTCCACATTCAAATACGCCTTCAGACTAAATTAGTGCTGCACTACTTCCCTAAAGTAAGGAGGCATTTGTGTATGTCAGACAGGACTAGAATCGCGTTTCCCTGATTTTTTTTCCCTAGGATGCTGCCTTATTTATTTTGTAATGGGTAAAAAGGCCGTCTGTTTCCAAACAATATTTAATATTTTTGTGCAACATTTGCAACTGTTCTACTTTTTTTTGTTGTTGCTGTCCTGCTCCATCTGCTAGAGCTAAAGCTATTGGTTGCAAGTCTGCTGTGGTAGACCTGGGAGAAGCAAGCTAATTTAATCTCTTTCAGACCAAAACTTCATTTCCCTGGGGCACATTTTCCACTGGTTGACTTAGTTTATGTCACTAGAGATGTTAAGGAACATTCTTCATGTGATTCCCTTACATTTAACTAATATTTAGGCATTGTTACAACACTGTTCTTGAAAACTAAATATTCTAAGGGCCAAATACTACTTGCCTTTACACTGGAGGCAGTGGGTTTGTTCAACTCACTGCTATATGTGCTTTAAAGGCACAGATTTCAAGTGGGTCAAGTCTGTACTAGAAAGGATTGCCAAACTAGCTATACCAACAAACTAGTAGCAAGGCTGTTTTGTGCTACCAGGAGTCCATTTGTAGATATTGATTATCCCAATAGCTGCAAACAAAATAAGCTAAACCAATGTATATTCAATCTTTCACTAGTATGAACATCTCATGAAGAATTGCACTTCTGAATGACCATTATACCAAAAAAGGTTTCTAGTGAGGCCTTGCCTTTAGAGTGAAAGGAGTTGAAAGATTCAAGACATCACACCTACATTGCAGAAAGAAAATAATTGATGGCAGACATGTACGGTGTTAACTAACAGCATCTTTTTATATCATGTCTCATTTAGTTTTATTTTTGATAGTTTTGGATTTACAGCCAGATCAGTACCGTAGTGGCGGGAGAAGTAGAGAAGGTAAGTGACCAGAGCCGGCACTGCCTCACAATGGTGGGCAAGAGTGGGCAGCCAGCTCTGCCCCATACACTAAAGCTGCACAGGGCCCAGAGCTGCTCTGTTACTCCTCTTGGCCAGATTGTGAACAGGGATAAATTTGCCTGAAGCTGTACATCTGGTCATGTCCCTGCAAATAGTTTCAAACCAACTTTTAAACTATTCACTACATTTAAATTAACATTCTGAGAAGAAGCCACGTGCTTCAACCTTTATAAAAACACAGTGTACTGAGATAAGTTGTTGTGTTACATTTCCTTTGAGCTAAGAGAGCCCTAGGAAATTGGAGGTTTCCTTTGGACACTTAGAATTTTAACAGATTATTCAAAGGTAAAGAAATACCTCCCTCCTATAAAGAAATACCTCCCTCTTACAACTCTAGAGAGAAGAGTTTTCTTTTAGTAAAGATCTGCAGAGCTTCTCTGACAATCTCAAAGGTACTATAAACTCATAATGTGCTACTCAGCAGTTTAATGCCATGAGCATTTGGGCTTCAGTGCATTCTCCTCATCTAACGTATTTCTTTAATGTTTCTTTCATCCTAGCTTGTTTTTCAGTCAGTTTCTTTGATTGCCATACAACAAATACACCATTTTTGTGTGTTAGATGCTAGCCCTTTATTTCAAGAGTCTTGTTGTTTAAAAACAAACTAGCTGTTTTTTAAATATTTGATACCTGAGGCAGAAGTAGCCTTATACATCCTTATACATCTCGTGGCATGGCTTATGTGTGTCCCCAGAAGCTGAATAGTTCTTGTATATGGGGAAGCTTAGAAAGGCTCTAATGAGGCAGTCAAGGCGTTTGCCTGAAGGAACGTATATAGTATGTCACAGTCTCTCATCATCACTTACTTTCCTCCAAGTTACCTAGAGCATCATAGCAAAGTAAAGCCCCTTTGTCTGCTCATTCAGAGGAGTCCTAGATGTTTTTTGTATACATGGCTTTAAACATCAACGCGTTCTGCAGTTCTCAACTCTGTGTTCTGTGTTTTTACATGGACACTGTACTAAGTGATTTGGACCCCAAGTTAAAATGGCACATATATTTTACATCCTAAATGCTAATTTAAAGAAGAATATGCTCTTCAGTTGGAAAAAAAAATGCTATTTTGTTGATATTTTATTGTTATCTCTTCATCTTTCCGTATCACCCCTAAGTTTAGCACTACTTAAATACATTTGCCAGTTGTTCTCATGTCTGTTGACACATTCAGCACAAACCAGGAAATAAACAAGATCTGACAGTACTTGGAGTGGATGAAGGCCTGCACATATGTACACCTGCTCAATGTTCAAGTCAGCATACCCAGGTGCTGTTTATATTTGACACTGATGGCGGTGCAGCATGTCCCCACATCTCAAGTAATACTGGACAAACTTGTTAACACAATACTGGACCAGTCCTGTGCAGTTAACACCAAACCTGATACAATCATGGCCTCGTCTTGTGTTCAGAAGATGTACGCCGTACTGTTAAGTCTTTCACTTCTGTTCTGTCCTCGTATGAAAGCAGCTGTTTGTATGTGTTATTTCCCTTACCCTTTATATCTTCATGACTTCAGTTTCAGATTGCACTTGGGTAAAGAGTTCAGGTCTTAGCTATAGAAATTACAGATGGTTAAGTAGTACATTTACTTTCTAATACTTGATAAAAGCTCGTGTCATACAGAGCACAGACATGAACAATGTGGGCTGAGTTCACCATTTTAACTGACATGTTTAAAATGCCTTGGAATACAATATATATGCAAGCATGCAGGTTGATATTGTTGATATTTTACAAAATGTATTCTCTCTTCTACTCTCAATTTTGGCCCTGTTATAACACTACTTTAATATAGTTTCCATTTGTTCTCATTCCTGATGACATCTGTATGTGTTTGTATTTTATAATATAAAATATTCAAATATATTGTATCCACTTGAAATGGCAGGGGGGTTTCAGTAGGCAAAACTTAATTGTCAAAACCAGAATATAATTGTGGGCTCTGAGCTAACACTTTAGCCTATGATGCTATTGTTGCCAAAAACAATATAGGATTTTTAATAACTGCACTTCCAGCAGAACAGGACACCCAGAAGACCACATCAGTTTATTAGTTCAGTATTGACATGGAAGGTGTATCATTTGTTCAGACCCTAGCACTACTTCTTGTAATATCTGAGTTTCCATAGAGTTTTCCTGTACAAGCACAAGCCAGGCCTCTATCTGCGTCCTTTGTCATTCAGATGAGATTTGCAGGAGTGGTCTTTGACGAAGCTCTTCTAATTAGTCTTTTTCTATCACATCATATTTTTGAAGCATTGTCATTGTTTTCCTTCATAAGTTATCTAATTTGTTTTTCTTGTTAGGGTAATGGTTAACAGGGTTTGGGTGGCTTTCCTAAGAGCAGCCTAGTAGTTTCCACATAAGATGAATATGCTGGAAAATGGAGTCCAAAAAGCTATAGACAGCTGTATCTTCTGGCTGGTATGTCAGTGGTCCATTTTAACAAGGCCTTGTGAAAATAATTGCAAATGAGAGCTGCTTAAGCATGTCACACATGGCATACTGTACCACTGGAGTCCTCCGGGGAATTATTCATTTGGCTTTCTTGAAATGTCAGTCCTTTTGCCATAAGCATTTCATAATTATGTAATTAAAAACAACAAAAATAAACATACTTAAACATAGATGCAATAATAAATCATAGGAGTTGATCTAGATTTTTTTTCTTTGTAGTAAAAAATGACTTTCAAGAAAATAATTAAGAATTACATAAACCAAAGAGACAAGCTCTTGCCCCATGTCTCATCACAGTAGTTCTGTCTTCTATACCTCACTTATACTCTGGAGAGTATGAGACGGTACAAATATAAGAGAGTACAAACATACCTATATTTAAACATATAGGTAAGTTTATTTAAACAATATAATATATATATATTAAACAATCTATATTTAAACATATAGATGCCACAAATAACAGGCAACTCTCAGTGGAGAGCCGTCTACCTTGGATCTTGTTGTCCTGCCTGGTCTGACAGAAATAATCAAATCTGATATGGGGTTTATCTTTTAAGGAAGGTTATGGAAATGGCTTTAGGCTGGATTGGAAATGGAAATAGATTTAGGCTGCTTTTGAGGCAGATCTTGCCAGAATTATTTTTTTCTATCACATTATATAAATCTACATGGGATTTAATAAATTAAGACATCAAAATAAATTAATGTATTTTCCCCCTCTTCTAAGACTTCCCTGAAAGACAGTTGTTGGATGAGCTCTTGAAGAGAAAACAACCAAAATAAGATTTTTGGAGGTGGGAAATATACAGTCACAATTGGCAACTATGCTTTCTCACATCTTATAATGCAGTAAAATCTGCTTTTGGCTGAAGCTTTTTTTAGTAAGCAGAAAAAGCCTACAATTTAAGTCAGGATCTTTGAAATTCTGCAGTTTTCAGGTATTTTTCTGGAAAACAGTTTTTCAAATGAGGACTTGAAATATTAAACAGAAACAGTATCTCTTTATAAATATAATGCTGTTTGCAGGTTCTATCACTGTAATCAGCAAAAGTAATACTAATTCATGTTCTAACTCGTGTATCTATTTACCCAGTTGCCAGATCCCACTTCTCTACATGAAACAGAATTGCAGGGTTGTTCCAACTTTAAAAAAACAATTTCTTGCTATTTTTTGGCATTACTTACTGTATTTAATTTAATTTTCAGATATTTGTTATAGCACAAAAATATACATACAAAGCACTGCTGATGCCATTACACTTGATAGTAGTATCGGCAGATCAGACACATGCAGGGTTAAAAACCTGCCATTCGCCTCAATGGCCCTGGGAAGATTAATCCACTAGGTAAAGGCACCAAGTAGCTATATAAATTTTATTTATTTGTTAATTTTATTACAAAAAAGGCATGGTCTTGCCCCTAAAGGTTCTATGACCTAAGTCTGCATACTGGTAATGCAGACCGTTACGCTCAGACTGAGCCCCAATGAATTAGTTTTCCCAGAAAAATACCCCATCCAAATTAAGCCAAAGTATGAAGAAGATATATAAGTGTTTACTAATTATATAAGCTGTTTTGTAAGTTGTTTTTAAGTTTGTGTTTAATTGGCAGTCAGAGTGATGGACATGTAAGTAGCTGTATTTCAAATGGGCCAGTGGGGCTTGCTGTGAAGGTCAGGTAATGGTAGGCTACTGTAAAAGGTTGGACAGTAAATTTAATTGCATAAAAAGACAAGTTTGTTTCTTAGGGACATGATAAAAAAGTTGTGATGTCATCTGGACACATCCTGAACTAGTGGTATGAGGGAGAACAAAATGTCTAAGATGATAGTCCTAAGTAAGAAAATGAATACTCTTGCTCTCAACAGTGACCAAGAATGTGGAGGAAGAAGGAAGATTGGAGAGGATTGTAAAGGGGCTAAAGGAGGGGCTCCTATGTAGAACAGAAGAGGGGAATAGGAGGGTCCACCAGGGTGAACCAAGAAAAGATGGAATCATGAAAACCAAAGGAAAGCAATTCGCAAGGAGAGGGGGATCAAAAAAAACCCAAAACAGCTAGGTAAAGAGGGGTGAGGGACCCAGAGAATTGGCCAGAATGAAATTTGTGAAGATAGTGTGAAGTGGAGAGGGCGAAAGCCAAAGTGCAAGCAGAGCATAGAATGAGAGGTGATGGTTTGAATGGCAGTTTGATGAATTTGGGGCTCGATTGAGAATGGTAACCAGAGCAAAACATGTTGCTGGATGTGTCTGGAACAGAATTTTCAGCCCACCAGAACGTTAACTTTTCAAATTAGTGTCTGTTCTGAACTGAAAAAAAAGCCAAAACAGTAAAGCATTTCAGGAACAAAGATTTCCAGAAAGCTTAACATTGGAATAAATAGGAGGAAAATGATCACTATTTTCAAATAGCACATTAGAAACTGACATTTTGAAACCGCATTTTAAAAATAAGAAATCAGGGTTTAGTTCAAGTCAACATTTCCACCATGGAAAACATTGATTTCAACAAAACATGATTTTCTGAGGGGAATTTTTTGTTTGAAAAATGTTAGTGAGCTCTGTGGGTGTGTTGTACGTAGTAGAGTGCAGTGCCATGAAGAGAATTGGCTGGTACAATACCAAAAGCAGTGCCTGTGTTAGTATAACATGCCACGCAAACTAATTAGCCCTGCTGAAAAACATTATTTACCAAACCACCCATCATGTTACAAGAAATAATTCTTCATTGGCACAAAACGTCTGAGGATTTATGGGCACTAATCAAGATTAACCAGAAACAAGTGTCGGCCTAAAAGTCCACGTATTGCTCTGGAATATCATGTTGTGTTAGTACGGCTCCAGTTCTGTTTCCTTTTAATTAGAGTTGTGGATGCTCAGTGCCTCTGTGAATTGGATTTCTTCAGATCCTCTGGTTATATCCACTGTGAAGTCTGTGAATTTAGATTCCTAATTTTAGACACTCAAATCTGGAAGTTGTTCAGCTTTCCCTTTGATTCACCTTATCATAAGATTACTCTCTTTTCTGCTACCCATTCCAAATTTAAGTAGAACTAAGCAAATTAAGCCTTAAGTGTTCTTGACTATAAATGTCGTTGCTTTGTAATCAGCAGTTACTGGTTTTCTCTGAGATTTCTGTCTATTACAAATAGTCACTCCGAGTCTGTTATGCTGGTTAACAGAATACTGGTTTTCTCTGTTAAGAATCGTGTGGTTTTCTACAGCAGAAAGCCAGTCAAAATAAAATCAGATGCAGCTAATTGTGGCTTCACACAGGCACAGAAATTTAAGATTGAGAAGAGCCTTTCTTGCTTAAGTGGTTTCTTGTTTATTTTCCAACCCAGGCCTGTAAGGGTAAGTTACATAACCATCACCTGCAGAAAAGGTAATCTTTCTTTACAGTTACACCAAATCAGAGCATTTTTGGCCTGTGTGTTCAGCTCTTCTGCTGTAGGTTCCCTGTCTCTGCCTTGCAAGTTTCTGTCAGGTTTAGTCCCAGACCATTAAAACAAAGAAGATCCTATAACATAAGAAATCCTGAATGGTGGGAGGTATCCCTTATTGTTTTCTGTTCTGGAAAACATTTGCCTAGTAGTTCCACTGACTATGCTGAATCTCATACATTGGTAGGGAAGGAAAGGAAGCTATGGCTGCCTTTCTTCCACATCTTGGAAAAATGAGCCTCGTCCAGGTGCACAGGTGTGGTTCAGGTGGGGTGGAAGTATCCATTATAGAGCCCTACAATTGGATGATGGAAAGTTCACATTTTCATAAGTCTGAAAGAATCTGGGCAGTTAAATCTTTCTCTTAAGTTTCTGTCATCTTTCCCTGTAGCAATTAAACATAGAATCAGAGCAAAGAGTAACAAATAAAGCTTTTCCTTTTAATAAGGGGGAATTTTTGCCCATTGTACCTATTCCTGCTTTGTGTACACTACTATTATGTGTATGAAATAGCAAGCCATTTGCTATAATTTTCCTTTCTGCTACTGTTTTTCAGGTTCACACGTTCAGGGGTCCACACTGGTGTGAGTACTGTGCCAATTTTATGTGGGGCCTCATTGCTCAGGGAGTAAAATGTGCAGGTAATGGCAATTCAGTCTTCTCTTCCTAAGACAATCCTAATGTTGTAAATCCTTTGACATTCTGTTTGTTTCAGAATCAACCCGTACGCTTAGGCCAGGTACAGACATTACATTTTTCTCAGTATAAGTGATTGGAAACTGGTCTATACCCATAACAGAACAGAAGTTCAGCACTCACAGACTGGTTTAAAAATGGCAGAACCCAGTCTAAGATTTGATCCCATCACTAAAGGGCAAATGTGTGTTCTGTTCACTACTGATCTAAACTGTGCCTCTTACAGAAAACTGCGTAACTTAGATTGATTCTACCTTAGGCTTTTTGAATGTCTATACCTAGCCTTAGGGTCTGATGGAATGATGTCCAAGTCTTTCACTGATAGTTGTTTTAGACACTTATATCACCAATATCATGCTACTACTGGAGCACTTTCCAAGCATTCAAAGATAGAAATAATCGCGCTCTCTCCTTTTTTGCAGCATGGAGGAGAAATAGCTTGATGAGTTGTTAGGTTAATTTACTTTGTAACAGAAATTTGTGAAACTTACTGATGAGCTCAGTGTGTTATAGCTAACAATTACTTAGGGGGTAGATATTTTACAGATGGATATATTCAACTGGGAATGTAAACCATGAGTCCTTAATCCTAGTTCTTCTAACTAGTAGAGCATGCATTTTCTGTCTCATTTGAAAAGTTAAATGAATGGATTGAAAAGAAAAGAAATAAAGACAGTATACAGAAACTTCGTAACAGGGGCTATGTTATAAGGAATGTATGGATTTAGTCTTTCTGTTATAGCTAATAAAACCTGGGTAGAATAATTCAGCAGTTTTATTGATATCCCCTGGAAGGTGAAAGGGAATCTGCCATTGCGTTTAGGTTGAAGACCAAGGTAATCAGAAAACATGTTTCATTGTACAGGCATACCTCGTTTTATTGCGCTTCGCTTTATTGCGCTTCGCAGATATTGCATTTTTTACAAATTGAAGGTTTGTGGCAACCCTGTGTCGAGCAAGTCTATCGGCGCCATTTTTCCAACAGCATTTGCTCACTTCGTGTCTCTGTGTCACATTTTGGTAATTCTCGCAATATTTCAAACTTCAGCGACCACCACCCTGATCAGTCAGCAGCCATCAACATCGAGGCAAGACCCTCCACCAGCAAAAAGATTACAACTCGCTGAAGGCTCAGATGATGGTTAGCATTTTTTAGCAATAAAGTATTTTTTAATTAAGGTATGTACATTGTTTTTTTAGACATAATGCTATTGCACACTTAATAGACTACAGTATAGTGTAAACATAACTTTTATATGCACTGGGAAACCAAAACATTTGTGTGACTCGCTTTATTGAGATATTCGCTTTATTGCGGTGGTTTGGAACCGAACCCACAATATCTCCGAGGTATGCCTGTACAGTGCAGCATATGATGCTCCAGTAACTAAATTGACAAAAATGGTACAAAGATATGTTGATGTACAAATGCTGCATTTGTTGCCCTGGAAACTGAATTTTCAGGCTAATTTAAGACAAATTACTGCATCAAAAGCTTTCTGAAATCTTGTCTTGGGCAAATAATATAGACTGTATAACAATGGGCAATGGTGTAAACTTATGTGGAAATAAATGATGTGAAAGAAAAACTGTACATGAAAAGCCTGGAAAGTGGTCTAAGTATTTGACATATGATATTTTTGTGTGTTGTCAGCGTTAGCAGACTCTCCAGTGTCCATAACATTTGCATTCACTAGTTACAGAAAAAAATGAAGGAAAAGTACAGTGATTTCTGTAAAAATGGCACTTTCTTGCTTGCTGTGTATATCCAGTTGTATAGCTATGTACTTCACTCATTAAAGTTTTTTCCCCCCATGTTTCACTATTATTAGCCTGATACAGCTAATAAAGCTCTGGTGAAAGGAGCTTGACTTTCGCTCTAGCTTATGCAGCAACAATGAAGTTGTTTAGCTACATTTCCAGAGAGGACTCTATTGTTGAGAATACATGAACATCACACAAGCTCCCTTTCTGTTCTCAAGTTGTATCCGCAGTTAAAAGAAATAATGGGGTTTTTTACTGCTATTTTAAAGAGCTTTGATCTGGAAATTCAAGACAATAAGCACGAGAGGCCATAAGCTAACAATATAGACTTTACCATCAAAGCTACTGTACTACTTTTCCACAAGTTTCCTTTATAATTATGGTAGGAAACAGAGTTCTTCAGATTAAGCTGTTTTCCTAGTTTGCATTTTAATGTAGATTTTTCTCACAAATATCCTAAGGTTTCCCACAGTGGTTTTGGGAAATAATTATAGTGCTTTCTCTTTGTTTTCTCTTTTGACTCTATATACAGAAGTCATTATGCTAAGAGAATATAAATTATCTTGTTTACTTGAATCCAAGATGAAGGTGTTTCATCCCCCCATTCAACCTGGTGGGGAAAAGAGCCTTGTCTTGGATTTGAGTTCATTGTGGGATAGTATGGGTGACAGCAGGTGGCTGCTACAGTTCCATATCTGGATTCACATTCAGAGTCAGAGCCACAGCCCCTGTGCCACCTGCCTCCCACCTTACCACCACTTACCTCTGCCCCCCTACTATAGCTTGCCCTCAGTCATGGCTGCGTTTCATATCCTAGCTAGGCAATGGCCAAATGGAAGAGGTAATTCGGGGGGGCAGGTGCCAGAGGGTGCAGGCCCTGCAGGGAGGGGCAGGTACAGGGGAGATGGTGGCAGGGGCAAGTCATAGGGGGGCAGGTGGCAGTGACCACGATGGGGGGGAGAGGTAAGGGGCAAGGTTCAAGCCACTTGACTTCCCTTCTGCTTCCCCCCCTCCGCTGCTGCGGTCAGCAAATTAATTTGAGATGCCCTTCCAATAATGAGATTCTATATGTGGAGGATTATAACAAATTTATACATTTTCCAGGTGTAGAATCTAATTATTGGGTAATTGTCTTAAATTCAACGTCATCCTGGATTTGTGTAACTACAGCATGTGGCTTTAGAGTTGCAAGCCTAAAAGAAGATTTCTGTCTGTCTTTCTAAGGTTGTCTTACTTAACACCAAATAAATGCAGAGATCTTAATTTTATTTATAAATCCCACTTCACAATATCAGTGAAACGTGCTAAGGAATAAAGTATTTCTGAGGGATTGCAGTAGTTCCTCAGTGGTTAAGATGATTTAACTTATGATTATAAACCTCATGCAGCACTTGAAACATGTAATGAAGTCATAGACATGCATGGGTATCATACTTGTGTAAGGAATAGCAAATGACAGGATGTGCAATAGTGAGATACCCACATGACTGTTTTTGTGCTCTCAACTCACTGGTCAGCAGATTACTTAGCTCACTTGGAGGTAAAGAAGAGAAAGGACCATGTGTTAATAAGCAAAGAGCCTTCTAGCAAATTGTGGACAAATAGTTTCTGAATTGGGGAAAGTTCTGTCATTTTCAGCAAGGTAAAAGACAGGGGAAAGAACCTGAAAAGATGCAGCATTATGTGCAGAAAATTGGAAATAGTGAGACCTTGAGCACATCCCTCACAGATAGGTAAGGAGCAACTAGCTTCAATTCCATGAAGACCTTTAATGAATTGAATGTGGTTCTCCTCTGAAAAGTGACTGTGGAAATGTGTCACCTCTTGAATGTGGCAGACCTGTTCTCTGCACATGTACAGAGGAGTCTGGCTTTCTCTGGGAAGAAAAATAACTTTTTACTGCAGTTTCATGTGAGCCATCACAGCTAATGGCAAGTTGGATTCTCCCTTGTTTTGATCACCTGAATTGTTTATTTGTTCTAGTTAGTTAAACTCCTGTGCATGTGTGTAACTAAGAAGACATGAAAAGAGAGCTCTGGATATCTGTTATTACTAGTGCACAAGAAGGAAAGATCTTAGGCAGAGCATCACAACCCAGACTGAGTTCCATGGGCGATGGATTATAAACAAATAATCTTTTTGCTTCTAAACTAAGACATTTTTATCTGGAAACCATTGCAATGCAATTACCAGGGAACCATGCAATCCCATCACTTTCCAGAGAAGAACAGTACATTAAAAATTATAGGGCTAAGCAGGATGCAGCCCACTTGCATTCAAATTGAGCGCAGCGCTACTCCTGGGAAGTTCACAAAATCTGACTTGTGGTCTGTATAATAATCTCATTGAAAATGCTTGGTGAACAAAACTGTGCTGATTATATGTATTTTATACTTTCCAAAGCATTTGCTTTTTAAAGCAGACAATTACAGATCTCAATAGGAATCTATTAGCTCTACAAAAGCGATACATATAACAGCTGTAAATGAATGCTGCGTGGCAACACTATCATTTTAAGTCTTGCTCTCTGCAGGACACAGAAAACATACACTGGAATATTATAGGATATTCCTGGATTCCCCTTACAAGGATAAATGTCACCTAACGCAAAAAAAAATAGTAGGAGGAATGGAATAAAAGGTAATACAAGAAGATTGTTACTAATGGTATATGGATTATTTTATAACATAAGAACATAAGCAATCCTTTTAAAAATAACCTAGAGCCAGAACATTCTCAACAATGCATATTGGGCCATAGCAACTAGCAACCAGCATGCCATAGCAACTGGAATGCACTTACTCATTCTTTTTTTAAATTTGGCATGACTACTTAATCTCCAGCTAGAATATGACCTGGTTTTTATCCATGTTCTGTCAGATACTACCCATATACATGATGATTATCTTCTCCATGTCAAATTGTCAGTAGCCCTTTTATGGGTTGTGTAGCAGGGAAAGAAGTGTGATTATAGTCACCATCCTCCATGAAATCCTATGATAATCACAATTCCAGTATCTCCCTGCTAAGTCTGCCAAATACAGAAATTTGAATAAGAGCAGATGCTGCCATCTTGGCCACAAATATTTCCAGAATCAATATGTTGTTCCTCTGCATTTCTTGAAACAGAAAAAGATTTCAGCCATTCAGAGCTAAGACTGGATAACTACTTTATGGTTCATGGTCTGGTGAAATGAGCTAGCAGACTTAGTCTGTTAATTCATTCTCCATTTTGTTAACTTCATTATTTTTGACAATTGAACTATGTGAACCATGCCTTTCCTTTTTTGCATTCTCCTGCACTCCCATACATTCAAGTGAAGACTTCTCATTCCCTCCCATGCATATAAAAACAATACCTTTTGCCATGAACTATCCCAAACATGTTTTCCTTAAGGCTCCTGCTACAAGTAGGAATGACTGAAGATGTAGCACAGTCTTTGAAAGTCATGGTGCCAGATAGTAACTTGTGTAAATTGTCAACACTGGTAGTATGGCAGTTTACACCAGCTGAGGATCCAGCTGGTGAACTTTAAAAATGAATCCTTAATTAAATGCATATCTTACAAGGCATCCTTTGTGATTTCAGTACTCGTGCCAACAGCCCAAACAGTCAGGAGTGCAGTGAAAAAAAAATTCAAAACAAACTTCCAAATAAGCACCATGAGGTTTATTTTTTATGAATGATGCATGTACATTACCATAAACACTAATGGGAGTTGTATGTGTTGTTATAAAAAGCATTACATTAATAGTGATGGTGTCAATATGCTGTATTGGCTGCTAGATGGCTAAGTTGTTTGTATATTTATCCCTTCCTTTTCCCCTGCCATTACAATGTTTTAACACACTGTACAATAAGCTCTTTCTTTAGCATCATTTTACTCATTGCTTTTAATGAATAAATCATTCCATCAGTGAATTATATACACCAGGCTGATTTAAGGATATTAATTGAATATTAATTGGCTTACATGAAAAGGAAGGCTTCCAGGTTTTAATGGACTTACTAGGTGTTTTCAGTACTGCTTCAGGCAGCATGTTTTTCTATCAAGCACTTTTTAAAAATATATTTAAAGTGATCCAGCACTCTTCTTGCTGCCTTTTATATGCTCTGGATGATATCAACCTGTCACCACAATACTAGTTGCCTATCTCTACTTGCCTTGTAATAGATGATCTACCCCACTTAGAAGATAGCAGACGGCCTCTCTGGTAGCAACTGGCTGATATTGAAATGTGACTGAGCAGGAGCTGCCAATACCAGAACTAGTTATCGCAGTGTGGCCCAAAAGCAGAATTGTTTTGTGATTACTTTTAAGCATTTATCTCCCACTTGGCACTAGTTTCCTTCTAAAACAATTTAAAAGTTCTCATTGTCATGTTCCACGTGTAGGAACGTGTTTCCCCTATTAAAGCTCTTGGGCTGGGTGTTGCCACAGTGTTCTACGGGTGTGTAAAAGTTTGAGTGAGCACAGTGTCCTTCCTTCCTCCTGTGCCACATCTTAGGGTATAGCATGACCTTTATGCTTCCACTGGGGCGGGGCACAAGGCCTGTGTAGTGCCTTGATTCCACAGGACTACCAGCGTCACCAAAGCAGAGGGCACAGGAATGGATCTGGTCTGCGGGCATTGCCCAGTCTCCTAAAAGTATGGCATGTGCTTTAGACATGATACCGCTAAGAATCCCCACTGGCCAACAACTCAGAGTTATTCCTAATAGAAATACTTCCGCCCCTTTTTTCCCTCCCTTTGCTTTCGCTTTGGTAGCTGTATTGCCTGTCTCTGTGGTTCTTTTTTCTTTACCCCTAAACCACAAACTGATTCTACGTTCAGTCAAAGGTAGATGCATTCACTTCTCCACTGCACACTAAGCAGTAAAGGCCAAGGTTGCCAGCATTGAAGTACAGCTTGAAGGGGGAAAGAAGAAAAGAAAAGGCCATGGAGATGCCATTCACAGTCTGCTGCTGTGGGAGGTGAATTTCTGGCAGAACAGTCAGTTCACTGATTTCAGGAATGAAAGCACAAGAGCCAGGTTGAGAAGGCAAATTCCATCCCGCAGATTTTCATTACTCAGAATCTGATGTTGTTCCAATTTTGAAGAAATTCTAAATTTTGTATTGCCTTTGAAAGGGAACGATAAGTTCTGGTGCTCAAGGAGTCTAGCAGCTGGGCAGCTTTAGAGATATGGATCCTAGAAACTAGGCACCTAGAGTCTAGGAGAGTTCATGTGCTGTCTCAGTGTCATAGCCTGTGCAGTAATCATGGGAAATAAACCAGGAGTTGAAAACCCCTTTTGCCACCATGGACCCAGCCCTGCCAAGGTCTACACCTCAGCATTTCCCTAGCAATCAGCACATGATGCAAAGGGAATAGATTTGAAAAGGCAGGTGCTAGGACCCTGGAATTCCTTTTCTTCTGCACCAGAGAGAATAAATTGAATGTAGGAGGCAGTAAGACCCTAGGGATGCCTTCTCTGCTACTGGGGCTGGAGCGTATTAACAATTCCCAGATCCAGTCTGTTCATGGACCAGATACAGGCCATAGGCTGCCAACCCCTGAACTAAGCAGCAGAGCTGGCAAGAAGCCAGGAACATTTCTAGCAGATGCCTGTCTGGGTTCTCTCAGAACCTCAGCAAAATAAAACCCATCCCTGCAAAACATTTTAGTATTATGGAATTGAAACTGTAGCATCTTATTTTTTCCAACCAGTTCTAGAAATTACAACTATCCAATTTTTTGGCAAGGGGGAGCTTCAGAGGAAAATCTCCAATATCCCAGATTTTTATGTGGTTTTAGCAATTCTGCTACTGAGTTGCCTGCTAGGAATAGCCTTAGTGACTATATTAGTGACTTGGACAGGGGGGTGAATAGCACCCTGTTCATATTTGCTGATGACACCAAGATTTGGGGCAAGGTAGGCACGCTAGAAGGGAGGGACAGGATACGACTGGACCTGGACAGGTTACAGGGGTGGGCAAATGTGAATAGGATGGGATTCAATACTGACAAGTGCAGGGTACTGCACTTGGGGAGCAAGAACCAGCAGCTTACCTACAGGCTGGGGAACTCTGTTCTCGAAAGCACAGTGACAGAAAGAGATCTTGGAGTCATTATCAATTCTAAAATTAACATGGGCCGCCAATGTGAGGATGCAGGCAGTAAGGATAACCGCACCTTGTCATGTATCCACAGATGCATCACGAGCAGGACCAAGGAGGTGATCCCCCCGGTCTATGCAACACTGGTTAGGCCACAGTTGAGTACTGCGTCCAGTTCTGGGTGTCACACTTCAGGAAGGATGTGGCCAGCTTCAAGAAGGTCCAGAGGAGGGCCACTTGCACAGTCAGGGGGCAGCAGGGCAGGCCTTACAAGGAGAGTCTACAGGACCTGAACCTGTTCAGCTTCCACAAGAGAAGGCTGAGAGGGGATCTAGTGACAGTCTATAAACTTACCGAGGTGGGGGGATCAGCGTGGAATGAGTGAGACCCTGTTCCCCTGAGCAGCTCCCGCAGTAACAAGGAATAACGGCCACGAGTTGATTGAGAGTAGGTTCAGGCTAGACAGCCAAAGTAACTACTTCACAGTCAGGGCGGCCAGGATCTGGAACCAGCTTCCAAGGGAAGTGGTGCTGGGTCTTTAAAAGGAGGCTTGATAATTACCTAGTTGGGGTCATTTGAGCTTAAGCTTACCAGGGATCATATGAGCCTAGTATTCATTCCTGCCCAGGGCAGAGGGTTGGACTTCATGATCTGCTCAGGTCCCTTCCAACCCTTACATCTATGAATACTTTCATACATAAAGATACACCTTTCTATCAGTTTGGAAACAGTGACACAGAGTAGGGCAAATTGATTTGGCTTTCATTCTTAAACCCTGCTGTTGTCCTGTTGCGACTTAAGAACAGCCCAAGCCAGCAGTTGTACTGCAACGACTGTCAGATCAAAGCAACTTATTCACAATGGTTATAAAGAATAATGTAGCATTTGTAAGAAAAAGATACTCATAAGTGGTCAAAAAACTAAAAAATGGCAATTGATTTTGTGTGCTATGGAGATTATAAACTTTAATTCTCATGCTAACAAAACAAATATTAGACTATTAAAAGAGGAAAACTGAATGATTTGCTAGAGCAGTATGAAAGTAATAATAATGATCATTAGTACCTACATAATATTCATAACCAGAAGATCTAAGAATGATATTATCCTAATTGGTTCTTTGGGAAACTGAGGTGCGAATCCTAGGTCACTTGCCCAAGGTAGCATGATGATTCATGCTAAGCCCATGAATACAATACATCCATGGTTATCTGAACCACTTTGGAAAACACCTGCTGAAAATCTATTGGGTATCTAAAATTGTTAGGAGCAGTGAAGCCACAGCATTTTGTGAGAAATTACACATGCTAATACTAATGCACAATGTAAAATTAGGCCAAGCTGAACAATAGAGATATCAAACGCAGCAACACTTAGAGCAGTGTGTTGTACAGTGCCAGCAGTTGCAAGTTATTGCAGCAAACTTTAGGTACTGCACTCACTGTACTGAGTAGCTCTTAAAACAGAATAACAGTTATCCGTTACAGCAGGGTTGTCCAACTTGTAGGCAGGTGGGGGGCACATGGACCAGAGTCCCAGAGGCCATACAAGGCATGGGCTGCAGACTTGGGGCTGCTCATGGTGTGGGCAGCCCTCACCCTGGGCTCTACCCAACCATAAGGGTAGTCTAGTGCTCCCACTTTTTCTCTTCCCCACTGTGCACACAGCATTGGCAGCCCAGCTTCCTCTCTTTTTGGCCATGCAGGCAATCTGTTCTGCCCAGCTGCCCCATGTCACGCATGCAGCACCCCTCTCCTCTCTTTTCCTCTCCTCTGCTGGCCTCTGACCCACCTGCAGTGCAGGCAGCCTGGCTTATGCCTTGCTCACACAGCAGCTCAGCCCCACTCCCTGCCATGCATGCAGCACAGGCAACCCGGCCCTACCATATGTGCAGCTCAGGCACCCCAGCCCCCTCCTGCTGCACCTCCCCACCCTTAGAAGCAGGGGGAGGACAGAGGAGTCCTAAGAACCCAGCTACTCCAGCAGGAAATCACAGCAGAGGTTTGGAAGGAAGGCAGTGGTGGTCTAGGAGCCTATAGGCCACGTGCTAACCCTTTGGAGCCTGCATGAGGCCCAGGGGGTGCCAGCTGGACAGCCCCAAGTTACATCAGAGAAGTGCCATACTGGATCAGACCAATGGTCCACCTAGCTGAGTGTCCTGTCTCTGACAGTAGCAAATGTGGATGCTATACAGTAAGAGCACTGAACAAGGTATCTCCAGAGTGATCTAGAGATCACTCTGTGTTCAATACGCTTCCTGGCATACACATTTTTGGGGTTAGAGATGCCAGAGGAAACATCTCAACCATTCTGTTCAATAGCCATTAATGTATCTATCATCCTTTTTGATGATTTTATCATTTTTGAATCTGTTATAGTCTCCACCAACTCCTGTGGCAAACAGCATAAACTCTTTGAGTATTTGTTTACAGCTTTTTGAAGAAAATGTAAATACACTTTCAGTTCCCACAGCTTCCCCTCAAAGAGACAAAATACATACATTTTCTTCAATGTACTATATAAATAAAATTATGGTGCTATTTATTGTACCTGATATAGTTTCAATAGAGCATGCTCAGCAACCAAATTTACCAGTAAATCATACGCCAAAGGAAATCTAAAACTGACTCAAATCAGCAGCATAACAAATAGTGACAGCCATAGTGACAGCTATTTTATTCTCATAAACTTGTGCTCGTGGGCCAGTGTTAATATATGAATATCATTTGGCTCTGCTCGTAAATTAATATGAGCACACTATTTCTTCATTCAGGTCACTGGACTCTGGTCAGCATTAGTTGTTTCTAAAATATTAGGAAATCTTTTTCTAGGCCTCCTGGAAAAGTTTCAGGCTCTTTGTAAATGTAATGCTTCTCATCTGTCACAGCCAGCCTTGGATGTTAGCATCAGATAATATGGTATTAAAAACCAAATAGAGTCCCTGAGATTTTTTTAAATCAACATCAAAAATAGCTGTTTTATTGCTAAATTCGTAAGCTTTCTACCTGCTCATGAATTTCTAAATGTATTTTGATAAAAATGGCTGCCACTGGATGACAGTATATATAAATCAATTTATGAATCCAGACACTGAAATGATCTTGTAAGACGAAATTCTGGGATTACTGAAGTCAATAGACATTTTGCTTTGCCGTGTGTGGGCCCATGGTTTCACCCAATATCTTTTAAATCTTTCTTTCATTCTGGGCTTTACTGGGAGATATGGTATTTTAGTTTTTGCATGATTTTAACATGTTTCCCTTTCCAATTCCTATGTAAGGTAATAGAAACACACTGATGAATCTAGGAGTAAATAAAGGGTAAATGTACTGAAGTGATGTTACTCCAGATTTATTTTGTTGGAACTAAAAGGTGAAAGTCGCCCTATGGATAAAACAAAGTAAACTCTTTTAGGTCTAAATCTTCCTTACTTAACTCATACAAGTTCAAATGAAATGAGTGAGATTACTTGGGTAAATTAGGAAAATACATTTGACAGCCTGATCCCATGAGATTTTGAGCTCCGTATAGCACAGAATTAGACTTGTTTGGCCCTTCTTAGCTGATTCAAAAACAGTGAGGTTCTCTGATGCCATAAGCTGTGTTGCATTCTGGCATGAAAAAGCAAGACATTTTGTTCAACAATATATAAGCTGCTTGTAACACCCTGTAACAGGGAGGGCCTCTTTGGGGTCTGTCTACTGGTGACCCCACCCACTTGTTATGGGCCAACCGCCCACCTTCTTGCCTGTCATGCCTTGTTGGTAATTAGTTAAATGATGTAATTAAGCTGGGAGGCTGCCCGTTTATTGCCCTGATGCTAGGGGGCGCTATCTGCGGCTCCAGTCCTCCCCTACACCGCAGCCCAAGCCTCGCAGATGGTATTTGTAAATTCCTCTTTATGTTGGGGTCTAGGCTGCTGTGGGCCTACCCCTTTTTTCTCTCTCTAGAAAGGGCTGTCAGTCAGAAAAAAACCCCCCACTAATCAGGGTTTGATTCCCAGGCTCTAACTCTCAAAAAAAAAAAACCCTCACTCGGGCTCCTGCCCCTCTGTGGTGCTGGGGTCTACTCACCCCTGAATACTGCGCCCTCTCTGGCGTTGGGGTCAGCTCAACCCCAAATTCTGTGCCTGCTCTGACTCTGGGGTCGGTGCACCCAAAAATGTTGCACCCTCTCTGGCACCGGGGTTGGTGCACCCCAAATGCTGCACCCTCTCTGGTGCCAGGGTCAGTGCACCCCAAAACGCTGCATGTTCTCTGGCACCAGGGTCAATGCACCCCAAAACACTGCACCCCATATGGTGCGCCCCAAAACCAAACAACAACTGTGTACCAGAATGAAAACACACCGAAAATCTATCAAAGACGAGACTACCCAAATACATGTGGGGGCACATTTCTTACAAGAAAACCATTCTTGTCTCAAATCTCTCCAATCTCTCAGTTCTAATCCTCAAAGGGAATTTACAAAACACCTTTCACAGACAAACCTACAAAGTTCACTGCATCAACTTACTGGATACAAAAAATCATGGACTAAAAAATCATCACCAGAGGAGAAAGCAGACCTCTTTAACCAATTCTTCACCTCCATTTTCTTCAGCAGGGACCAGGACTTCCCCATCGCGATGCAAGATGGACTCGAGGGGAATGCCTCCAGACCTCAGGTTGGGGAGGACCGGGTTAGAGAGCTTCTGGAGGGGCTGGACGTTTTCAGATCAGTGGGTCCAGATGCTCTCCACCACAGGGTGTTGAGGGAACTAGCAGGGGTTATTGCAGGGCCCTTGGCATGACTTTATGAGCGCTCGTGGTGCTTGGGCCAGGTGTCAGATCATTAGAAGATAGCCAACGTGGTCCCCGTCTTTAAAAAAGGGAGGAGGGAGGACCCGGGCAACTATAGGCCCGTCAGTCTTACCTCAATCCTAGGGAAACTCTTTGAGAAGATCATCATGGACCACATCTGCGATGGGCCAGCCTCAGATGTGATGCTCAAGGGCAACCAGCACGGTTTCATTAGGGGCAGGTCATGTCAGACCAACTTGATTGCCTTTTATGATCAGGACACAAAAGCATTGGATGCAGGTGTCGCCATGGATGTAGTCTTTCTGGACTTCAGCAAGGCCTTTGACACC
>NW_017728949.1:40726236-40753341 GCF_001723895.1 Crocodylus porosus
GGGGACAACAGGGCAGACCCTACAATGAGAGACTGCTGGTCCTGAACCTGTTCAGCCTTCACAAGAGAAGGCTGAGGGGGGACCTGATGACTGTCTGTAAACTCCCTAGGGGGGGACCAGAAGGGTTTGGGTGAGACCTTGTTTCCCCTAGCACCCCCTGGCATAACAAAGAATAACAGACACAAGTTGTTGGAGAGTAGGTTTAGATTAGACATCCGTAAGAACTACTTCACAGTTAGGTCGGCTAGGATCTGGAACCAACTTCCAAGGGAAGTGGTGCTGGCTCCTACCCTGGGGGGTCTTTAAGAGGAGGCTTGATGCCTACCTAGCTGGGATCATTTGAGCCCAGTTTTTTCTCCTGCCCAGGCAGGGGTTTGGACTTGAAGTTCTACCAGGTCCCTTCCAACCCTACTTCTATGATTCTATGAAATATAGACATTGGATTTATGACACATTATAACTTGCCTGACATCTGACTCCTCGGGTAACCTTTCTGCCATTTACCATCTATATTCATCCCCCTCCCCTCATACATACACCTGTGTCTCACCCATCGACTGCCTCAATTTAGATTTTCACTGACTGGCTTTCTCTTATGCATACTGACTTCTGGTTTATTTACTATTCCATCCAGGAAGAGCACAGACCAATTGCAGATGCTTTGTCAACCTGATGAAGCGTATTGGTACCCAAAAGCTTGCAAAAAAGATTTTTTTCCAACTATTTGAGTTGGTCTAACAAAAGATATCAGGTTTACCCAAAGAGCCTATGTCTTGTCTGCCTATGTCCTTAGACCAACACAACTACAACCTATACCCTCTCATATATTAGTAAATTTATTATTACAACACTCCTGTTCAATGGTAGATATTTTTATCATCCTTATTTTACAGAAGAGAAACTGAGGCACAAATAGATTCAGATTAAGGGTCTTCAGAGAATTTAGCACTGAAGCTTTACACCTCTACTGAGTATTTCATACAGTTTTGAACAGAACTCAGGAATTCCTTGCTCCTAGTGCTGTACCTTAATCACAAGACAATTTTCCTCACCTCAGCTATCCCAACACTGATAGAACTAAATAGAATTTTAATCAGCCGTTTTGTTTGGAATGGGTTTTGCATAATTTTTGACTGATTGAAGGTAGCATGTTGAATTTTAATTGTTACCAGGAGATTGAGCTTAGAAAATTCTAAGCAACAAAAGCTTTTAGCTTTACAGCCCTATTAAGTATACGAAGTGGGGGGTTTTCAGTAGCCCATAAATGACTGAGCTGTAATTAACCTTAGTCACTAGCACTTGCTTTTGCTATTATTTTGTGTAGTATAGGCACAGCATCTATGGAGTAGATTAAAATATTAACAAAATCAACAATTATCCGAATGCAAGACAACTACCATATAGACCAGGGGTGGGCAAAATGTGGCCTATGGAGTGGGCAGGCATGGGGCGGGGGGCCCGCTTCCCCCCCCCTCCATGCTCAATTTTTCTTCGGGCTTCTTCCCTGCTCCTTCCTGGCACGGAGGAAAGCAGCCCTTCCCTGGCCCATGACTAGGAATCCTAGCTGCAACTGCTCGCAGCCTGCACAGTGCTGTCCATAACAGGTGCAGGCAGCCCCACGCAGGCTGCAAGTGGCTGCAGCGCAGAGCGCCAGCCACAGGGTGGGCGAGGGGCCACTTCCCACCCCCCGTGCTCAGCAGCACCTTGTAACCTGGCCCTGCTGCCCACCTGGGCCCCGCACTGGCTCTGGGCTCGCCCGTTGGGCTGCCCCCCGCCCCGCTTGCTGTGCCAGGCAGTGTTTGCCACTGCTGCCCCTGTGCTGCCCATCACGCAAGCTTCAGGTGGACAGCAGGACCCAACACTGCCTAGTGTGGCAAGTGGGGGGGCTGCTGCTGCTGCTGCCCCCACGCACACCTCCGATGGGCGAGCCCAGAGCCAGCATGGGGCCCAGGCTGGCAGCAGAGCGAGGTTACAAGATGGTGCTGAGTGCAGGGAAAAGTGGCCCCTAGCTTGCCCCGTGGCTGGCACCCCACGCTGCAGCCGCTTGTAGCCTGTGTGGGGCTGCCAGTGCCTGTTCCTGACAGCCCCGCGTGAGCTGCGAGTGCCTGCAGCAGGGAGCACCATCCATGGGACAAGAGAGGGGCCACTTTTCCCCATGCTCAGCACCAGCTCGTTCCCTCCCAGTGAGCAGGGGGCTGTGGCTATGCACTGCCCCCCCACCTGTACTACAGGGCACTGGGGGTGAGTGGGCAGGGAGCCAGCAGGAGCACGAGGCCAGCGCTGGTGGGGCCCAGAGTAGGGTGGCAGGGGTACAGGGTCCCGGCCAACAGGGGCTCTATGGAGCTAAGCCAGCTCCCCCCTCTCCTTGCTGGTGCACCCCAGCCCAGCTCCACAGGCCCCTGCAGCCTGTGCCCTGCTTTGGGCCCGCCAGTGCTGGCCCTGGGACATTGGTCCCAAGATGGTGACCGGGGGCAGGACACCTATCAAGGGGCGGAGCTACCCATGCAGCCCTTGACAGCCTGCCAAAACTGGGGAAGCGGCCCTCCCACCCCGATATAGACGCTCAGAATTACAGATAAAAAGCAATACTCTTAAGTCTTTTACCAAGGCACTTATCCTGCAAATGCTTACAAACGGGCTTAACTCTAATACCATGAGAAGGCCTACTAGTAGGGCTAGTCTTGGTAGCATTACTGAGCGTATGCATAAGTGTTCACGGGATTTGGGCCTGAGAAAAACTGCATTTCTGATATAGCAATTCCTCATGTCATCTAGAGCCTGATCTTGCAAAGTGTCACACTCCTCACTGGTAATCAATAACAATTGAAAATACTCAGCATCTTGAAAACCTCTTGGGGTGTATCTATATCACATTCCTGGACATTCCCAAGAATGGACACTTTCAAGCATGCCCCTCCCATCACATCTCACATCTCACTTGCTTGTACCAAATCTGGAAATACCCTGGTGACATCACTCTAGGAGCATTTCCAGTGGCTGCACTTAAGCGCAGTGAAGACACTGGTCTCGAGAGTGTCTGCAGGAGGAACCCCTGAAGCAGCTTCACGACTGCATATCTAGGTTTGGTATGTGGGACTTGAAATGAAACAGGGGGCATGCTCAGGAATGTCATAAAGTATCAGGGGGACAGTATAGGCCAGAGTCTTTACTGCCAGGCACCAGAGACCCTGATAGAATGGCCAGTGAAGTCAGAAAGAATTCAACTGAGCTCTGTGCAAGACAATGTGTTCATCAAATTGAATTGTTCTACACATCTTCACAGCTATTTCTTGTGTGGCCATTGTTGGTTTCCTACTTTTTCTGCAAGAGGACTCTTAGTGCTGATGTTTATGCTTGACACTTTTGACAATTTTAGTTACATTGCACTCTAAAATGATTAACATTTAATTTATAATATAATTACAGTAACTGTGGTTTTATTTTTAAAGAAAATATTTCTTAATTCATTTTAACATAAAATTATTTTGTGATTGCTAGCATTCTCATTCAATGATAGTATGTGAAACAGCATTTGAAATAAAACTATTGTGTATTGATACTTTCCCTAATGTACTTGCTCAATAAGAACAAAAGTTTGCAAGCCTCGTCCCCTATAAACCAAATCCATTTCCAAACCGCAGAATAGATAAGAAAACTAACAGTGTTAAACTTGAGTTGCTTTTCTTGGCAAGGAAGGCCAGTCTCCAGTAACATGCAAGATATGATAGATATAGTATCAGTGCAGGGCACACACAGTGAAGAAGGATAGTAGTTTTCTGAGGACACAGTGTCTGCCAGGTCTTTCCTTATTTTGCTCAGTAGTATGGTAAATGTCATGGCCTGACAGGTGCTAAAATACCTGTATTTTCTCATATACTACACACCCTCAAATAAGTCTCATGCCTCATTTGGGGAAGGCAGAAAATAGAAAAAAAGATTTTTCCAGACTTGTGACTACATAGAGTAAGGACAAGACCTAATATTCAGTTCACTTGCATTCCTTTTCCTCCTTAGGTAAAAGCTGCAATGTAAACCCTTTTACTGCTGAATTGTCAGCAGCTCTTGGTTGCTCAGCCAAAAGCTAGAACTAGCTGCTGCTGAAGATTGGACTCTATCAACAAATCTAGCATTTTGAAAACAGCTAAAAACAATCTGCAGGGCTATGAAGTGGGAGGCTAGAGACCAGAAGTAGCTGATCGCAGAGTAGGCTGGAGAAAGGAAGGCTTGATTAAGAGAACCTCAAAACTATTAAAAAGGAAAGAGAGTGTAGAATAAAGAGCAATTAGCAGGAATCAGGTAGATTGTAATGAGTTAATAAGTCAGTTGATTCCCTTAGCCCTGCCTGAATAGAAATGCCATTGCTGCTGCAGGACAGTTGGTTTTAAACTTTAAGTAGAGCAGGAATCCAAACGGATATGGCTGTATTGCCCTTAGATCTGCCCCTTCTGGATTCTGCCTCTCCCTCCAAGAGGTCGTTTCTGGAGGGAAGAGAAAAAAAAAAGAAGCAGAAGTTATCTTCTCTTCTATTTTGGGTAGAAAAATAGACTTCCCTGCTTAAGATATGCACCCCAATTTTGCAAGGCTATTTTTTGGGGGAAAAGTGTATGTGGTATATGAGTAAATACAGTAATTGTGAAGGAGAGGAAATAAAGAAGCTTAGATCATAGACTAGTACTGCAAAAATGTAAGAGGAAATGATTACTTAATGGTAGGTTTCTTCCCAAGGCATAAGTCCTATTAAATATAATAGGGTTTATACCAATAAGGTTCTATATAAATTACTATGAAAAGCTGTCAGATTTAGTAAATAATTATATCTTTAATATAGATTTTGAATTATTTCATTTTCTTTAGTCAATTCTATATGTAGATTTAAAAATCTATAAAAAAAGTTATTATTTCTTAAACTCTATGGGAGTAAAGATCTGTTTTTGACTCTTAGAATGGGAAAGTGGTGTTTGATTAACAAATGTTCTTTAAAATCTTCACCAGTTCTATGTAATTTACTCACATGAGTGATCCTTGCAGCAGTAGTGGCTGCAGGATCAGACCCTGTAAGAATAATATCTGCTTTTCAACACTGACTTCATAATACTTTTTTCATCCAGCACTGGGTTAATTGTCTTTTCATTTTTCTCCCAGATTGTGGCTTAAACGTTCACAAGCAATGCTCCAAGATGGTCCCAAATGACTGCAAGCCAGACCTGAAGCATGTAAAAAAAGTATACAGCTGCGACCTTACAACACTAGTAAAAGCACACTTCACTAAGAGACCAATGGTAGTAGACATGTGCATTAGGGAAATTGAATCTAGGGGTAAGGCACAGTTAATGGACTTTCATTGCTTTGCTAGTAATCTGTTTAGATTGATCTGGGTCATCTAGATTTTTGCTGAATTTATGATTTCTTTTAAAACCATTTTACACAAGGTGCTTCCCTTGACCCGACAAACGTTCGTCCGGTCGGTCAGCAGGGGGCTGGAGGCAGCCAGAACCAACCCAAGCCAGCAGGTGGGGGTGCTCCAGCAGCCTCCCAAAAATCTGCCAAACCACCTTCCCAACCCCTGCCCCCAGCTCTGAGGCTATCAGCGAGGGAGCTCCCACCTGCTGCATAGCCAGAGCAGGGGGGAAGGGCAGGAAATGGAAGATGGGGTGAGCCCCCTCACCTCTTGGGCCCACGCCAGCTACCCAAGCTCAGATATTGGGAGGAGCTGGGTTTGGCCCCCAAGGTAAGGGCTCCATTCCTCCCCCTCCTACCAGCTGAGGGCCAGAGCCGAGGGGGCATGGGCAGGGAATGGGCCCCCTTTGCCTCATGGACCCACCCCAGCTACCCCCAGCTAAGATACTGGGGAGTCAGGTTGGGTCTGTGAGGTGAGAGGGCTCCATTCCTCCCCCCCAAACTCCTCCCTCAGCTCTGACCATTCAGTACCCCACAGCTCCCTCCTTCCCTCTGACAGCCCACCTTCCACCCAAAAGGTGAACCCTGTAGGGAACACAAGTTTCCTAAAGCGCTCTACTTTTGAGCCTCTTAATGTAATACCTGATTTAACTAGTGTTAATTTATTGTGTAATCAGCCATTTTTAAACTACTCTGCAGCCATGTCCATGTGTTAAGTCATGGCTGTAGAGCACTTTCAGGGGCTAGATCACTCTAAAACTCACTTCTGTGTGTGCCCACAGTGTCACTTAGGAATAGCTGTTTCTTTTCATTATCTGGGCCTGAATAATCTCCTGTCTTATAGGCCCTTGACAAACGTTCACTGTAAGACATGATAGGATCTGATCCATGATCCCAACAATTGCACCTCCTGTCATTCCACATCTGTATGGCAGAATGCATGATTTTGGTAGATCTAATCGTGCTTTACTTGCTGGTGCAGGGGATCCTGGGATCATGAACCCAGGCTCTCCTGCACCAGCAGATGAAACTGAGGTGCCTGCAGCCAACTGATAGTTAGCTGGGGCCAGGAACCAAAGCAATCACAGGCTACAGCCAACAATCAGCTGATTAGCAAAACCCTGGCTGGAGGGCACAGGACCTCTGAGATCAGGCTGTGGCAGCCCGATCCTGGGGTCCCCATGCACTAGAAAGAGCAAAAACCCTTGTGCCGCTCAGCTGGGTGGCACATGTGATTTTGGCTTTCCCAGCACATGGGAAGCCTGACATTAGGCTGTGGCAGCCCCTGTAAACCAGGACCTGCCCAAACCCCATGTGCCACCCAGCTGGGTGGTACACAGGTTTTTTACTCATCCTCAGGAATGGGAACCTTGGATCTGGCTGTGGCAGCCCAATCCCTGTGTTCCCCTGCAGCCTGTATCATCATCACACCTCAGTTTGACATGTATGTGTGTCCAGGTCACTTTTTAAGGTGAGATTAACCTGTTAACCACATCTTAAATTTAACGTGTTCGGGGCCATAGGGGCTATGTGTATTTTTTCTTCCTATTTTTCCAGGAATATTTTCACCAGGAGCATTGACTGAAGCATAAATTAAAAACAAAACTAGTTGGTGCATTTCATGTTCTCCTTTCTTCCAGTTCACGTTAAATACTGTTTGCAAGCCTATTTGTTTTGCTTCAAAAATATTTACAGTAAAAGCTGGTGTACTAATCTCAATCACCTTCTTAAAAAGAATTAGCTTGCAATCGGGCTGGTATATTTTTCACCCCGGAGAATGATTATTATAAACATGATTGCACAAAATGATTGGATGCCGAGCAGGACGATAGTGAGCAGCTGGTGCAAGGGTCAGGGTTAAAAGGATGAGAATTAAATTGTTTCCAAGTGAGAAGTATGATAAGCCTTTTAAAACTTAGCTGATTCTGACCTACTGCCTTAAATGAAGAATCTGGCACAGAGCAAGTCTATTTTAAGAGAGATGTAAAATTAATACTTATTTTAATCTCATGAAATTGTTCTTATTTAACAGGTCTTAATTCTGAAGGGCTGTATAGAGTCTCAGGATTTAGTGACCTCATTGAAGATGTTAAAATGGCATTTGATAGAGGTATGTTCTTGAATATTTGCTGCAACTTGATGCTATTATATTGTAAAGGATTCTTTTCAGTCCAAGGGTGCCTCAGCAGTCGTTCCATTTGCTTGCTGGGTTCTACAGCAGCAGAGGCTGGATACTCTTCTAAGCATGCATTTGGGAGCTGCCTTCTGCTTGGAAAAGCAGATGTAAAAGCAGTGGCCTTCAACACTAAAGGCTTACCTCTTCCCCACAGGAGAATTTATGATTCTATGGTACCTGAAGCTTGGGAGTGATGTCACAGGGTGAAAAGGTATTAAATGTTCAAAGTTACTGCCCTCACTTACTAGCAAACCCATCTTTTTCCAGAAGTCAACTGGAGAAGAAGTCCTCTCTCTGGAAAATAGATCTAAAATAGTGATACAACCATAGGAACTAAACATATCCTCTTCCACTGAAGACAGTGATTGAAGTTAAGAGTTTCCATTCTCACCACTTGATAGTAACAATCAAGGGCAGGACTGCTCCCTTCGGCTATAGAAATTCCTGATAGGACTGCTCCCTTCGGCTATAGAAATTCCTGCTAGTACTCTTCCTTTCTGCCTCTCCAAAGTAGCAGAACTACAGAGAGAGATCTGACAAATGTGTTTTTGGCACAGTGATTAGCAGGGTTCTGGGTTTTCCATTTGCCACAGAAGAACACAGATTTTCTCCTTTAAAGGAGAACCTGGGGCAAACGGCAGGTTTCCCCTTGCAGGCTGGCCGAGTTCCATCCTGCAATGGGCTACTGGGAGCTGGGGGGAGCAGGATGCATGGGGCAGGGGGAACCAGCATGGGAGGGTGCACCACGCAGCCATGGCTGCCAAAGTGAGGTACCCCCTGCCTGCCCAGCAGTAGCAGGTGGCACAACTCCATGCCACCATTACTGCTTCACCTCACCTTGGCAACCTTGGTGGCATGGCACTCCCTCCCCTGCTGGGTCCTGTCCGCTGCCTGGAGCTGGTTCAGCCTGGCTAGAGCCCTGAGCCACTGTGGACACAGAAATCTGGAGGGGAGCACATGTCCTCCCCCCGCCCTGCCAATGCATTGCCTGTGCCCCACCACCCCCTCCCCCCCATGCGTTGCCTGTGCTCACACCCCTCTTCCCCACATGCCTGTCTCCTTCCTCACACACTGTGGGGGCTGGGGCCGGGGGGTGAAAGGCAGTAGGTCAGGAGTGAGGGGCACTGGCAGGATCAGGGGGCTGCAGGTCAGGAGTGAGGCACCAGCATACCTGGGGGGGCTGTGGCTTGCGATTGAGGGGCAACGGCAGGGGTAGGGCACCAGCATATCAGGGCTACTCAGCGCCACAAAGCAGTGAGGGACAAAGCTGCAGCTGGACCTGCATCCTGGTGAACAAAGGAGGAGAGAAGGAGCTCTGATTTTCTATAATAAAAAAACCAAACTCAAACGCCAAAATATATAGGTATTTAAAATTTATTTTATTACCATGATTGAGGCACTGGTAGGCTTCCAAATTGCTTTAAAATTGTAAATATATCAATAAAACACTGTGTTCAACTGATACCTTATACATATAATGGTGTTTCATTTTAATCATGGAAAAACATGGATTTGGGGGTTTTAAAGAGAGAAAACCGGGATCCTTGGTGATTAGGAATAGCTGACCTGCAGCAGAGTTGTGGTCAAAACAAGTCAAATGGGAAATTCCTATATCTTTTGTCATTAATTTGAGATGAAAAAGGGACTGGTTCTTATAAAAAAGGGTTTTAGGTCTTTGTTGTGAAACTGAACTTCCCAGTCAAAAAGCAGTTTTGTAAGTTATAGTTTACAAGCTCGAGAGTCTGGCCTGGTGCTTATCTTAATACTGTTTGCTAAACAGACTAGGCTTTCTCATTGCATGCTAGTTTAATTATTTTTAATTCTAAAACTTTAACATCAGCTGCCTTCTACCTGCAGATGGGGAAAAAGCAGATATTTCTGTGAATATGTATGAAGATATCAACATTATAACAGGTGCACTTAAACTGTACTTCAGGGACTTGCCAATTCCACTCATCACATATGATGCCTACCCAAAATTTATAGAATCTGCAAGTAAGTATAAAATATATTTCTCCTGTTTTTCTTTCTGTTCACTTTAATTTCTCTCCTCTTTATTTATGCCTTATTTATTAGCAGTGACCTTTAGATTCTTCACCGGGCTCTATATGTTATGCTTTAGCAGGGCTAATCACATACCATGAATAATAAGAGTTAAGTATGGCACTTCTTGGATACATTTTTTCCTCCCATTTTTCTCAAATACTTCCTTTTGCCGTACATATAAGAAATAAGTCCCAGTTTTACCAGCCAACAATATAATTTAAAGTGTGTCTTTATTTTCCTTTACTTGCAACAAGGTTACTTACAAAAGTGATTAGAAATAAAGCAAGAACACCTTTAATCTGTGTGAATGAAGTTCTGATCAGTGGGAAAGATAAAATTCCAACTGATTTCAGTAGGGCCAGGATTTCACATCTTGATTACTTGAGCAAAATTAATCCAGTCAGTAATGGTGAGAGCATCTTTGTCAGTAACTTATGAAGAATGTTTGGTGGACTCAACCCAGTTCTTAATGGACAGATATTCACGTCCCAAAACCCTCACTGGCTGTGCTTATTCTTGGCAATGCATTGGAGAGGTTATGGAATGAGAGGTTATTGTGACAGTCAACCCATCACTTCAACGGGAACTTTTCCAGAACATAGTGTGAGGCTTATAGATATGTTTGGAGGAAAACAAATTTAACTATGAGAAGTTGGTTCCAAATGTTTTGTGTCCCCCCCCCCCCACCCACTAGATGGTTCTGTTCTTCTGTAATTAACTATCTGCAATGATATTTAAATATCTTTCTTTCAGAAACCACAGATCCTGATGAACAGCTGGAAATCCTTCATGAAGCACTGAAACTTCTGCCACCTGCACATTGCGAAACCTTAAGATACCTTATGGCACATTTAAAGAGGTAAGTGGTTTATTTAAACCAAAGACTTACTAAATTTAATGGAATTAAAAGCCAGTGCGGGGCCTCTGAGAGAGAGTTGAAGTTTTAAGGATGCATTTTAGAGCTTGCACGGGCTTCCATGAAGCAAATTCCATGGAGTTTTTTTGTAACATTATAAACAATGGGCATTGTTATACCTGAATGAATAAACAAATCTATGTGCATAATAAGGCAGCAACGTATTAAAATGCACCAAAACACATACACAAACATTGTGCTTTCTTCTGTTCTCTGCTTCAAGAGGCTTCAAGAACTTAGACCAAAAAAAAGATACAATTTTGAAGTAAGAAAGTAATATGCCTAACAAATTTGCACTGAATATGTAAGTACTGGGAATATGTACAAGGCAAGAAACAATTGCTCTTCTGCCACTACAGAGAGTAAAAAACATGAAAATTGGTTAAAGCATCTATTTTAGCTTCTTGAGTGACACACACGTAATGGCATTTATGAATAATTATCTTTTGCCTTATAAATAGCTTTGTTTTAAGACTGTATGTAGTGAAAGCATAGTTTAACTTTAGGATATGCTGCCTGCTAGGTACAGCTGGAAAATACATCTCCAGAGCTATTACCCATTCTGCATCAGGTATGTCAGTGTCCATTTATTACAGTGGCCCTTTCCTTGAATGTATTAGAACTGACACAGGAATAGGAAGCCTGCAACAAATCAGTTGCAAAGCAATAATTTTCTACATCCTGTTGTTCAAGAGTTGATGTTGCTGATCTAATTAGCAGGTCACTTCAAAAGTCTTGGATTGCTGCTCAGAGTAAGCGGGAAGAAGGAACAACATAAATCACAATATTTCAATTGTATTTAATTTCTAATTTTTTAAGATACTTAGTCTAAAGAGCTGTATGAGGGAATAGCTCATTGTCTTTGCCAAATATGGCTAAACATGCATTGGACCTTATAAAATGAGGACATTGAGTTTTGGAAGCTTCGGTACAATTCATCCAACCAGGAAAAAAAAAATCAAATCTTGACAATAATTTTATATGCCTAAAGGGGTTTTACTCAGATGGTGCTATAATAAAAAAGAACTTCAACCCATGAACTTCACAGCAATGGATATTGAGTCATTTATGAGAATCCTGATGGATTTAGGTTTTTTCGCTGTTAAAGCAGTAATGTACATTAAATCCTCTATTTAATCTGTGAACTAGCTCATTGTAGATCTGCATTTGTTTTACGGAGAGAAGCAATTAACAGCCATAAACCAAAGCAGAAGCTTAGTGTCTCTAGACAGTGGTTTATTTATTATCGTTCTTCAAGTAAGCAGAGGTTGGGGAGGCCCTCATTCTGTTTCTGTGCTCCATAAGCATGTTCAGTCTAAGTACACTCTATAGATTCTGTCGTGTGTGCATATATGGCATATTACATTCTGTTGTTCATCTGAAGTTAATAGAGTAACTGGAAAAGGCATCATGAACTCCATGGCCTCCGCTGGTGGAACCTAGGTTCCAGAATCCAGCAATAGAAAGTTGCTCTAAGCCAGGGCTCAGCAGCACGGGCAGCCTCTAATCCTGCTTTCTCGGAGACCCTAGAGCAAGTTGATGACCCAGAACTGGTGTAGACCTTCCAAAGTACTGTCTTGCCAACTTTGTTCAATGGCCTCTACAAATAAAAATCTAGTGGGGCCCCAGCTGGATTTAATACTATCACAAGGTGATTCCTTCTGTAGGTGCAGCTGCCTTATATGTGCAGCAAAGTGGAATTTGCACTATCTGTTCCTGAAGGAGAGATTCTGATCCATGGTGCATCACTGCAGCGGCCTGTGGGCAGCAGATTGCAGCTCTGCCCCATCCGTGGCCCCCATGCTGTCACCGCCCCAAGATCTGGGGACCTCCTCAGCCATGCCCGCCCATCTTGCTTCTGGTGGCACCCCCAGCCCAGCTGCCTGGTTATGCGCGCTGCCCATGCAGGTCACACACCTGGTGGTGGGTGTAGGGAGGACAGGCTCTGGTGCCTAGACAGCTGGGGTCATAAATGGACTCCAGTTGGGTGCATTTATAAGCTGCACAAGCAGTATTTCTCTGCATCCACCTCTTGTTGCCTAGGACCGCTCTTTCCAAATCTAGTCATTCCATAGTTATGTACAGTGCTGGCAGTCACTAACCCCTGGCCACTGCATACAACCTCTGTGTGGTCCCTGTTACAAGAAGGATCCTCTCCATGGGCTTTTGGAAAGGTGAAGAGCTTGCTCCTTGCTCTTCTCTTTGCCCCTGGATTTTCAGGCATATGCCTCTGTGCCCCATCGTAGCAATCAGTATTTAGCAGGAAGTACCTGGTGTTTAACAAAAAACATTGTCCTTTGCAGGGTTACACTTCGTGAAAAAGAAAATCTCATGAATGCAGAGAATCTTGGCATTGTTTTTGGACCAACCCTCATGCGAGCACCAGAACTAGATGCAATGGCTGCACTGAACGATATCCGGTATCAGAGACTTGTGGTGGAAATGCTTATAAAAAATGAAGACATTTTATTTTGAATTGTTTGTTTGTTTGTTTTTGTAAAAAGGAAAAAGGAAACAACAATATTCTATAGATGAAGGGATATTTTAAGATAATTTAATTGGGTCTCTTGTAGCTGAATTCCATATTTGCTATAGCTTTTGATGTATGCAGGATAAAAATGAAGGAACTCTGTGTCGTTTCTGTAGTGCCATTCAGCTGATGTTGACAAAAGATTAACACATACTTTCCAGTACTAGTGATCCTGGGTGTTTATCATGTTTTAAAAATAAGTAAAAACTAAACCTACTGCATGATTGGCTCCCTGTCCTCCCTGTTTTGGTGAGGGTATGTCTGCAAAGGAAACAACAGAACTGATGCAGCATCTTTGTTCTGGATAGTTTGTGATTGTAATTCAGCATGTTTCTCAGTGTAAACCTGTTGTGATTTGCTTTTATGTTCTATGTAATTGGTTTCTAATACTAAAAAGAAAGCAGATTTCTGTGAAATGGGGCCTCTGGCTGTACCTTGACATTTCCTATCATCCTTTTCCCACTTTCTCGGGTGATTTCTCCCTAATTCCCCTCAGTTCTTTTGCCAGGTAGTAATTTGTTTTAACAGGAGCAAAATGTGTACTTTGAATGTAATTTTAAATAATTTTCCATGCCTTTTATGGTGATTGCAGTAAAACCTGCAACACTGAACGATGTTTCCGTAAGTATTATTGTTATTTTGGTTGTAATTTGTATTTTTATCTGGCATGCATATATTAATTTATTAAATTTTGCTTTTAGAAATCTTACACACCATCCTGTTTTTCTGTTTAATGAACATGGTTTAAAGTGTTTTTCTTTAACATTTATAATTAGCACTCCGTCTATCAAACAGAGTTTTACTGAAAAGAGACAATTCATAGCTACTGTAATTTTTGCAGGACAGTCTTAATCTTATATAGCTTCTAGTCTGATAATTGTGTTATGGTTCACATATTAGATTCTCATTATTATTCTATTTGAAAAATGCTTTAATTATTGACCAAAACATTTTTAAAAGTTCTTCAGTATGTCTTAAAAAAGGGGAACTAACAAACAAAAGTACTGCACAGACATCAGTACCTCAGAAAAAGATAATCTCTCCCAAAAGAGGTTTACAGTTATGTTTGTCTGTATACACCAGTATTTCAGACAACAGTTATATAAATGTAGACCCCCAGAAAATCCACTGCTGAATTTCAAGTATACAGAAAATATTTACTTTCAGCTTAAATTGTTCAACACTGACCCCTCACTCTCCTTCATATCCTCCAAATAAAGGAAATATGACAAAAAATAATAAATAATTCATCTGTTATCTAGGGCAAGAGCAATGCATACAAATTGCTTTTTATCAGCCCTTTTGCAGTCCCTAGGATATAACCATGTCATGCATTTACATTGTCTCTAGAATTGCTTCTTGGTGCGTCAAGAAATATTCTAGTACTCAGACGGGAATCTGACTGAATAAATCAGTATTGGTCAGACTAGTATGGTTCGATACAAGCATCATTCTTTCAGTTTTCACTGTTTTTAAAAGACTGGTGTTTCAGTGAATTTTGCTTGGCATTGCTGAAGTTCCCTGGACAGTAATAATCTTAGTCATTTTTCATGTTTAGTATCATGGCTTTCTAGTGAACTAAGAATAGCAGACAAGATGCATCCACACCCCATGTGTAACTGAACTATGCTTTGGCCTTATCCTAAAACACACTACATCTGATTCTCTGTTGATCTGTCTGTGTGAAATCATATAGAGCAAAAGGAGTTCAGGCTGGATGTAAAATACTACTAGTCTCGTTTGCATTTATTACAGTACAAGGATGAACATTCAACTTAGTATTTCTCTGTAATGCAATAACGGGATCACTTTATCTTATCAACTCTAAAATCTCAGGGACCGCTGAAGGCATCAGCAAGGACACCATTAAAGCAAATTAGAATTCTGGAAAAGAAAGGCTCCCCAGACTGGCTAGTGTCGTAGGCAGAAGAATCCCAGCTGTCCCCTGTTGCTGCCTACAGATATCAGAATTTGGCTTGCTGCTTGGAGAAGCTGTTTGTAGCCTGGAGTCTAACAGAAATATGAAAGCCTTATAGAGGGAAGGGGGAGAAACAGGGGTCCAGAATAAAAAATAGAATGAAGGGAAACAGGAGAGAAAAGGAGGAAAGCTGCGGTAGAAACAACAGGGACCAGATGAACAGAACAGGCCTGGGGATGCAGGGATCTGGTATTGTGCATTTGAAGAGGATTTGGCTCATGAGGGGATGTAGGAAGGATACAGAGGAGAGAAGCATATAGATGAGGGGCAAAGTCATCAGCTGCAAATGCGTGAGAAGTGGCTGTGATAAGGACCTAGGAGAGGCAACTGACTGTGGAAACTTGTTCAAATTGGGAGAGAAAAATAAGACCCCAGGGATGAAGTATGGACCAAATAGAAAAAAAGGGATGGAGAGGGGAGACAAAGCCTCTGGCATGGCAAGTGGAGAGTTGGGCAGGAGATGGCTACAAGAATCCCTGCCACTGAGAGAAGAATAGTAGAAAATGGCACGAGGGAGGGGGCATAGAATTACTGAGTCCTGGTGTGAGGGGAAGGGTAGAGTCCCTAAAAATAGAGGAGCTTTGGATGATGGCACAGGCAGATCGGAGGCAAGCAAGGAGTTTCTAGTGTGCGTGATGCACTTCATTTATATGAGTTACAGTGTGGACAGTCTTCTATTAGATTGGCACTGACTTGCCCTGCTCTGGGCACTGGTACTCACTAGAACCGAAGAATGGCACATTGATACAACTACAGTGTTGGATGGAATTTTTGGCTGGGGCTGGTTTAGGGATTATAAAAGAAACTCCAGCCTTCGGTCAAATTTTAGCTGCTGAAGGGGAGGGAATCCTCCTCTAACTGGCTGCCTGTTCCATTGTCCGCAACCTGGGATTCACTCAAGGCTGCTCAAGAAGTTAGATCTGCCCCTATCTAGCCCTCCACTCCCAACTAAAACCCTGATAAAAAGAAAGGAGGGAGCAGAAATTGCCTAGCAACTCAAAGTAGCTTTGACCACCCTCATTCTAGTCCTCTTTGTAAGCAAGAAGGACCTCACATCTGCTCCTCCTCTTTTCCTTCCTGAACCACCTGGCCTGGAAGAGGAGTAGGGGCCCTAAGGCAGCTGCAATTTTCAACTGGAAAGTGGAGAATGAAGGACACGTGAAATGCAGTGTTGCGCCTGGGGAAAGATTGCTGGAGGATCTGGGAGGGCACTGGGCAAGGTAATAAGCAGAGGCCGTGGTGTGGGGACAGGATGGACAGGCAGGTTCAGAGATAAAATTAAAGGCTGGGAAGGGGATGGAAGGGTGTGGACGAGAATTTCTGCAGAGCCTAGGTCACATCAGTGAGTTTATGAGCGTGGGCGGCCCTGATTGCCACACCAAGAAACAGAATCTAATTTTTTGAAAACCCCTCATTATTAGGAGTGGGGGAGGATGTGAGGGTGTCCAACTATGATTTTTTGATCGCTTGTGATACTGTAAATAATTTACTACTGCAATGTGCTAACAAACTTGCAGCATGGTACATGCTTTAGAAACAGGTGCAGTGGTGGCGCTGGAGTGGCTGGGCTACTAGCTTCTAGCCCATAGCTTGAAGTGCTCTGTGCCCCTTTCTCCTGGGTAGGATGTG
Source organism: Crocodylus porosus (assembly GCF_001723895.1). Classification (NCBI taxonomy): domain Eukaryota; kingdom Metazoa; phylum Chordata; order Crocodylia; family Crocodylidae; genus Crocodylus; species Crocodylus porosus. The sequence goes on from NW_017728949.1 coordinate 40,742,909, forward strand.
GTTGTAGTTGCTGAACTCTCCCATGCCACAGCAATGGCTCTATGTGCCCTGTGCCACAATCTCCAAGTGAGCTCATATGCCACACAACGTTTCCCAAACACCCTCAGATGGTCTGTGCCAGAATCCTAGTCTTCACTCCCTTGCTATGTAAACTCCTGCCCACATTTCACACCATCCTACTCGAAATGTTATGTGTTCATATTACACTGTTCAGCCTCAAAGACATCTGTATTTTTCCATTCTCAGCTCCAGTATTTAGCATTCCTGGACTGTCTTTAGGTTTGTGAACAATATTTTTTAAAAGGCTTGCCAGGTATTACACATCTTCAGGTTTTATGCATGCTTGCCAGGTTTATGCATGCTTGCTGTGCAGCTGTGCCTCTAGACTGATTAGTTCAGTTTCTTCCCAGCATTGTGTCATATCTCCAGGGTATGTCTAGACTGCTAGTTAGGGGAACTCTTAAGACCACCTACCATCTACATTGAAACCCCCCTAAACCAACTTTGAGCAGCAGTCTGAAGTTGGACTGCCAAGTAGCCCTGAGTGGAACTCATCCAGGTACTTCAGGAAGTCCTCCAACAATTCCCTGTTCCCATTTCCCTTCTACACTTCATTTTGTCTCTTTAGGGCACCTTTGGGAGGAGACAAGGGGCCCTCAGACAGAGTTCTTCTTGAAGACCATGAGCACAGTGTATAACATCCACAAGGTAACAATAGATGGGGCTCATGTGGCTTGGATAGTTGAGGGAGACCTTCAGGATTGACCCTGAATATCAGTGGCAGTGCATGCCACCTTAAAACCAGTGTAGTCAGCCATAGGATTATGGTCTTAGCAGTGTGCCCAGAGACTGATCTGTCTCTGGGATTCCTTTGTTCACTAACAATCCTGGCTACTGTAATGGCTCTTAAATCTTTTGGCAGCCAGTGTAATTTAGAGTAGCATTTAGTGAATTGTCCAAGGAATCCACTACAAAATATCTATTGTTGAAAGTTCCTCTGTGTGCAAACTTGAATCACATAGTTAAAACCCATCTGTTCAAAGAGTATTGCAGGAACTGCACAGTAAATTTGTAAATTAAAGTAATTAGGATAATTACTTTGTCTACCCATCCGCATTCCAGTATGAAATGCATCACTCCTTGGATGTGAGTGCAATAACAAATTGGCACTATTGGTAGTAATATCTATATGCTTCACTTTTCAGAAAAGCTTTTGAAAGCAACATTGGCAGCTCATCAGAGCAAAACTGGATCGGACCCAAAATGAGTCAGAGAAAACACACCCAAAATAGCAGACATAGATTGGACTCTTAGAATACTCAATAACTCCATCAGCCAGCAAGCAAGCAAGCAAGCAAAGCTTTAGGTTAAGATGTAATTGAATTTGTACTGGCATGCTGCTAGAATGCCATCTATCCTTTATTATAATAGGAATTTTCTAGACTGGGTAGTTAGTGTTCAGTCATTATAGACTGTTACCTCACAAGGCCCCGGGTTATATAAAACCAGTTCAGTGTTAATAAGATGCATTTACTCTGTGGAAACAACAATGAGGCTTAGAAATAGGCCCATGATCATGGGAGACCTGTACGCTTGGCCAGACTGGTCCAGTAAGGGAAAGAAGCCAAACTGGCAATGGCTTTTAAGAAATAAGTAAGTAGTCAATCCCCTACTTGATTCAAATTGCTTAGTAAGAGAAGCATAAGTTTTCCTTCCTGTTTTCATAAGTTTTCCTCCATACACCTCTTTTGAGATAACTAGTAAGTAGAGAAAATGTTATTCTGCAACTAGAATATGAACTTCTGGTTCTGGTACCTGCATCTCTGCTGTAAGGACAATGTTTTTCCTGGATCACAAAACATAACTAACTATACATGGAAGAAATTGCACCACAAATGGCGCTGTTAAATCCTGTGAATATGTTTAACACCAAATCATCTCAGTGTGATGGTGTCTGAATAATTAAGAGTGTCTGAACATTTCTGATAAACAGGCAGGTACCCAAGCAGCAGAGGAAATAGCACTTTCTGGAATGTGTAGCCATCTAGAGTGAACGATCTGAGTTAATTCTATTTAATATTACATGCCTCATCCGTTAATTTAGAATGATATTTCCCTTTTAATAATAAGGCTAATTACAATCATTTCAGTGGAGTGATTATTTATCATTAAGTCTTGTCAAAATGAATCAAATGTGCATTAGGTGCTTACTGACTTGCTTTTCAGTACTTGAAATGCACATATAGCATTTCATTTAAGAACTGTATCTCACATTCCGATATTCAGATCCTGTTTTTCCCTAGTAACAATAAAAGCTGGTTGACTGAAATATTTGATTGACTATTAACCACTGGAGAACATGAGTCAGGGTAGATTGATTTAAATTGCTGTCTTATATGCAATTTTGATCTGAACAAACTTTTGTTAAAAATCATTTTGAAAAGTGCTTGCATTTTTAATTACCATCCTAAAGAAAGGCAGATCCTCCCTGCTCAGTGGTAGACATTGAGACTGTTTATTTAATTTGCACAGCTTTAATCCTTAAGTAAGGGTGTTTATATTTGGGTAAATAGGTTAATACCCTATACACATACGTAAGTAATGCTGTAGCTCAACATACCGCTACACATTTTATTAATTTTTACATATGATGTTGGATAACAATGAATGGCATTCTAATTCGCTAGGTGATTATGCTTTTTTAAACTACTGTTTTGCATCAAACTGCTTTTAGAGAAAAATAGAATTCAGTTAAAATGTAGGAAGAAACCATTTAAAATTGTCAATTATAAATATGCTGGATACATATAGATTCAACATAGTCAAAGGCCATGTACAGACATTCAGTTCTCCTGGAATAGTTGCTCCCATGAGTGTACAGATGTTCCAGATTTTTCTCTCAGAGCAAAAATGGAGAAAAATAACCCAGGAACAACCAGAGTTTCTCCTGGAAGAATGAATGTCTATACCACTTTCCCTCTTAAAAGAAGCCACAGAACAGTCCTCCAGCATCTCCCATGGAGACAGTATGTCACTCAGGCTGGACTTTACTACTACAGTCGAGTGGAAAATAGAAAATGCCCCTTCACAATCCCACATTGTGCTGCAGGGAGACACAGGCTGACTTTGAACAGTCTGGTTCAGCCAATCAAGGCTGCTCTATGCACTGCTGCCATCTGTCATGTGCAGAGCGTGCTGAGATGTGTGCACATGGATCCCCGGCCGCCCAGCATTAACAGTGCAATCTCTCTGCTCTTCAGGGGCTCTGCATTCTTCTGGCTGTTCAGGCATCTCCAGGTGAGTTTTTCTACCAGAAGAACCAACCAGGGAGAGTTCTCCTAGCTCATTTGAATGTGTGTACACAGCCATACACAATGTGTTCAGTTATCAAGACACATTTTGATTTCAAAACCAAGTGGCTTATTAAGTAAAAAATGTTTTCTTCAGGTAGCAAATGGAATTGATTGTCTCTAGTTACCCTGGATGTAGTTATGTGGCACAATGCAACAATACCCTTGCTCAAATACAAGAAATATTGCCCGATATATTTAGCCTCACTAAGAAGCAAGACTAATAAAACCATGTGGAGACTTGTATTAATATAGCTCTATTAATTCAGGTATCAGGGCTAGCACAGGTACCTCTGCATGGCTATGCATTTTGCCATATAGACATACACCACAATTGTCAAGATTTTAGAACAAATAGATTCTAACCTCTAAAATGGCTTTAACAGTAAATGGATTAATTAAGTTTAATGAATAAACTGAAACAAAGAAAATATTTTCCCTGCACCTGAAGAAAGAACCACAGCTGTCAAAAGCTGATTTTTCACTTCAATAAACCCTGCTTCTAGGGGCATTAGCCAGTGACTCCCACAGTTCAATGGTTATATGCTACCTGAATACTATTTTTATCTCATTTAAATTATTGTAATAGACCATGGTAAATTTAAGACCATGGGGTTGTGATTTTTATTATAAATTATTTATTTAAATATATATATATTTGTCTTCAATAAGCAGACAAGGTTCTGTGGGTAAATTGGATATCTTTTATTAGACCAACTCAAACAGTTGGCAAAATTCTTCTTAGCAAGCGTTCAGGTACAAATGCCCTTCATCAGGCTGAGGTAGCATCTGCAGATAGTCTGTGCTCTTCCTGGATGGAGTGATAAAGCAGCCAGAGGCCACTACATATGGAAGTATGTATGTCTTCAATAAAAAATGTTTCTAAATATTGATGGCCTTTCAGAATATAAAAAGAAATCACACATTTCCCTCCTGAGCTGTATTTGAATTTCTTGAATTAAAATTATTTGTGATATTACTGCATCATGTCATGTGTTTAATTGTCCATATTGCAAAACTTCCACCTTAGACTTGACTGATAGTTGTTACATGAGAAACACATTGCTAGAAAAAGCAGTGGGACTTCAGGTTATGTTTTGAGATATGTGGACTTTATGGGGTACCGCTTTAAAAGGTAAGCAAAAAATGAAGCTGGTTCTAGAGATAGGAAAGGAGGGAGCAAATCAAGAAAAACAGCTCATTCTTATTTCCACAGGAAAAAAATAAGGGCAGAGAAAGAAACACGATTTTTGGTAACAAAGTGCTGAAGGGGTACAGGAGTAGAAGGGAAAAATAAGTCTAACAGGTTGAAATGTATAATGTTTCCTGAGTCCTAGTTATGATGTTATCATGTTTCCTGAGTTCTGCTTCAGTGCCTTATTCACAAGATGAGCCTTCATTTATTGGTTTCTTTATTTGAACACTTAAGGCACCTATACACATTCCTGACATCTGCCCCCACGCGTTCCCCCTAGAATGTGTGAGCGCAGACTCGGCTGAGTCTGCTGGAGCTAATTAGCATGTTCCAGCAGCCTTGGTGTCACGTGTATTCAGCATCCCTGCCCTTCAAATATTGCCCAATATATAATGGTGGCAAGGAGGTGGTTTAACTAAAGCTCATTGAACGAATGCTCCCACTGCCATTTTGAAGTGAGGGACACTGAATACGCAAGATGCAGTGAGCGTTTTAATTAGGCCAGCTCCCAAGAGCCACTCTAATTAAAGCGCAGCCCCCAACCCCAGAGCATTTGTAAAGATGCCTTCTATGCATTTATTGTCTGGAAAAGTGAAAGATGCTCTTCTAAAAGCCACTGTGTAGCTCTGTGAAGTGGCTGTTAAGTAGTGCTGGAGAGGAATGCAGTTGAATCCCTCCTTCTCCCTGGGCAGTAGGGTGTGAAACATGATGTGAAACAGCACCGCTTCATTTCAACTTCCATTTTGCCATTTCAAAGAGCCAGTGTTTTGTTTCACTGTTTTCTTTTAATTTTGAGGCACTGTTTCATTTCGTTTCGTTGAAGCTGTTTTGACACGTTTCAAAGTTTTGCCCATAGGCTATAATGGAGAATCATGAAAATGCCTATAACTTTGTAATTTCATGCCTGATTTGGATGAAAATTGCAGGTCTGGTAGCCCCTTCTGAGGGCATGAAGCATGCCAGGTTTCAAGGAGATAGGTGCAGGGGTTTCTGGGAAACTGCACCTCAAACTGCTAAAAGCAAAACTTGTGTCACCTGCCAGCAGCAGCAGCCTCCTGTCATCCAGCATGCAGATCCAGGGGCCCATGTCACTGGGAGGGCTGAGGGGCTGTGCTGGACTCCTCCTGGGGCTGTGGGCCCCCAGATCTTCATGCACAATGACAGGAGGCTGCTGCTGCTGCCTGGCACTGGCGCTGGGCACAGCCCGCACCCAGCACTAGGTAGACTGCTGCCGCTGACCACCGCCTCCTGTCATCTTGTGTGCAGATCTGGGGACCCGCACCCCTGGGAGGAGTCTGGCAGTGCTGGGAGGGTAGGTTGAGCTCCACTAGCCCCATGGAGCCACTTGGAGTGCAGCCCCAGCAAACAAAGTCTGCCAGCGGGAGTATCCACAGCCCCATGGAGCTGAGCCTGGCAGCAGGAGGCAGGGGAGAGCCACTGGGCAGGGCTGTGTTCAGAGCCAGGGTTGCATTCAGAGTGGATCCACCACTGGCTCTCCCACCACCTCCCGCCATTGGGCTGAGCTCTTTGGGGATGGGGGAGCCACTTGGAGCACAGCCCTGCTCTCCCCTGCCTCCTGCCACTGGGCTGCTTCAAAACTTGAAACATTTTAAAACTTTTGAAATGTTTCGAGTACCCTCATTTTGTTTCAAAGCTGTTTTGAAGCCTTTTGTTTCATTTAGATTTTGCTGTTTCAAAACGTGTTGAAACAGCTTTGAAATGAAACACCCGTCAAAATTTTTCACAGCCCTGCTGGGCAGCACTGGAAGGCACTGTAGTTGCTGGGCACTCTGGAGCTGCAGCACTTATTCTGCCTGACATCCCCAGGGGGTGAGGTCCCATGCCTGGCCACAGCGCTCCAATATCCCTGCTCGCTCTGATTCAGGAGAGGCCTCTGAATTCATGGATGCTGGAGGACTTCAATTTGATGGAATAGCTGTCTGGAGTGGCCACACCTTAATAGAACAAGATCAAATTAGGTAGATTAGAGATAATCCTGCCCTGGAGTGACATAACTTTAAACCAAATAATGAAGGCTGTAAGCCACTTAAAAGGTATTAACATGCAGTCAATCCAGTGGTTAAGAGCTCCAAAAGCAACCTAAAGTTCCTATGTAACAAGGCCCTCAGTGTCACATGATATCTGTACTTGCCTAGGAGGACCAAGATTCAAGGTCACTCCCAGGCTTTCCAGTTCTGTGTTTCATTCATGGCTCTGCCATGGGCTGCTGTTGCACTATCTAACCTGCCAGTGCCAATCAATCTCTCCATGTGCATAGTTGAACACTGAAGGCTGAAATATAAATAAATAGTTCAGTGACAGACAATAAAGTGAACTTCTGCTTACCCCTGCAATAAATTGGTAGGAGAGGAATCCTATTATTAATGGGATTTTTGCTATACCAACTTTTTAAATGACAGGCGATCCAATAAAAGCTCCTAAGAGGCAGATAGCCTCTGTGTCACTGACCTAGTTTCTGTGCACTGATGAATTCTGAAATGTTTTTTTTACAGGCATAATTATATTGTAACAAGAAAAATCATCTAGTGAACCTAACAATCTTGGGGTTTTTTTAATCATGCAAAATTACTGCTTAGCAACTGTGCAGTAGACCTGGAAAGCTTATATAATGCAAGAGAATGAGGCTAGGAAATATGTTTTGGATTAAGATCACTGGTGAGCAAACAACGCAAGCAGGAGTTTATTAGAGTGAGGTAAAAGGAGTGTGAGGAAACAGAAGGGAAATATGCTTGAGGCCAGGCTAGTGAGAAGTTTCTTATGGGCCCACATAAGTAGCCACATTTCTCAGTGAGCTGCATTTTACAGGCATTGACTGCTGCAGGCTGATTCATTTGTTTAGTTGTGAAACAAGCTCACGTCTGATGCTGTAAGATTATCTTATTCAAATGACCTGCTGCTTACAGGAAAATCCCGATTGTGCCCATGACACACACTAGTGCTCTGGTAGAACCGGAAAGCTCATGCATGGGTTCTGTACCACTGCGCACTATAGAGCCCAGCTCACTGACATATTTAATGCCATACATGAATACAGGTGATGCTTGTAACAACAAGAGCCAGGTTTGTTTTGATATGCTGCACTGCCATGCATGGCAAAGCTGACTCTCCAGCCCAGGCAGGATAAGTTTCTCTGTGTAGTGTAAGATTCTGATTACAAAGTCTATTTAATTTTGGTTTATGATTACAATTAAAGGTGGAACAAGAGTTTAATTGTTATACAGTTTAACAGAAACCAAAGTTCAGTTTTTTCCAACCATAGAAAAGCTCAAATTAGACTGTTCTCCAAAGTTCTCACATATATTTTCTGTCCATAGCATCTTGACTTTTTCTTTATTTTTTTACCAATAAAACTGACATAGACCCCTTGCTGTACATCACTCTTTGTGATTCATCTTTCTTATAGAAGATGCCAGAGAGCAGCTCCATAAACTTCTCTAAGTGATGTTGCTGATTTTACACTTGTAGTACCATAACTCTTAATTTGTTTCTCCCAGATACCAGTAAAGTGCTGAAGGATGTTGTTTAAGGGCTCTGTTTTATTTCTGGATTCTACTTTTTATAACCTCATATGTGTATTTTGTCTCAAGGACAAATTCAGTTTCCTATGTTACTTGGGTCTCTACCATTGGAATATATCCACTTTATCTCAGTGGATTGGAGCAAATGGTTTTCAGGCCTCTGGGATTCCTTGATTAATGCATTTCCTGAGGCAATTAGGGATTGTTTTTGAAAACTGCATTCGGAAGCCAGCAAGGAATTACTTTTTAAAAAATATGAAGTTGGCACTTTTTTTCCTCCTTTCCATGGCTTCTGGAGCTTTGGTTTTGATATTTTCCGTTTTTCTTTGTAGCTGATGCATTATAATTTACTAATGTCAGCTACACAAATAGGATTGTCCAAGTCCATTACAGTTATCCAGCTTCTGAGTTTATTCATTAATGTGATGCACTATCATGAAGATCACTTTATGGATCCTGTAACAGGGAACCCTGTCCCTGTTACCAGAAGACAGATCGCCCCTTTAAGATCAGGACTTTCTGGGCACAGCGTGCTGGTAAGGTAGGGATTAAAAATTGAGCCCGGCCAGCTGGTCAGGTGACCAGAAGGGGGCAGGCCAGACTACAAAAACCCTGGGCTGGGCAGCGGCTGGGGTGGCAGCCAAGGGAGAAGGAGTGCGTGTGAGACCTCCACGGAGAGGCTGGGTGAACGATCCAAAGCCTGAAGGAGGGGAACTACTGAGGAGCCCAGAGAAGCAGCTGCAACCCTGGAGGAAGGACTGTAGGTAATGGTGGGGAGCAGAAACACGACCCCTGAGTAAATGTAAGCTGGTGTGCTGCCTTCCTTAATCATATTTTTCTGGTGGCAGTTATAGGCTGTGGACAGACTGTTTATGGGGTTTTTTTTAACAACACCAGTGGTTTGGGTGAGGCTAGTGGGGAAGGAGGAGGCCTCATTGGGATCCCACTACACCATGTGGGCGCAGGATTTGGGTTGTACTGACCCCAGCACCAGAGAAGGCACAATATTCAGGGTACATAGGCCCTAGCACCAGTGTGGGTTCAGGATTTTGGGGTGTACAGACCCCAGTGCCAGAGGCCTGGTGCACCTGAGGTGCAGTTTTGGTTTTCTTTGGACTGGGACAGTGTGGGTGTGGGTCCATTTTCCAGCCTTGAGCTTGCGGCCCCCTAGCTGTGGGGCCAGTGGCCGGGCCTCTGGGCCGGGGAGGCTGGGGTCCAGACTGGAGCAGAAAAGAGGACCACGAGCCTCAAGACAAGGAACAGAGCTAGAGCCTCAGAGTCAAACCCTGTTGGCTGGGTTTAGACTGGGAGGCCTAGCTAGAGAAAGGCAAGGGTCAAGGCCCGTGGAGGCGGAAGACCCCAACATACAAAATATAATAGGCAGTCTCCCACCTACGAGAACATCAGTATAATAATTTTACATCAAGACGTGGAAGGAGAGTAGAGAAGCGGGACACCAGAAACCTTAAAGGGGACTCCAAGGGTGCCCCACATAGGATGCAGATAACAGGGAAGACGGTGTGGGGGAAGGCAACCTGTTACAGATCCCTTCACTAAATGCAAAAGGATGTAGCATGGCACTGTCAGGTTGCATATACCATAATTGTTGCTCTTTGCTGCATCTCCTCTGTGAAAAAAAAAAAAAAAGGATTTCTTTTGTCTTCTTGGTACATCTGTCGCTCTTCTATTTTATTACTTTGGCTGCAGACTTACCTGCCAAAATCATTATAACAGCTACTGTGAGCAATATACCTAACATAACATAGATTCAAGTGCTATATATCAACCCACACAGACTGCTGCTGAGCATATTAGCTGCCACTAATATCCCACTGATTCAGTGCAGCACACACAATGGGCACACATGTGTTTCTTGCAGCGTCTCAAACTCCTTTAGGATGCTGCAAGAAGTACGTGCAGGAATGAGAAAATGTTCCCCACGCTGCAAATTTGCAGCGCGGGGGCAATATTAGACCCCTGGATATCCAGGAGTCAAAAAAACCTGCACAGAAAAAAAGCAGAGCAGGGCACAGTCTCAGACTGTGACCTGAAGCAACCAGAGGCTGGGTCCTCCATAGAGATGCTGTGGCTGCCAGAGCGTCTCTCTGGTTAGCCCTTGCCCTGGTGCTGAAGCACGCTGCCTGCCAGTGCGGGCAGGCAGTGTACCAACAGTAGGGAGTTGGACCCAGGCTCCACTGCCAGTAAGGGATTGGGGGACTGGAGGAGGGGACCATGGGGGGAACCCCACTGGCCCCGCCCACTCTCCTAGCCCCCTGATCCCTTCCCCACCCAGTCCCCTGAGCCCCCTCTATCCATTCCCTGCTTGGCCCCATCCCACCCCAGCCCCAT
>NW_017728949.1:40754000-40763332 GCF_001723895.1 Crocodylus porosus
CTCCCTCTCTCTCTCTCCTTATAGTGGTCTTTTGTTTTAATTATGGAGGAACATGGATTTTGGGGTATTTTACAGAGTGACTTTGGGATTTTTTATCAGGGTTTTTTCAGTTTTCCCATAGGGAACACCAGAATTCCTGTTAGGGGTACCAGTGGCAGGACCCTGCCTGCTCAGAGCTGGCACCTTGGACCCAGCTGGCTGTGGCTGACCTCCTGGCCAATTAGAGCCAGGACGACATGCTTTGACAGTTCAAAGCAAGCCACCACACCCGGAATATCTTCCAGGCAATAGTTGCCCAGGTGGCCAGGCAGGGGGCACACGTGGCAGTAGTGCCGCACAAAGGCCAACACTGCAGCCACTGCCCATTGGCAGCTGTCCCAGAGGGGCAGATGCCTCATCCCAGTCTGGCGGGCACACAGAAGGTCACAGCCATGCAGCAGCCCCCACTGCCAGACTGCTGTAGTGGGTAGAGGGTACAGGGAATTCTCAGGGCACCTTCAGCAGTCCAGCTGGCACAAGAGGTAGTATCCCCAAGTACCAATTAGCTGGGCCCCAGAAGCTCCTGAGAGTGAGTAGCCCTGAGCTTTTTGTACTGCTGGGGCCAGGACAGGACAGCTTTTTGTACTGCGGAGACAGCACAGGTGCTGGCCCTGGGGCTCTAGCTCCCCCTAGCTACAGATCTGGGAGGAACCAGGCAGGGTTATTTTGCCCCAAGTGGCACAGTTTGCTTCACAACAAAGTGCATGTCCAAGCACATGCACTGAGGCAAAAAGCCCCAGCTCCAATTTGCACGCTTCTATTTGAGCTGCTGCAAGTGCACATGCTTGCATGAGTGGATGTACCCAGTGAGGATCAGCAACCAAAAGGTTAAAGTCAGCCCACTACCCTCATTTAAGATCAGTGTGCCAAACATAAAGCATCCAGGAAAGTCCTAATATCTAAAGCAACTCAGGGAGTTGAAATTCAGTCTGCAAATAACTTCATGAAAAGCTATGACTAGTAGTGTTCTTCTGATAGTGGTTCTCTTACCTGTCAGCTGAGCATTCTATTTAGAGGAAAAAGGCATCAGGTTTAATATCAATAGAGGACAGAGTAGCAGAAAACCAGAATATCTTCTATGATGGCCACCCTAATAAGAAATGGTTGTAACTGGGGTCCAGAAGACGGTAGCCATGGGTGGGCTGTGTTCAGGTGAATATTTCAATGGCTAACGGTAATGAGTACATTTGAAATGTAAGCATTACCCTCAACATTTACAGTAGCAGCTAACAGCTGACTGATGACAAAGATTTGCTGTTAATATCTGTCTCCTCTTTCCACTCCTTACAGCATTTATACAGCATTTCATACAGCACTGCTGCCATTACTAGTACGTAATAGTTTTAACATAACTTACTATGGAATAATCTTAAACCAAAATGTAAAAATTGTCACAAAATAATTTCATTATTGGTTGGTCTTATCGGAAGCTAGTTATAAATTATTTCTTTAGCATTTGTCTGATCATAAGGTGCTACTTAAGAGCACCCCAAGCCAGCAGTTGTACTGCAATGACTGTCAGATCGAAGCAACATATTCACAGTGGTTATGAAGAATAATATAGCATTTGTAAGAAAAAGTGTATTCTTCCTTTATAGTGTTTCCATACACAAACTTGAATGGCTTCCATTAAACCCCTGTGTGGACATACTTACTTCTATATGTAGCAGTTTACTTTGCCCCTTTAAATAAACTGATATAAACCATATTTTATATCAGAGTAAGAATGGCCATATTCAAAGTTGCACCAATTAAACTACACCAGTTTATAATCTCACCTGTAATAAAATCACACCGCTTTGTATGTTACTCTGGATCTAGAGAAGCGTGTTCCTTTACTTTTAATAAACCTTTAAAATCTTAGGCCCATCAGGAATCACAGTCTTGTTAGACTGCATAGGATGGAGCACTCTACCTCACTTTGTCATGGTCTTCTCTAGTGGATGTGTTAAGAAGCACTGTTCTCCTCAGCTAAAGTGAGGCTCACCATGAAATTAGGTGTTTTTATAGGAGAAGAGAAAGGAAAGAGGGAGCCTTCAGGGTACCTCTCTGAAAAAAACAATTCCTTATGCTCAGTTGCTCAGTCATCCATGTGACATAATGGGTTGTTTTTTTCTTCTGGTAAATCAATTTCAGTAGATCTTTTTAACACAGCCTACCGAGTGATCATGATTATAGGAAACATAGGTACTAAAGGCCTATTAGATCACTGAGTCCATTGACCTAGAAGAACAGGATATATGGATCTGCTTAGCAGCTACATTACAGATTAAATTCATGTGTGGTGTTTGTCATGGAAATATTCAGTATCTGTTGAAAAGATGAGTTATGCAAGTAGACTCATACTTGAATAGTAGCCAGGACAAAATTGTTAAAGGAGTTGCACTGTTTTTGAGGCTGACTTTTCTTGCATGTGAATTGCTCTGTTAGTTATATTCTAGCTATAATAAGTATTTCATTGCCCATAATAGTCTCAAATGGCTAACGGCAAGCTAATGAGGTTTTGGTGAAATACCTTAGGGTTTGTTACTCCTGTTACACCTGGGTTAGCTAACAACGACTGAAAGGCCTGCTGAAAAGCCAAGGTGGATTTCTGAACTGCATGTTGGAACTCATCTACTGTGCAGGGCCAAAACCAAAGGTGGGGATCAATGGAGTAGTTACAACCCCTTCCCAAAACACCCAAAGTTTAAAACCAGCTCCCCAGCAGTACCAGTTGCACATCTCTATTGGCAGCAGTGAGGGAGTTAATGGACCTAATTTCTATTAATCTCTCTTCATTCCGCAGGTATTGATGACTTTCTCTCCTCTTTAATGGTCTTATGTTCCACTAATAAACCTATCCTCACTTCTGCAAATCGCAAGCAATATGAGGAAATGCTGACTCTTCAGACTGAAGAAAAGAAGGCTGAGCAGGGACCTGGTAGCAGCTTACCACTGCACTAGGGGAGTACATAATGGGTTCAGTGAGCAACTGTTCACCAGGGCACCCAAGGGGAAAACCAGGAGTAATGGCTACAAACTCCTGAAAGACCGATTCAGGCTCAACATTAGGAAAAATGTATCCGCAGTCAGGGTGTCCAGACTGTGGAATAAGCTCCCTCCAGAGGTGGTGCAATCATCTACTCTGGAAATCTTCAAGAGGAGACTAGACAGTCACCTTGCTGGGGGTCACCTGACCCCAGTTATCTTTCCTGTTTGGTGCAGGGGGCTGGATCTGATGATCTTCCAAGGTGCCTTCCAGCCTTACAATCTATGAAAGTATTAATTTTGCTGCTAGCTAGCTCCTGCTGATAATGTAGTGCCTATTTCACAGCCCTGCGGACTGCTTTTAGCTATAGCTAAAATATTAACTCAGGTGTGGAAATAACTGTCAGTGAAATGTTGGATACCCTGTTATGGCACTTCAGAACTAAGTACAGGTAGTTAGTAAGATTGAGGCTGAATCTATTCAATCTTTTCAGGGTTGTCTAAAATCTGTAGGTTAAACTAATAAGCAAGTGAACAGACATTCACTTTTGATTCCAGAAATGCAGCCACAGGCCTGCAGTGGGCCGGGCCAGAAGCTGGAGGCGGGGAAGAAGGGCAGGAAGACCTCTCCTCCTCAGCTGAAGTAGAGAGCTTAGATCAAGGCTAGCCCACCCACCCTGCAAATGGGGGGTTTTAGGGAAGAGGCAAAGCATCCTGGGATGCTGGCAAACTGTGAGTTAAGTTGAATCTGGAGGGGATCTGGAGAAGAAGTTAAGTAGTCTGATACTACATACATACAGGTTTATCTTGAACTGGTCTCAGCCATTTTTAAAGTGGTTTATGTGCCTTGAATTTCTGTTGTGTTATGGATTTGAACCAGTTTCCAATCCCTTATACCAGTTTGTGTGATTTCTGTTCCTAGCCAAAAACACTAGATTTTGATTTATAAATCTGACTAGAAGTACATTTAATTCTAATGATTACAGCACTAAAGAAACAACATCTTTTGATTATGTCTGGCCTAATTTGTTGTGTTATTGCTACATAATATATTATTTAGTGAATTTATGCATATTCCAATTAGGTTATTATTTTTGTTTAAATCTTAAACTGAATAATATAGTCCTCTGCCTGAAGCATAGAAGAAAAGCTTCTAATTTGTTTGGGGTTTTTTTAACTGGACAAAAATATTTGTCATGTCATACGTGATAATGTACTACACCATCTGCACCCCTCTTTTCAAATTCCTAGATCCACCCATGCTGCCATGGGAGGCAATATTCAAAGGAGCTGAAACCAAGCAGCTGCTTTTGGTGGCAAATATTGATTTGTCATTAGTATTTGATTCTGGCAACAGCAGCCAGCTTTTTTAAATTCTTCACCCTATGAAATTCAAACCTCAGGGCAATCAGCAGAAACCCCATTCTGCTGTGATAATCTGTAACTCAGTTACCAAATGGCAGTTACCCTGTGTATACTGCAGCATCCCCCACTCATTTGTCCTTGCCATGGATTATGTACAGATTTTTTTTAGTTTCCAAGCAAATTTCTTTCCAATGTCCTACAAAATCATCAATCCGTGTTCACCAATGTAAACACTGTGCTGGTACCACGGGTGTTATGGTCGATCCCTGGTGTTTAGTCTCATTGTTCTTCCTCAGTCACCTGCTATGCCTTGATGGAAAAATAGATATATTAAGAAAGAACACAAAGCTTGGGAGGTGGTCTTCCTAATACGCCTTGAGGTATTGACCAGAGTTTCTTCACAAGGCTCCTACCTTCCCTTCACGGGTCTCATGATTACAAGTGTCTCCCCACTTCCCTTCCTTCCCTCCCTGTCCCTTTCTTGTCCTGTCTCAACTATCCCTAGGAAGATGGCATTCCACTGCCCTCCCTTGGATTGGAGCTGTTCTCTTCACAGCCCCCATGAGGACTTAACAGCATTTTGAGGCTCTCAGCCTGGGAGAACTGGCCCTTAGATCCTCAGGGTCCCAGCCTCCATGACTCTTTAGTAATTTAGGCAGATGCCTACAGTTCTACAGTTATTCCCAGTCCCCTTTCCCTGAATTCCCTCTTGGTAATGAGGGTGGAAGAGTTTGTCTGCCTCCCCGTACCTCCTCACTTCATCTTCTCCTGTCTTCCCTCCTACAAGTGAAGCCCTTCCCTTCTGACTCGGCACTCACCTGAACCATCACTCGCCTACTCTTCCTGGACATTGCTTCTGCTCTTCAGTCTTTAGTAAGTACCTTCAGTAAGTACCTCAGCTCACCATTCCAGGTGCACTGCTTGTCGCAGCTCCATCTTCTCCAGCTGGACCCTGCCCTGGGGGCAATCTGTCTCTTTTCCCTTTTTATCTTCTGGCTCCTCCCCACAGGAGCCAATCTGCCATGTGTGGCCCTGCTAGAGTCCAGGCAGAACTTCATTGGGATCACCTGGGGTCCCAGTGCTCAGTGTTGTCTCGCTTTTCCCGCCATGGTCCAGTAACTTTTTCCCTTCATTCCCACTGGTATATCTCCTTTTCCCCCATCCCAAGCACCATATCGGGTGCCCTGTTACAACCAACAATATACTTCTGTTTGATTCCAATCTTGAATTGGTCTAGAATCTAGTTCTGAAAAATTCTATAAAAATGTAATGAACTGGATGTGAAAAGAAAGTAATCAGTGCTACAATTTTTATACTATGCCACCTTTTCAATATCATAACTTCTTGCCTGTAGTGCTTCTGTAATAGGGTGCCTTTTCCCCATAGGAGGGGGCTGCCAGCCTTGTTGAGTAGTTGTAGCTGTGGGGAGGCTGCTGATAAGGGAGTGGTTCACTGGGAGCTTAAAAACGCAGCGAAAAGAGCAGCAAGGAGTGAACTGTTAGGTTACAGTTGTGAGCCAGAAGCAGTGAGATGATCTGTCTGCTGCACTGAGGGGTCTGACTGCTGTGCTGGGGCCTCAGCCACAGAGGATCCTTCCTAGTATCCAGAACAGGAAAACAGGGTATTTGTTCAAAACCTGTTATATTTGTGAGAACTGGCTGAGGATTTTTATCTTACTGGGGTGATCTGACCCCAGCTGACTTCCTGACCCTTGGGCAGGGGGCTAGACCTGATGATCTTGCAAGGTCCCTTCCAGCCCTAATGTCTATGAAATCTCTGAGGAGCCCCTGAGGAGGCAAAACCCACTTAGAGAAGCTTGCAGGTAAAGTAACCTGCTTACACCTTCTATTTAACAATGTAGAGAGGGTTATTTTCACCCCTGACACTTGTCTGTAACCCTTTAGTAGTCTGAGAACAGTAAACTAAATCTGATGGCCCAAATATTCAAATCTGGAGGATGTCCAAATAAGTGGCCTGATTTCCAGAAGATCTGAGCTCCTTGCAAACTTAACTGGCAGCAATGCTTAGCACCAGAGAAAAGCAACATACAGTACTTTTAAAAACACGCATGTGTTTATTTCAACATGAAAATGTCACTATTTGAACACATACATTATATCAGAAGTGGGCAAAATGCGGCCCGTGGGCCAGATGCGGCCCGCTAAGCCATTCTATCTGGCCCGCGAGGCCCCTAAAAAATTTAGAAAATTAATATTTTATGTCCCTGGCTGCCTGTTGTGTGGCCCTCAGTGGCTTGCCAAAACTCAGTAAGTGGCCCACTGCCTGAAATAATTGCCCATCCCTGCATTACATCAAAATACTGCCCAAAGTTTCTTTCACGCATGCCCCCTGATTGCAGGGCTTGGGTGGTACATAAAAAAGGATATTGATAAGACTGTACACAACAACAGCCAACATTTTCAGTCCAGTAATGCCATGTTCTACTTCCCACCACCTTCATCAAAATCAAAACAGCACCACTTCAAGTAATTTTATGAGGGAACCAAGGCAGTAGAAATGGTTGTCTGTTCCTTAGGAAGGGGCAGCCAGCCCCGTTTTCAGATGTGTGGAACTTTGCTAATGAGGGAGTGTCCCACTGAGATTTTTTTTTAAACCGTCAGAGAGTGCTAGAAGTGGAGGACAAGTTGCGGGGCAACAATTTGCAAGAAGGAGAAGGCAAGCTGCTGTGCTGAGGAAAAGCCAGAGGGGAAAATGGCTTTTCCTAATATCTGAAGAGGATAGAGGATTTTGGTTTGGGTTTTTTTTGTGTTAGAGATTGAAGTTTGTTTGGTGAGAAATGAGCTAACTGGCCTTCAAAAAGTACAGACAGTCAAAAAGCCCAAGGCTGAATCAATTCAGTCTTTGCACGTTAGTCTAAGATGCAGAGATTAAATTGAGAAATAACTGAACATACATTTACTTCTGATTCAGGAAATGCAGCCATATATGCCTGCAGTGGCTCAGGCCAGATGTGCTAGAGCATACCTCTCTGACACAGCCAGCATGGGGGACTGTGATTTAACTTGAACCAGGAAGGGGTCTGGAACAGAAGTTTCATAAACCGATTTGACCCAAATCAGTTAAGTTTGATATTACATTCAACCAGGTTTATCTTAAACCAGTTTCAGTCATTTTGAAACTGATTTATGCGCACTGCGCTTCTGTTCTGTTACAGGGTTAAACCAGTTTCTAATGACTTAAACCAGTTTATGTGTAACTTCTGTCCCTAGCCCAAAAGGTATCAGGATAAAGGGTTTCTGAGTAAATCCATGCAACAGCTGGCAACAGAACTTCCTTGTCCCTCTACTCTGAGGCTTGAAAATGTTGGCCATACTGTGGTGTGTGCCTTACAAATTTCATCTATTGCCTGCTCAAAGCAAGCGGCAGAAACAACTATGCTGGTACTAAAAGGGGTCTGAAAAGCCGATCTAGGCAAACAAATCAAATGAAACCAGTGGGGAAATGCTTGGCACGGGCTCATCATAATGGCCCAAGTAGCACTGTGGATACCATCTACAGTGAGCTGGCTAGAGGTTACATGATTTAGCACAGTGCACTTATCAGTCACTTAGACTGACCATCCATTAGGCAGTTCTTCCTGGAGTACAGCCCAGAAGTCTCAAGTAGGAGTGTTGTAAATGAGAACTAGAATTGAATTTCCCTTTTTTTGCATAATAGTCACTCAGAAAACCAGTGCTCTGTCTGAACTACATATCACTGCAAAAACTAAATACTGTCTGTAACAAGCTGATAGCTTCTGCCTGAAACACTGTTAGCTTATGTAGATGTGGCTGGGAAATTGTTAAGGAAATTTTCACTGATTTTGTCATGTAGGTGGCTCCATACCCTGTCTAGCTGTGGATGAAATAACTTTGGTGATCTTGACAGAGAGAAAGCTGAATCCAGCAATACAAAGCAGGCTTTGTGCTAGTGTCTCCTGTTTCTCCTGTTTTTCTCACCATTAGAGAGATGTGCAGGAAGCAATATAGCTGCAGTGCTCCCGTGGCCTGCCAAAATGGCCTTGTGGGAAACAGAGACTGATGCAAGCTAAAGTAGCACTTATGACTGGAGGCCTTGCTCCTTGTGTTCCTTTTCTCAACATGAGTTTTGCACTGAGCATAACTCAGGCAAATTTGAGATTTAGGCACTAATTCAGAGTTAGGCTTGGCTGCTTCTAGGGCTTCTAAGAAGATGGTTTACACTGAGTTTGTGATCTCATTGTTAACTTTTTGTTAATAAAACCAGACTAAAGAAATGGGTGAGTTTTGGTCATGTAGAATATTAGATTAGGCCACTTTCAGTAACTGATTAACCTATGCTTAGGTCAGCTCATCCAGCTGGGCAGACTCTTCCTGTGTATTTTGCAGTAATTATTTAATGGATTATGCCTAAAAGAAAGGTAGTCTGACATGTTTAGACTAGGTAGTCTGAAGCTGATGCAACTAGAACAATGAGATGTTTTTACCAAGCCTTTTAAGCGGGGCTTTTTGGTGCTTTTATCTAATATCTGACTGAATCTACTATTAGTAAAAGTGCCAAAAAGCCAAAAAGCTTTGCTGAAGTGCCCTATCTATACAGATGCTGAGGAGTCGGCTGCTTCTTCCAGTAAAGTACACTTTTGTTTTGTTTTTTCATGTCTGTAAGCAGCCTTTGTGGCCACCACTCTTCTCCTGCAAGAGTAGCTTAGGCCCTCTTTCTCCTCTTTTTCATGCCCCCCATTTAAAGTACATTCATGATTATATAAATGTAATAAATCTATTCCAACATGGAGGAAAGGCAGCAAGAAGGCACAGCAGCCCTCTTGGCTCTCCAGGGACCTAGTGGACCTCCTACAGCTAAAAAGGAAAGCCTACAAAGGATGGAGGATGGGATTCACCTCCAAGGAGGATTATTCTGCACTGATCCGGTCCTGCAGGGAGCAAACCAGGAAAGCCAAGGCTGCAACTGAACTCCAACTA
>NW_017728949.1:40763343-40797038 GCF_001723895.1 Crocodylus porosus
AGCTGACTTCCTGCCCTTTGGGCAGGGGGCTGGACTCGATGATCTCCCGAGGTCCCTTCCAGCCCTGATGTCTATGAAATCTATGAAATGTACATCTATGGTGTAATATGTTCTAAGCATATGATGTATGAAAAGGCCAATGAAATACTACAGAATCTCAGCTTATCATTTTATATATATATAGAATTTATATATTTTCCTTGATTTTCATTGAGAGAGAGAAAAAAACTGATCACAGACGTATTGGAAATATCATTAATAATACATATTCACAAAGGGGTTCAGAGGTATCTGACATGAAAGCTGTAAGTTTGATTTTCCTGACATTCATGGAATTAAAATCCTATGCATAATGTTGCACTAATATAGGTGTTTGCAAGAATTAATGCCTAGTTTGTCCTTACATACTTTGGAACAAATGTAAGAAATGCAATCCAATAAGATCTCAAGACAGTTGTTAATTCTTTGAATGTGTCTCTGCTAGAAAGTAAATATTTTCTCTGGTTTGGTATTTTTAGTGATTTGTTTGTGATAGTTATCTCCTAAATGCAACTCATGTGCGCACTGCATCTTTTCTAACCATCTGTTGCCATCTGCTGGTGATGATATTGAGTTGCCAGACTAGTGTGTGGTTGTTTCCAGTAGAAAATGAATGCCATACTGTATATAAATAGGGGCAATCTGGTAACAAACACATGGCAAATTCACAAATTACATCTCAAACAAATCTGCCTTCTGTTATCAGATATTGCCATAATCTCCTGTCACCAACAATGCCATTTTTCTTATACCAAACTAAATTATACTGAATTAAAAGCTATAAAGGTATTTCCAATTTAACTGTAATTATAAATGAAGAAAATAAGCTTCATTATTTCACAGTTCTTATCCCCCTCAATTTTCCAGAGGGTATATTTACCGAATATTCCAGTTAGGAAAGCTTAAAGTTCATATATGCGCGCGCACACACACACACACACACACACATATACACACTCTTATTTTTATACTCTTTCTTCTCCTCTGTCTCCCACATTATTCAGGAAGTACATAGATGTGAGTGTATATTTGAATCCTTTATGTGTTTTAAATAGAAGTCTATATTACTCATCATTCCATCTGAAGGATTTGATAAGCAGTTGATTTGTAATCTGATTTCATTCTGCTGTTAAATCTGCAGAGGGGACTTGCTTACAATAGTGCCATTGATTTCATTCCAGTTATGTTGGCTTTAGTCAGGCTATATTGTTAATAAATTAAGGTAAAATAAATCCTAAAGGTAAAATATATATCCTAAATTCAGCTCCTTGTGAGTTAAGATTGTGTTATAGCCTGCCTAAAACCCCTGTCCCTTCTGTTCACTTTCTGTGTGGCTATGGCAACTCCACTACGCAAGGAGATGGGTCTATGCGAGAGGTCAGTGTCATTACTAAAGGCCTAGAAAGTCAGGGTGTCCACTCTCAAAAACTTTTAGGTTAGGCGGGGGTGGGTATAAGGTCAGTATTTAGCCCATACTCTTTTAGAATAGACATTTTTAAAAGGCCTCCTGAAACTTGAAAGGTGTGAAAAATGTTCTTAGCAATACAAGGGAAACTGTAAATTCAGACAAACTCTGGATAGCTTGTTTCAGTCACTACCATAGTCTGTGGCCTAATGTTAACAATAAACATCTTGCTTTTCTCTCTGTGTATATTTAAAACTCTATGTCCAGATTTCCTTATTTTTCTGAATGGAGCTGTTGTATCTGTAACAATTAAATCCCCTCCAGTCAGGCTGAGTCTTCCAAAGGCTTCTCCAGGAAAACCACTGCTGCAATGCCCTTCAAATGCGGGCATGACTTCTAACTGGTAAATTATAGGTAGTTATCCCTGATACAGCACTTAGCTTTCAAGCAAAGGGGTCTGGTTTTAGGCCAATGCAGATGCATGAAAAAATAAGCCATGTTGAGTGCACACATTTTCTGAACCACTGACAAATTCATACTCAGCTGATTCCAAACAGAAGGCAGAGTAGCGCAGCTACATCTTTTGGAATGATTGAAACTTATGTTTTATTAAAGCTTATATTATAAGACAAGCCTGGTAACATTTTTCCATACATTTGTTTGGACCTGAACCTGCCACACTGGGTGCACAAGGAATGCTGGGTCAGACGCTGTGTACATCTGATGTTGCATTATCAACATGCCTGTGATACCATCATGAAATCATATCTTTGTGCTCTGTCCTGCTGGGGGTTGGATGAAACCTCCTGGAATCCAGTGGGTGTAAGAGCTGTCCTTCTTTCAGGACAAATAAATGTCAGAATCTGTTAACTGCCTTTATTGATTAAGGCAGCCGAAACAATAAGAACCACTATTGAAACACAGGCCACATGAAATGCCAGTCAGAGGTCGAGGTATGTGAGAAGTAGAGAGGTTTTATTGGATGCAAACACAGATAACTGGGCATCTTTTTTTGGTGTGGGGGGGATGGATAGTGGAGGGAAGATGAGAGAGTGGCCAGCAGCAAGAAATGCCACAGAAGCAGAAAAAATGTAGCAGAGATGGTCAAAGAAGTATATGCAGCATAACCTACAGACAAAGCTAAGGGAGAGAATTTTCTGTAGCGTGCTGGCTGGAAAACGAGGCTTAGAGCACTGAGCAAGGAATTGGTTACCTGTAATTTCATTACTGCTGTATTTATGGAAACAGGATTTTGTGCTAGATTTCATATCTAAAAAGAACTTCAGTCTGTTAGTCCTCCCTTGCCAAAACAGCTCAGAAAGCCTAAAGTTTGGCAGATCCCTCAGGTCAAAAGGGGTAAGGCAGAGCTTAGCATTTTTATGGTGAGAATGTTTTAACTGCCCCTTACTCAGATGCTACGGTACTCAATAAACAATCTCCTTCTACTACAGAATGTATTGCTGTTTCCCTGTAAACCGGAGAGGATGTTTCAAACTGTGTGTTCTTGTTTTGGAGCTAGTGCAGTGGGTCTCAGCTGTTATTCCCATGAGCAGGTGGTGTAAACCAATAGCTCAATAGCTCTATTCTGTAAGTACCCTAGCAGGAAGCAGCATAGCTGTCCTCCGGGAGAGCCCTTGAAGAGATTCCTCTTGGTGTGTGTGCGGAGGGAAGCCAGGGAAGGACTACATGATGAAGTTCTACTGCAGACTCCTGTTGTTTTGCTCAGGTAAACTCTGAAATGAACCAAATGAAACAGCTGGTTCATTTAGGGGCTGATCCATGTCTTCTGTGTAGCACCACAACTTGCTATGTATAAACTGACTTGTTCTCATGTGTGTTAAGGAAATCAATATACTCGTAGGAAAGTTCTTTTTATGGACTGGCATGGTTGACGCTGAAAAACTGTTAAATAGTTGCTTGAAAGTGTGTGGTACCCGCTAAAAATATTCACATTTTAAAGACTTGCTTAAAATACATAAGCTGGAAAGTTTCATATTTAATCATGTATGCACTATTTTCAAGACGAGAGCTGCTTTTCCCCCTCTAAATACATTTTGCCATGCCATGCTCTAGTGTAGCACTAAAATTACATAGACATCTGTGGGGATTTTTAGTAAATATAATTTGAAATGCATTATATTATAACAAGCAACTCCTTTTATTTGTGGAGAATACTGATAGGAAAATGGAATTGATTGACAGCTGCATGTGTTGTACAGAGACTTTTCATAATTCCTATTAAATTTTCCCTTAAGAGACTAATTCTTTTTGTAATTTTAAATACTCTTCACCAAGCTAAAAGAAAAAAATACTTACTAGATTTCTGTCATGTCTTATTGGAATAGACCAGTATAGATAAATTTTGTTAATTGGATTCTTAAAATCCAATATAACTCTTGACCTAAATATGACTCTGTGATCATAACCTACTAGCTGAAATACGACACCAAATACTAATCTTCCTGCCCTAGAAGCAGGAAATGTTGATGCGTAGCAGGCTATCAGGTATACTTCCTGTTGATGTCATCCGAGAATTTTAACAGTAAGTTATTTCATTTCAGTAAATATGATCTGTTTGGAGAAGTGTGTTTCAAATAGCATAAAACATATAAGAATAGGAGCAGGGTAAGGCTGAGTTTGCAGAATCAGCTTAACCAGCTAAGAGCACCTCACTAAAACTCACGCAGAATCCAAAGGCTGAAATCCTGGCTCCACTGAACTGCAGGGCCCAGATTTCACCCAAAAGCCTATGTGAGGGTCAAAGAAAAGAAAGCACGAGGTTGGGATTTCCAAAAGCACTCACTGCTGAATTAACCCTCTTTCACTGGAATCATGATCTATTGCTTGCAAACATCACTGTTGAGGAACAGAAGGATTTGTGAAGCCTGTCTTTCTCTTCTGTATTGTGCTTTTGACACTGGCTTAAGCTCATGATATAATATACCTGTTCTCACAGATGGCCTTGTAATGTGCCTCTACGGAATTGTAGCTCATAAAACTACGCTCCTAGTGGCCACATCTATATGAGACATGGACTGCACAGTAGCCTAATACTACTGAGCAGTAGCATTACATGGCAAAAACCTTGATGGAATTTTATTACGCAGTAATATTAGTCTACTGTGCAGTAGCATCACAAAAAAAGATGTTCATTAGCATTACTGCCCATTAACTCAGGTTACTGGGCAGTCATTAGTACTTGGTTATACTAGTACTTGTTTAGTATTAGTATAACCAAGTACTAAATGACTGTACAGTCAGCTTCTTGTGCAGATGCAGCCAGTGAAAATGGCTGATAGTAGCTTATAATGTGTTCTTAATGCACTGCATGTTAGATGTTCCCAAACTGATGAGGGCTTGTGTTCCACATTATGCAAAATGTACAAGCTACTTCTACATAGTAACTCTTAGCTTTCTATCCATTCTGAACCAGATGTATACAATCACCTTCTAGAGAAGAACTGAAAAATCCATGGGAAGTAGACTGTAAAATAGTTCTTAAGGTTCTCATGACCATAAAATAAAAAAATGTGTGCAAAAAAATCTCTAAATTTGAGTATTTCTGTATACAATATTTACTCAAATACAAGATGAGGTTTTTTTATCCCAATCAGCATGCAAAAAAAAGTCCCTTCTCTTACATTTGCATACAAGGAAACCTTGTTAAATACAGTGTCTATTATTAAACTGCTACCATAAGCAGCATGTGCTCAGTAACGGAAACCAACTATGAAGTTGATTAAATGCAGGCAACAGTGAGCATGACCATAAAACACATGACCTGTATTGAGCAAACATTCTGATGGGAACCTTTTTTATGTACAAATTTTATTAAAAACACGCGTACCCTACCCTTATTAAGTATCCTTGTTTTACCAAAACTTTATCCCACAAAAACAACCATATATCCAAAAACATACAACTACATATATTAAACCCTTAAACGACATACATCAATCTCCCACAAAAAAACCATTACAGAACTCTTTTTCTTCATACAGAACCCCACGAAAAACTATTACCTCAGTAGCAACCTAAAATTCTCCACCTGAAACTCTCCCCTCCCCTCTCTCTTTCATCAGTGCTTTCTGTTGGTACAGTGAAACAAGTTTGTCCAGTCCTTTTTCCTCTATTTCTTGTCCACCTCTTCTTATCCAATCTCTTCTTTGTCCTGATCAATGTAATATTTCTTTCATGCAGCCTTAGCTTCAGGCACTCTCTTTCAGTGAAAGCCAACCCCTTAAAAATCCAGAGGTCTCTTACTTTACATAAACTAGTTTTAACACTTGCTCATAAAGTCCTTAATAATGTTTCCTCAGATCCCTTTGGTATGAGTCCATTTAGTATCATCTCCTGTGCTAACAAGTTTATTTTGGTGACGCTCAGAAAGCAGTGCACCCTTTCCCCCACTTCCTTTGCATATATACATTCCTCAAACATATGACCCACTGTCCCTTCTTCCCCACACCTCTCCTTTGGGCACCTTGATGAGCTTGTCAAGCTCTATCTGTGTTGCACCTCTCTCACCAGCAAGATATTTCTTACAACCATACATGCGAGATCATCATGTTCCCCTTTTAGTTGTTTACCTACCACCTCTCTCCACACCTTCACTTGTTCTTCTGGGAAGTTTCCCACTGGTACCATCCTGTCTTTCTCTCTCTTACCCCTTTCATCAATTTCTTACAATACTTCAGGACCTCTACCCCTACCTTCCCTATTTTATACCCCTGCACAAAACCTTCCATCCTGATGTAATGAGTGAGCAGTTGCAATGCCCATTGACTCTTCAAAAGTCTGAAAGAATCCCCATTTCCTCAAAATAGAAGCTGAGTGAAATTGGGTGATATGCACTGCTTTCCCCTCTCCCTCCATTAGCACCTTGCATACTGGTCTTACGTATTTCACATAGATGAACAATCTTAAATTCAGCAGCCCTTGTCCACCCTTCTCTCTTGCTTTATACAATTCATATCTAGTCAAACTTTCTCTTCTGGCATTCCAGAAGAACACAGGTATTTCCCTCTGTACTTTTGCTGTCTGCCGCCATTTCGGTGCATAAAAGTGTGTTCATGAAGTACCTGTGTTAAAACTTGCAGGAGTTTCAAAACAGGTAAAATGCATCAATAGTGGATGAAATAGTCCTAGGTACCCATAGTAATTTGCCTATATGCAAATTATTAAAGGTATGTTTATTTCAAAGTTGATGTTTTCAGATTTGCCCCTCATTTCCATGTGCTCAGAGAGAAAAGGGCCTGACAGTAAGGGATGTGGAGGGAAAGGGCTTCAGGGGTAAGACACTGGGAGGCAGCAGAGGGTAGGTACCTGACCACCCCAGACTTACTTTCCTTGTTGTAGCAGTTGGAGGAGTTGACAAATTCAAGGCAAACCTGCAATAAATAGATTTCTGAATTTGAAAATTATAACAAATTTATAAAATTTCTAAAAATAGATTCTAATTATTAGGGAGGTCACCTTTTATTCAACATCATCTTATATTTGAATAAATACGGTAGGTTAGCTCACTAGGACCTAGGAAGAGAAAATGAGATGAAAATTAAATAAAGATAATGTAATAGGTCTGTCTTCTCTGACGTCATGCAAGTTCTTTAACATAAAGTGAAAGCTTTTTCTCCTTTTTCATATGAATTTGAAATGGCTCAGTAGCATGTTGTAATATTTAAGATTTATATACTGAAGATATATACATAAAGCTAGATCAGTAGACAGGAGTAGACCACAAAAACATAGTACTAACATCTTCCTCATGCTCAACCGTGCAGAGAATCACTCCCAAAAACTCCCAGCATACAAAACATAAGCATACATTTGCAGGTGCAAAACAAGCCACCAGATGGCATTTTTAGATAAAACAAATGTATGTTATTCTTGCGTATATACTTTAAACCTCCAATTTTATGAGCCCAGACAAAGCTGTAGACCTAAAAAGAAAACAAATGAAGTGCCTTCATTTTAGTAAGTCTTTAGTTTACCCAGTTGTCCAAAATTATTTAATATATTTCTAACTGGGTGAGACAGAAATAGGAGTTTAACAAAGCCTGATTCCAACTTAGGGGAATTCTTAACTTTTTTTTATCTCCTAGTTAGAGCTGTGCATTATTCAAAACGTATTTACCATGCCAGGAAACACAGCTCAGAATTCGACTGGATGATTATACCTGCTAATTATGAAGTGACTATCGAATTGCTCATCAAGAATGAAGGGGGCAGGGGTAGGGGAAACAGAGCACCACCACCCCACACCACTGCCACCTCCCAGGACCAGGGGTAGGGGGGAAGCCTGCTCCACTGTCCCCTCTGTCCCCCTCCACCAGCACCCCACACCACCGCCGCCTCCAGCACCACTGGCCTTGCCCACCCCACACCCCCAGCCCTGCTCCTCGGAGGCAGCGGATCGCCGCCATGGCAGCAGGGGTGGAGTGGGGGGGTGAGGCCAGTGGTGCTCCATCCCCTCTGTCCCTGCTGGCATTGTGGCACTCTGCTCTCTAATTGGTTGTTTCACTAACCACTCAGAGTGTTCCAAGAGCATTACGGACAGACAGACGGACTAAGCCTTTTATTATATAAAGATGCATATTAAAAGGATCCATAAAATAATGAATGAACCTAATTATGTTTGCATTCCCTCACTGAACTAAAACTGATTTTACATCAGTATATCTGTATATGTGGCCTGGTACTACCTTGAACTGATGCCCTATCTTCTGTTCTGCAGCTGGTCTGGTACTGAGCTCTGAACATGAAACTCGTCTAGTTAAAGATTTATTCCAGAACTATAATAAAGTGGTGCGCCCAGTTGAAGATCATCATGATACAGTTGTAGTCACAGTTGGACTGCAGCTTATTCAACTTATTAATGTGGTACAGTATAAATTATTGTTCTCAACTCTTTAAGTTGGGGTGCTTGCAGGCCAGATCCAGCCTGCAGTATTATGTTGTCTGGCCCATGGGGCTCTCTGGAGGTCCAGAAATTTGGAGGTAGGGGAGTGGTGCCAAATCTCCAGACCCACAAGCAGCCATGAGCCTTGCATGTTGGATCTGGTACTTGATTGCAGCCTGCAGGGCTGGCCAGGGGGTGATACTGGGCTCCCAGGACTCAACCCCAGTGTGTGGGGGGCTAGAGTGGGAGTTCCAGGCCCCAGGGCCTGATCTAGCCTATAGACAGGCCCCATATCACTTACCTAGCCCGTGGGGGCAAAAGGTTGAGCGCCACTGTTTTAAGTGATTTGTCTTTTGTTCTGAATAACACCCTTTCTTCCTTAATCTGTATGTCTGCGGTTTTAAGGATGAAGTAAATCAAATTGTAACAACCAATGTACGCCTGAAACAGGTAACTCTTAATCTCATTAATCTTTGTATTCCAAACTGAACATATACAATGGATCAATTAAGACTATGCCAGTCTCCAGAAACTGATCTCTCACACACATGCTCATATGCACACACGATTTTCTGTGATAATTTCCTAAGCAAGTTTAGATGGATGTCATAGGTGACTGAGGGTTTCTTTCAGCAGCATAAGAACATGGCTGAGTGCCTAGGGCAGCAGCTGCACAGTTGGGCAGTGGTGATTTCCAGTTTCTGCTGTCACCATGATTGCAATTGTGCAGCTGTGGCAAAAGCTGTTTCCACCCCCGCTCCCCACATCCACCCCCATTGGCACCTGGGGAAGTAGCCTGTCTCTGCACCCTAGTTACACCACTAGTTTCTTTGTAAGACTATGGAACCTTGAATTTCCATTTGCCCTAAAGAGCCACTGAATAACATTGAGGTCTGTAGAGAAAAAGTGCATGAAAAATGTCTTCTTTTGATAGTGATTCAAGCAATGAATTAGTGTTAGAATTAGAATTAATCTCTTTTTAGGTTTTTAAGGAAAGTATTATGTATTTTTAAACAAGTATAAGGAAATGGTAGAGGTACACAAGTCAGTGCTTTTGGGCCTATTTACATGTGTCAAAGACAATTAGTAGCTTTTTAAAATATTTACTTCCAGCAATTCTGATTTTCATTAGCTACAATTCTTCTTCTTTAGCAATGGATAGATGTCAACCTAAGGTGGAATCCAGAAGACTATGGTGGTGTGAAAAAAATTCGTATCCCATCCAGTGATATCTGGCGCCCAGATCTTGTTCTTTATAACAAGTGAGCAGTCCAGATTGCATGCAGTCCCAAATGAATCTGAGCTTAAAGGAAAGACACCAGTGGTCAGGGGATTTTTCTGCTGTAGATGTTTGAAACTATTTATTAAATTGGTCTCTTGCATATTTATAGAGCTGAATATCTGCACACTGGGTATCCAGCAGTCTACTTCTATAACAGTGATGGACCTTGTTCTGCTTCCATCACTGAGCATGTCTCGGAAGAAGTTTTCTTATAAGCATGCTACCAGCTGGCCTGATTCCAGCATGCTGGGACTAGGGAAATAAAGAAGCAGAAAACATGTCCATTCTTTGACGAGCAAGAACAAATCCTTGCCATTCACCCATCCTTGTAGCATGATGACAGTGGAGTTGCACCTCAGTCCTGAATTTGATTCCTAGATTTTGTAATCAATGGGTCAAATTCTCCCAAGTTACACAAAAATAACTAGTGCCCAGCATTTTACTCTTTCTATGTTGTCTTCAGTTTAATGTTACGCTAAACATATGCCAATCCTGTCCATACCATTGTTAACGTCCTTTTCCTTTTGCAGTGCTGATGGTGATTTTGCTATTGTTAAAGACACCAGAGTTCTTTTAGAACACACAGGCCTGATCATATGGACACCACCAGCTATTTTTAAAAGTTACTGTGAAATTATAGTTACACACTTTCCATTTGATGAGCAGAACTGCAGTATGAAGTTGGGCACTTGGACGTACGATGGTACAGTGGTTATTATCAATCCGGTAAGAAACAATTTTATAAAGGGGAATATCAGTAGAGACTAAATATTTTGATTTGAATGTTTTCTGCTCATCCATCTTTAGGGAAGTCTGTGTTTTAAATTTTAACTGTAATCTTCTTTTGATTGACAAATAAACAGGCACCGGAATTATTTACTATTCATCTCAAAATGTAGAATGTATTAGGAAATATAAAACTGTATTAAACTCTACAGCAGTTAACAGCAGAACTAAAATTCTCAGCTCAGCATAGCTCCATTGGTGTCAATATAGCACCTAGACAAAGATATTAAGATTCATAAGTACAGGCCTTATCTCTTAACTTCAGGGTAACCCTCTTAGCTGTAGAAGCATTACAATATAGCATTATTGAACTAGAAAACAAGCACTTATAAATGGTTAGAGTCCTCCAACCCTACTTTAAAGCTATATAACATCATTAGTTACCTGTCCATACCCTCCCTTATTCACCATAGCAATTAATACTGAAGTCTCCAAATGCAACCTCCAGCTCTCATTCAAAATTGCCCTTTTGGTTTCCACAATTCTGCACACACTTGCCCTGCTCTGTTCCACAGACAACACCTACCTTTTTTCATTTGCGGACCCATAAAAAAGTTCGAATTGAGCTGAGGACCTCTTTGAATTGTGAGTGTGGTATATTCAGATATATTTGATTGATCAGAGTCATTTTTCATGGACCCTCTAGACATGGTCTGTAGAACCCCAGGGCTAGAGACAGACATTACACATAAACTGGTTTAACATAAACTGATTTGACAGACGTTACACACAAACTTATTTGGCTCAAACAGGTTTATGCAATGTCTGTCCCAGACTGCTTGCTGGTTTAAGTTTAAATCAGAGTTCCCCAGCATGCTGTTTGTACTGGGCAGGGCTCTCTGCTCCACAGCAAGGCTGGCCCCTCCCCTCTGTTCCCTAGCTGGAGCTCAGCACAGATTTGAAGGCACAGCAGGGTCTGCCTGGCTTCCCCGTGCCCTCTTCCCCTCCCCCTCTCACCCCTCACTGCTTAAGCAGAGATCCCTTCCTCCTCTCTGCCACAGCAGGAACCATAGCCAGCATGTGGCAAGCTATGTAATGGTGTCTGAACCTCTTTCCCTGTTCCTTTCTAAGCTAGTTCCTCTTGCTTAAGCTATTATGTTGCACATTTCCTTTTTTCCTTCAACTTGTTTATAGCTGACTCTCTAAAGGATTTTGTTGAACCACATTTAAAAAGCAATATATTAAAATAAAGTAACATAAAAAGGAAAGGTTGGTTTGCTTACAATACCAGACACAAGATTTGTTTATTAATCCAATGAGTCTGTGATGAGGTTGGATAACAATTCAATAAATCCAATTTTAAGAACTCTCATTTATCCTGCCAGGAGAGTGATCACCCAGATCTGAGTAATTTCATGGAGAGCGGTGAGTGGGTGATGAAATACTACAGAGGCTGGAAGCACTGGGTTCGCTATGACTGTTGTCCTAACACGCCCTATCTAGATATTACCTATCACTTCATCATGCAGCGTTTACCTCTCTACTTCATTGTGAACGTCATCATTCCCTGTCTGCTCTTCTCATTTTTAACTGGGTTAGTGTTTTATCTACCCACAGATTCAGGTATGTGTATTTATTCATTTTACTGCAGTAAGTACCTATTTAGGTACTGACAGAAGTGATATTTGTTGCATGATCAGAGCCTTGAAAGGACTCTACAGACTTGAAAGCCTTGACAGAAAAGCATGGCTGCAGAGTACTTTAAAAATGCCCAAACACATGACAAATTAACCCACATTTAATGGGGGTTCAGATAAAGGTGCTCCCAGGAGGAGTGCCTTCAGTAACTTCCATTTGTCCCTGCGATGCTGTCTGTAGGATGGGACAGGGGAAAGGCAGGAGAAGGAGCTCCAGTCTGGGGTTTGCCCAGCCTGAGCTGGAATGTGTAGGTGGGAAGATTGGAGCCACACCCCCAGGAGGGGGGCTCCAAAATACCCATTCCCCTTCCATCTCCTATCTACCTGCCCCCTCCACCCCCAGCACAGACTGGGCAAACCCCAGACCAGAGCTCCCTCCCCTGCCTTCTCCCCCTCCCATCCTGCAGACAATACTGGAGTTGGGGGCATGGCTAGGGGAGATAGGCTCCAGGCAGGCACCTCTTTCTGCTGGATCATCTCCAAGGTGGAGCTTGATTTCCCACCCCCTCAATCAAATAGTGAATGCTTATTGAGTTGGGGGAGTCACTGTAACTCGGGCACTCTGTAAAGCACCATGAGTTACAGTGGGGAGTTGCATGCCTGTCAGCACCCTTACTCTCAAAGGAACTCATGACAAATGCCATTCTTCACAACTGGCCTGGTTCTGAGAGATCCTCAGCAGCTATAACTCCCACTGAGATCAGTGGAGAGGTGCTCAGTGCTAGTGCTTGCCAAGATCAGGCCCATAGACTAGGATGATAACTATAGGCCTATCTTTAAAAGTTCTGAAACTGCTGGTTTTTGAGTAAATTAAGCTGATCCTGATCCTTTAGATCAGGATCAGCCTAATTTAATCAATGGCAAAATGTCTATTTAACTTCAGTGGCAGCAGGATTCAAACAATTGATTTTTGCCTTGTAATATATTTAATATATTAGCAGAATGCACAATAAACAAGTTAATGGTGCCATTGAAACCTTTGAAGTAGTGTGTTAGCATTCTGGGAGGAAGATTATCAGTTATTTTCAATTAGCTTCCCTGATGTCACAAATAAATTAGTAACCCTGGTTTCCTCCTGGCCTGTAGTGTGTCCCATGGTTAACCCTGAGGAAAAAAACATCTTTTTATTGCAATGCTTGCCTATGCAAAATTAATTTTAATCCATGTCTAGAGTTTTCCCTATCTGTTAGTAATTTAATTCCCTTTAATGAAGGACTTCAAGGAGAGGTTTTAAAAGATGACTTGCAACTAGACTGAATAGACAAATAGTATTGTATGGATTGGTTTTGTCATCCTTACTCCTTAAAAAAGTCTCAAAGACCAAGAACAAACGCTGTTTTGTCCATCCCAATGTAGGATTACCATGTTGCCACCTGGAGCAAAACTAAAACATCTAAAGGAACTGAGATCAATCCAGTGACAATTTGATATGTTCAGTTACTTAACTCCTACAGATCTTTGGAATACATGTAACAAAGAAATGGTCAGTGCTTTCAATCTGTCAACAGACCCAGGCATGCTGTGGCAGAGTCAAGCTTGAAGCTGAAGGATGCTTATAGAAGTGCAGTGAGGCTGCTCCGACACGCTGTGAGTACAGCATGTTAGAGCAGACTTGATTTACCGACTCTGCTGGAGTGTGGTAATTACCGTGCTCCAGCAGACTCCAACATCACATGTATCAGCATTCCTGTGCTGAAAAAAGGGGTGCTTTAACTAAACCTCATTAAAGCCTCCATTTTTCAGCAAAGGGATGCAGGTGCTTTAATTAGAACAGCTCTTGAAGCTGTTCTAATTAAAACGCCACCCACCTTCCCCCTCCCTCGGAGCCTGTATATAAATACCTGAAGGTTTTATCCAACCTTGGTTCTTCCATAGTGGTACAAGGACATTAGTGATGGAATAGCTTGATTTTCTTTTTTGGGTTGTGAGGTGTTATGAAATGGTATAAATGTACAACAGCCACGAGATCACATTTCTCTACCTGAATAACACTCTCTTCACTATATGTTGTTATGATGTTAACTGCAATGTTGCTCATTTCTTCATGGCAGGTGAGAAGATGACCCTAAGCATTTCTGTTTTGTTGTCTTTGACTGTGTTTCTTCTGGTCATTGTGGAGCTGATTCCTTCTACCTCCAGTGCAGTGCCCTTGATAGGCAAATACATGTTGTTTACCATGATATTTGTAATAGCTTCAATCATCATTACAGTCATTGTAATCAACACCCACCATCGTTCCCCAAGTACTCACACTATGCCACAATGGGTCAGAAAGGTGAGAATGATTATTTACTGACAATTTCTCTGTTTCAGCAAAGCACTGAATATTTCACTGTGAGGCTTTCTGATAAAAACAAAAACAAAAAACAAAACCTGAAAGCATTGGGGAAGTAAATACATTAACACTGTGTCAATTTTAAGAGATGGAATTAGAGCCAGTGTTTACTTACTCTTTACAGGGAGAAATATTGTATCGTACCTACCTTACCAAGACAACTCTAAGTAAAGTATCACAATCCAGGTAAAACTCTGGGCAGACAGTATCAGGGCCCCCCGCTCTTTTAAATAGCTAAATGGTCTGTGCATAGATAGACTTTCAAAGGAAGGCAGATGAGGCAAAAGGAGGTGCCATCAGCAAGCACAGAGAAAAGGAAAGAGGACACTTGTACTTGGTTTAGGTTAATTATGTAGCTCCTCATGAGAACATATGAACAAGGCTGCCCAGCTGGTGGCCTGCAGGCCAGTGCTGCTGCCTCTTCTGCTGATGTACAGCAGAAAAGGGTCTATGAGCAAGCTGCATACCACCAGTGCTGCCTCCATAATTGTGGGGCCAAAGAGATGGACACACACTACCTGTGCAGCCCATGTGGCAGGCAGCCATGTGCTGCCCATGCAGCAGAGCTCAGGGGGCTGTGCACTTCCACCACTGCCCATGCAGCAGGAAGACAATCATGGGGAGCTGCAAGAATCCCAGAGGCCTGCTCCTGCAGTGTATGACTCATGTGATATATGGTCCCCAGCCACCCTGAAGATGGATAGCCCTGCCATAGGACATCAGGCTTCATAATTTCTGCCCCATTCAGTGGCCAGTTTCATCAACCAGCCAAGAGGTCCATCTGCACCCGCTATGCAGAGTTTATGTGAGCTTACCCATGACAGCTCCCTACCCCATGCTGCAGGAGAGTGACTAACAGGACTCCAGCTGGAGCCAAGGGATTCTTCCCTGCTCTCCCATCACATTGCACCACTTTGCCCATTGGAAAGACAGGGAACCCTCTCACTTAAGCCTAAAACATGGCCACTGGACTTAGTTTCATACGTATGTTACCACAGGTTCTCTTCCAGGGAGACCAGGACCAGATTTGCTGACTCCAGCTATTCATTTTAACTCCTGGCTTGCATGCTCTAGCATTACACTATGTAAGACAGATGTGCTACACACCAAACTTGCTCTGAAAATTGTGCCTGACTCCCAATAGGAGAGAACTGTTGGATTTGCCCTGCAGTGTAGAAAATCTGCTGCAGAATGGGAGAAATTTCAAGGGCCCAAATCTATACATTAGCTTGACCTCAGAGAAAAAACCTCCATTGATTTAGAGAAACTTGAGATGATCCGTATGTGTGCATGAGTCTGTAAGTAAAACATGTGTAACAGGATAGCCATTGTGAAAAAGAAGCCAAAAGAATTTCTCTGCAATACATCTAGACACGATGAGTCAGATTCTCAGCTGTTGTGTTTTGACATAGCTCCACTGAAGTTAGTAGGACTGTGCTAATTTATGCTAATTGAGTATCTTGTCTGTCATATTACACTTCACTGAAATATGGATATATATTTTATTTAGCAGCAGAAAATTGTTTCCAGAAAAAATGTGCAACAAATTCGTGGATGAATGGGTCTGCCCCAGGGCATTTGATTTTTACAAGACAAGTAAAATGTGAATAAGGCATGAGTTATGGCATACTTCTGAACAAGGAATTTCTATCAAAACCAGCAAGGGACATTATTTGGTAGTTAGGAATTTTGACTTTGTCTTACTGATGTGACACTGAAGCAATCTTTCTAACCTGATCTTTTTTAGATCTTTATTGATACAGTGCCAAATGTTATGTTTTTTTCAACAATGAAACGGCCATCCAGGGATAAACAAGAAAACAGGATTTTTACAGAAGACATTGATATTTCCGAAATCTCTGGAAAACCAGGTCCTACTACTGTCAGCTTCCACTCCCCACTCACCAAAAACCCAGATGTGAAGAGTGCTATTGAGGGAATCAAATACATTGCGGAAACAATGAAATCAGACCAAGAATCCAAAAATGTAAGCCATTTTTTTGTACGATACATCTCTTGCTTTTGAAACAATGTAATTTCTGGCAAGAAATCTTGCCATTTCTTTCAAATGCACTTCACGTAGAGTGTCTGCCTTATTTCAGAATCCTGTTTTATTTTTCTTGATGTAGTCAATAAGGAATGATAAATAATAACTGCAAATGACAAGTGAATCTTGGCCAAAGGATTGTGTGGCTAACTTATTATACAGCACTGCTAATTTTTTCCAAGTGTAATACTTTAAGTGACAGAAGGAGTGATTGAGAGGACTTGAAACAGTGTCAAGGAAATTAACATTCCAGAAGAGTTTCTTACTATATCTTTGTTAAGTAATTAGCAGCTTACAGCATATTACCACTAAAAAGGTAGGGGGAAAAACCTAACAAAGTTAAGTGCTAACAGAAACACTTTTTTTACCACCTCAGAGTTCTTAAATGTGACCTGTAAATGTTAACTCCAACTATGACATACTATTATATTTTGTACTGGATACTCTAAATAATCCTTGTAAGAGAGGCACATAATAAGTATTTTTTAGAATATTTACATTTTCTATATCACTAGTCAAATGAAGGTACAGAAGCTCACAGAGATGGGTATGACAGCTTTTCCTTGAAAAATCTTGCTTTCCCGCCTCTCATAGAAAGTTAAGTATCTGTGCTGAAAACCAAAGTTGAGAGAGCCAGGCTGCAGGGAGTCATCATTAAAGACAGGATCATGACATGCTCGGTCCAATGTTTACATCATGTGCCTTTTACTGCTTTACTCCCAACACATGCTACTCAGAATGGCAGCCTAAATAGCACCTGGCCTAAAGGGCCTTGCAGTAGTCCCAGTTCTGGCAAGCATAATTTGGCAATCATTGTCCCCCACAGCTGTGGATGGGATTTAGGTCCCTATAAAAATGAGGGGCCTTTAGAAGAGGTAGAAACAGATTCATAGATTACTGCTGGGTGAAAGAAATGGAGCCATATGAACAATAAACTCTTCACTCTTTGACCAAACCAAAACATAGTTGCGGACAATAAATGTTTTGGCTTTATATTTTTAACACTTAAAAATACTGACATTGCCTTTTTAAAATAAAATTAAAATGTCATTTTGAAACATTTTAAATGAAACATTTTTAGTTTTTCCAAATGCAAACAAAGAAACAAACTAAACTATTTAGCCAAATTTGACCTAAAATGCATTTTCCCTTAGAAATGCACTTTTAGTGAATAAATTGTTCAATAAAAAAATCCCTTAGTTATAAGGGAACCATGACCTACAATGTTCACTCTAGAACAGAGGTGGGCAAAATATGGCCCGTGGGCCCACCAAGGGATTCTTTCTGACCTGTGGTGGGTCCCTCAGCCCCACGCAGCCCAGGCAGGGGGAGCCACCCAGGCTGTGGCACACATGGCCAGTCCCACTGCCCCCAGGCACATGGCAGGGTGGGAGCAACACAGCAGCAACACTTGACTTCCTGGCAATCCCTGTGGCAGCAGCTCACTCTGCCCGGCTGCCACAGCCAGTGTCTCTGCCATCACTGCTGGACCTGGCCCCACTGCCTGGGCACCCTGCCCACCGGGGTCCCAGGCTGGTTTCCATGGAGACCTCACCCACCTGCCTGCCCTCTCTGTCCAACACCCCCAGCAGTGGGTGCAGGGCAGATGGACCTAGGGCTGGATAGGATCAATTGCTGCTCCTGCTGAGCTGAGTCAGCACCCCTCTTCCCCCCCTCCCTGGCCCACAACAGCTTACCAAAACTCCTTAAGTGGCCCTCCCGTCCAAATAATTGCCCGTCTCTGCTCCAGAGGCTGCCTGCACATTGTATTGCACAGTGGAGTGTGACAATGGGGAATGTTCAAGAATTTTGGTCAGAAATACCAGGACAAATCCCTGATGTTATGAAATGTGCACTATGATCAGCCTGAAAGAGGGGGGCTCAACCCACAGCACATGGGCCAAATCCAGCCTATAAAGCCGTATCATCCAGTCCCCAGGGCTCTCCATGGGTCTGGAAATTTAGCAGAGGAGCAGTAGCAATTAGTACTGCCACCACTCCCCCACCACCAAATTACCAAGCCCCATATGGCTGGCTCAGCTCGAGCCCCACACACCAGGATCAGATCAAGGCAGGCAATTGCTGTGTGCTGGGATTAGGCTCACAAACCAGATCTAGCTTGCAGACCAGTTTGGCATTTCTCGTCCAACCTGGAGTGTAAAAAGGTTGGCACCACTGGCCTAGAACACATAAGACCTCTGGTTTTCAGGACTCAGTGAAAGGAAAGGATGAAGGATTAAGTCAGTCTGGATAGCATAGGTGTTTCAGAGCACTAACCTATTCCTGTCAGGAACATGAGTATTTTTCCATACTAATATTTGAAATCAGAAAAAACTCAGTAATTGCTGAAATGCACATAAGAAACATAGCTTCTAGGAATTTCTAACGATCTCTTTTCTTTTAATCCTAGGCTATGGAAGAATGGAAGTTTGTTGCAATGGTAATTGATCATCTTCTCCTCGGTATCTTCATGTTAGTTTGTATTATTGGAACATTAGCTGTATTTGCTGGTCGTCTTATTGAATTAAATCAGCAAGATTGAACATGATGTATACCTCTGGTCTGGGGAGCACAGTTTTATTGACAGCATTGTCTTTTACTGAATACATTCTATTGTGCCACCCATTGTATTCAGCCCAGCAGTCTGAAGTTTCCACAGACAAGAATTCATTCTCACTGGGAATAAATGGTGAAGATAAAAACAAATCTTCCACATTTAGCATGTCTGGGCCACTTCTTGAAGGCTTCTCTTTCAAAAATGCACATTTTTGAGCTGGTAGTTTGACAGGCCTGGGGAACAGTCTGCAACCTGTTTGGATACATTTTAATGCTAATTTTAAAAAACCTAAAATATATAAATAGAATGTTTACTTTAAAACAGCCTCAAAGCCAAATTTTGTCCCCAGCTGCAGCCTCCACCATTATCTGTCAATAAAGATAGGATTTTTTACTAACATGCTTTATCTGGGTTTTAAATCAGTATCTAAACTTTTAGGTTACAAGCTGATTTCAAAGCTCTGCTATGTGGGTTCTGTATTGGCAGCATCACAAATTAACCTTCCACTAGCAAGACATGCCACAGCACAAGGCTTAGAAATGCCATTGTTAAGCTTAGTTTTCAAACACTACTCAGAAATGGCTCATGATAAGTGCTTTTCTGTTCATGGGAACTCTACGTGGCTCTGTGTGGAGGAGGCAATTTTACTGTTAGGCAGTTATGGAGAGAATCCAGCCCAGTGCAGTGAATGCACATGAGCATTTTTTGCTGCCACACTTCCCTGGAGCCAGGGCAGGCACGGCTGCAGGTAGCAACTGTGGAGAGAGAATTTGCACCTTTGGCACAGAGCCCAGTTCCATGATTGGCTCAGAGACCCAATGTAAGGGAGCTAGCTGTTAGAAACAGGGCAGAAAGATGATCAGTATTTAAAGCAGTCCAGTAACACTAAGCCTTTTCATCTGATTGCAGAAGGCTGTTACCACCATAGTTTAGAACAAGAGCTCAGGAAGGACTGCTTGCAGGTAAATGTGTTGGCTTCCATTCCCCTGACCAGCCCCACAGAGTTCCCTGAACAAAGCCTGGAATTTTATCTTATATACAAGGGGAGTTTTACACAGAAAATCAAACAATAAACCTGACTCCCATCTGGCATCCCTCAAGTGAATCAAACTTGCATGAAGTTGGATTTCCATAACTAGATGTACCAGGTCTTCTCTCCGAGCCCAACATCAGATTCCCTTGCATGCCTCCCTCATTGCAGTCTTCCAGTCTCTACTGAATGAATCATATAAGTATATGAATTCAGCCTCTACAAATAAATTCTAGGTTGAGGGATTTTTCTTAAACAGTTTGTTGCGAATATTAGTCAAAATTCTAGCTATGTTGATTTTTTGTTATTTTGATACACAGATAGCATGGTATTTGTTTGGTTGTTTAGAACTAATTTGTGAAGATTTGTATTTCTGGTCAATATTTTTTATGAATATTCTCTAATATTGACTTAAAATATGTTCAATTCACCTGCTTTCATTTTGTTCACTGATTTATTATCGGGAAATGTACACAAAAAGGGTGTTGAACATGGGGGAAGAGAATCAAGTTGTTTATTTGATTATATATTCAGAGCTTGAGCATACATGACTTGATGTATCCATCTAATTAAAATCAAGAATCTCACTTTAATCAGAAATCAGAATGTTATTCCCTGAAAGTGTCTGGGTGCAGGTTAGCCCAGGGTACTTGGACACAAAACTTTTTATCTTTAGATTGCTGGCTTCAGTCCAGTTCAGTTGATTCATAATTGTTTGGTGACTGTTGGTTTTCCTATGTGCAGACCCAGCTTCTATAATTTTTAATTATAAAGTGCCATGGAAGTGTGGCCTCTGGCACATGGCCCTCCTATGGCCAGTCTGCTCCGCTTGTTAGTATGGAATGGAGGGGAAAAGCCATGGCCCTGATTCCCCACTTCTCTGTCATCATGGCTGGTGCCATGGAAGTCCTGAGCAGTCCTTGCATCAAGGTGAATGGAAAGACTGGAACTGTGACAGGGCCCTATGCAGGGCATAACTCCTTGTACTCTCCTTATCTGTGCATCCCACACAGCAGCTCTTCAGCATCCAGCTCATATTAATATGGAAAGAAATACTCAAGCAGTTATGGGACAGCTGACTGGCTACATGCTGCTGGCTCTCTCTTTACAGCTACTAAAAAGTGTTAAGAAAAACTTTAAATCCTTAGTTTCCCTTGTGCTTATTTTCCGCATCTTTAGGTGCCACAGATTATTATGTGACTGCAAATGGGAGGGAAGGTCTGTGTCATCGAGTGGGAGGCATGGTATCCATGAAACAGTCTCTCCATTAAGACATGCTTTACACTAGAAACATTGACATTCAGTCACCATTTTAATGAATAACTAATAATTTTGGGTGCCTTAAGTTTTGGGCTGCTCGTTTTGACATCTTAAGGTCTGTCAGCACAGTAGTGCGGTATAGTTATTCAAGCTACTCACACAAGAAGCAGTGTGACTGTACTAGCACAAAGTTCATTCGTTTTTCTTAAATTAGTGCAGATGGAACTCCGTGTTCAATGGGGTTAATTAGCTGAAGTGGAACCCTGTGCTTTGACAGATAGACTGCTTGATTTAACTAGCTTGGTGATCTCTACTATGCAATGAGGGTGTAGGGTCAATATTGCCTTGGGGCAGTGATTCTCAACCAGGGTTCTGCAGCACCCTGGCGTGCCTTGAGAGCCTCTCAAGGGTGCAGTGGGATGCCGCACAATGTTAGCACAGTTACAAACATGCTACACAAGATAAACCCAGAGTTTTTAAGTAGGAATCCATGGCATTAAAACATTCTGCCTTGTGGTGGGCCTTCTGAGTTTTTTGCAACAGAAGAAACATTCTAGTATTTTTCTGCACTCAAAAAAGAAAAGAAGAATGAAAACTAAGAGCTGACATTTTCTGAGGGGTGCCTTGAATCTCAGACTGCTGAGAACCAGTATTCCAAAAGTGCGAGAACCCCCTGGCTGAAAACCAACCCTTAAGAGACACACACACAGAGTACTGAAAATCAAAAAGGCAAACCTGACCCTGATCCAACTCCCTTTGAAGTCAGCAAGAAAAATTACCCCATCCATTAGTACTGGATTATGCCCTAAATGCAAAACATTGTTTCCTGTCCTCTGATAGTCCATGCATGTGGTGTGTTAGGTTTCCATGAATACCACCCCCCCAAACTTGCATACATCATGCATTCTTGTGAAACATTGTTTCCTTTTAAGTATGTTTCCTAAGGGAAAACCACTCAACCAGTGTTAACAATATTAATGTTAAAGCAACAAGGAATGTTTGTAAAGGTACTATTAAAACCAATAAAACTATCATTGTTAATGCATTTGTTTAAGCCTGTGGTACCAGAAGAATCTCAGGCGTCGTTACCATCATGTTACTGCTAGATCAGGAACGAAACAAATTGGCAAGAGTATCGGGAAATCTTATTTTTCTCCTACAGAGGCTCTACTTGGCATGCGTAGATAGAGAATTCAGTCCCCAGTGCTGTTCAGAACGTAATTTAATAAGCATGCAAGTCAAATTAGAAAAATGGACATCTCTGTATACAGCTTGATTATGTTGAGTCTGTGGAAAATCTAATATAGGCAGATATTTTAAATACGTTTGACACAACTGTGAAATAAAACTACACCATTTTGAGCAACAGAAAATAAGCAAAGCAAACCTACAGTAGTTTTTCAAATGTTGGACAGCAGCTCACTCTTGTGGTAAGACAGAGTACTGCTGCTGTCATGAGTGGTTATTGCAGAATTTTTAGTAAATATTGACCTGATGTAAACAACAAATATATATTGTTTTCTTGAAGATAACACAATATGAGATTCTCCCTCTGGTGGTTTTTCCCCCACAAAATGAACTGAAGTGAAAGGGAAAGGATTTAAATGAATTGCTACTTATTCAAGATAGCTGCTT
Organism: Crocodylus porosus; assembly: GCF_001723895.1. NCBI lineage: Eukaryota > Metazoa > Chordata > Crocodylia > Crocodylidae > Crocodylus > Crocodylus porosus. The sequence continues at coordinate 40,786,258 of NW_017728949.1, forward strand.
ACATCAGCAGGATTGCTGTGATAATTACTGTAAAGAACTTTCAGCCACTTTAATTTTAAAAACGTTCTGAAGAGAATATGTGAGTTGTTCTGTCAGAATACATTGTGTGTTTGGCTGAAAATATGCAACATACTCTGGATAAATTCATCTGTACTGTGGTTTAAAGCTCTGTTGAACTATATTCTTGGTATTTTCTGTCTGAGCATTTTTTTAATGAGCAGCAACCCCAAAATGGCACCTGAATTTGCTGTCTGACTTAGTCTTGCCATTTGCAACCAATGTTCCAATGGTTTCAAAAGAGAAGAATCAACTGAATTCCTTTTGAGCAGAAGGGAATCTCCCCCTTGAACCTTGCCATCCTCTTATACTGTGGAATAATTAATTCCATCACTTCTAATTCCAAGAGTGGATGAGAGGGAAAAAATGTATCGACCCAAAGACTCACCTTTGGTAAGTCAGCACACCAAGCCTTGGGTTTACCCAAAAACTGCATGTAGCCACCCTATGCTCACACTATCTAGAGTCTTCCACTGGTGAGCTGTGACCACAAATTAAAAATAATGCCCTTTTAAAACAATGGTGTTCAATGTTAACATCAGGAACAAAAGATAACATTAAAAGGGGGGATTTGAAAACAAAAGATATCTGTGCACATGCTTATGCTACCTACAGTTTAATCATCCTGCTGATGGGGACCCTTGGCAATCAAATTTTCCCCTGACTTTCACATGGCAAAGTCTAGATTTTCTGTCTCTAAATCCTAACACTCTTCTTGAGGACATTCTCCTTTCACAGGAACTGTGACGGGTCTACAGGCCTCATGAGGGGACCAGGAGGGAAACAGGTAACTAGGCAACTGGGGATTGGGCACTGCCCAGTCAAGATACAAGGCATGACAGGATTTCAGATATAAAGGGCCAGAATGGAAGTCAGAGAACCATTAATTTGAGGGTGAGTTTGTATGCAGGCAGCTGGCTGGGCTGAGATCAGGTAGCTGAATTGCTGATAGATTTAGGATTGACAGTTCATGGACAAAGTACACCCGGGTGGTTACATGCTGGAAGACTGACTCTGACAGGAATCAGAGACTTTGTAGAATCAGTCGCTGGCCCTGACTGGAAGCTGGCTTGGGGAACGATAGAACAGAGGTAAAATGGAGATAAAAGGGGATGTGGATTCAGAAAACAGATTAGACACATTCAGGGAGAACAGGCTCATTAATAGCTGTTAAATAGAATAATATGGGATGTATCCTCTGACATCCCTAGACCAATGATGGTTGATGCTAGGGAGGGTATTATGGAGGATGGGTTACACTGTACATGTTATATAAATATACTCTCCTGCTAAAGCACCTACCCCATGCCACTATCAAAGAGACGATACTGGGATAGATGAATAAGTGGGCTGACCCAGTAGGCATTTATGTTCTTAACCCCCTGCCAAAATCAATCCTTGGGAAACCTGCCTACCTAGCCAACAGGAGTTCACAACAGAGGACCAAAGCAAATGGTTCTTGCATGGTGTCTCAAGTGTTTGCTGAGATTAACCTCTCCCTTCTTGGAAGCCTCTCTTGACAATCCTATTGAATTAAATGAAGGTATGTAGGTAGAAGATAATGTCAAAAGAACCCAGTCCGCCCATTATTCTTAATTTAAGGGCAAATCCAAATTGGTCCCGTGTGGAATTTCTCAATCCACATTCTTTCCTGGTGACTTGTACCACTTCCCACTGCTCTTCTGTGCCTGAATCCTTTGGAATGACTTGGGACATGCAGCTTTTAGTGACAGGCTAAGCCATCTAGTACTCTCAGAAGTGAGGGTAAGTGACCAGGAACTGTGTGCATCTTGGAAAATTGTCTTCTTTTCCACAACTTTAACCAAGGAAGGAGTAACCCAATTCCTTTAAAATGCACTTTACTAAGAATGCTTATACACCTATGCCCCTTGCCCTCAACAAATAAGAGGATACTGAAATTATTGAAATTATAGCCCAGTTTCCAGTTCATATAAGCCAAAGATACCAGCAAGGATAAACAGATGTTTTTTTTCTCTACGAGGAATTTTTTTTTGAGGAGAAAAAATAAACACCCCTAAACCGTATTTGGTATAATCTTGTGCACCCTAAAGGGACAACACTTATTCTATTAATGACAAGAGTTGATTTTACCCAGAGGGGACTGCCATCAGAGGTAGGGAAATCATCCAGCCTTCCCTTCCTGGCTAGTGGAATTTTAGGATTTGACTGTCATTATCTTGACAAAGAGCCAACTCCAGCATGTCATTGCTTCAAGGTGGAATTACACTCAGATGTTGCACTTTAATCTCTCCCATTCTGACTCACCTTGCAACCTCTCTGTTTTCCTAAGTGCTATTACATCAATCCCTTTATAATATCATAACCAGTCTAACCTGCTGTTTATGTGTAACTAGAGGTCTTCTAATTTCTATCCCTACAATATCTCCTTAGAATCTTTAAACTCTATTCTCTCCAACTTGTCTATCATTACAATAGCCTAATTTCAAGATCCTACATCCAGTATCGTAGTCATAAAAAATAATGCCTGTACAAACCCCTTTTATTCAGACTCTACGGCAAATTACATTTGTGCAACTTCATTACTTTCAATAGGCAGAATTACGTTCTATTTTACTAACAAATCTCTCATTGGGCATGTGAGACCACAAACCAGATCCTACATTCGTGTTTCCTCTGCATTAAGAACAAGAGAAAAAAGCAAACAGAGAAATCCTAAAGTTGGTGCTACAGTAAATACACAGGAAATGCAGATCTGCAGGTGCAGTTTATACAGGGAGTTGTATTCTGAGTAATTGACTCACATTTTTCAATTGATAAAGCAGTTCTTGTTCACTTCCATGCTTTGCTTACAACACTGGTTTATGACCGTAATACAGCTTTTGCCTGATAATTTCTGATTTTTTAGCTATGGTCCTTTTTCTATTTTCAGTTTTCAGAGACCTTTTAACCATATTACCCATATTATTCTCCCTCCCTCGCGTTCTATTGTGCCTTGAATATTTTACCTTCAGATATTTTCAGCTATTCCTAAACTCTCTTCTTCATTAACACTCATTCTGTCTAAGGGCCCTGACCCCCTAACTCCTAATGGGGTTAATTCTGCATTTTAAAAAGTCCATTATCCTTAAAAGGATTCCAAAGCAGGAGTTCCCTCCTGCATGTGCCTGGAAGCTGCAATCAGAATGTGCTACTGCTCTCAGTATTCACAATGCAAATCAACTTTTGCTGGCCTACTCAGCCTGTTACATCTCAGATGTGTAAAACACAGCTGAGCTGAAGAGGATATGGTAGAATGAGCAGGAAAGTGACAGCTGCCAACTCTAAGTGTCTGATCATGAGCTCAGATATGTCAGACTGAAAGTATTTCCTTCTGATCATTCAGCTGGGACAAATAATTGGAACAGTTTACTAGTCCTGTAGCACTTGCTCAGGGCCTGATGAAGTGTTTCTTTTTCCAGCAGTTCATGAACTACTGGATATTAGAAAACAGGAGTCAGTTAATACATGCAAGTGTTGAGAATTAATGTAACAATCTGAATGTTTTCCCCAAAGCTTCAGTTGCTTTTTGCTCTTTGCTGCAGTTGCCTTTTGCTCCAGGGCTAGGGACAGAACTTATGCATAAACCAGTTTAAGTGATCAGAAACTGGTTTAAACCTGTAACAGAACAGAAATTCAGTGCACATAAACCAGTTTCAAAATGACTGAAACTGATTTAAGATAAACCTGGCTGAATGTCGCATCAGGCTTAACTGATTTAGGTCAAAACGGTTTATGAAACTTCTGTCCTGGACCCCTTCCTGGTTCAAGTTAAATTACGGTCCCCCAGCATCCCTGCATGCTTTGCAGCCCTAGGCTCGGCTGTGCTGCCTGTTCCAGAAAGCAGGGCTGGCCCCACTCCAGTGATCCCTAGCTAGAGCAGTGAGGGCTGGCTGACAAAGGGGGAGGGGAGGGGAAACCCTGGCTGGGGTCTGGAGCCAGGGAGGGGGGTTAAATTTCCCTTCCCCCAGTCAAACTTACTACTGGCTGCAACTGCGTACTACAAATCCCATCTGGAAGCAGGAAGAGGAATTGATGAGCAACCCTGCAGAGTCCTGGTATTGTAAGTCTGGACTGCAGATCCCAGAGACCTCAGGGGCAGCATGAAGGGGAAGTGAACACGTGGCCTAATAGCCACGCTCTAGCGTCCCCTGGCTTCTGGCCTGAGCTACTGCAGGCATGTGGCTGCATTTCCTGAATCAAAGGTAAAGTCTGTTCACTTTTGTTTCAATTTAATCTGTGCAGCTTAGACTAACCTGCAAAGATTGAATCAATTCAGTCTCAGGCTTTTTGATGCCTGTACTTAGCCTAGCACTTATGGTGCTACTGACTAAGCAGTTCCTGTTTCCATATTTAAGGGGAGTCACAACAGTATATTGCATTTAAGTATAAGAAATATTGGACTTAGAGGGGATGAAGGGGGAAAAAGGTAACAGGATTCAAGTTGCACTCTGTGGTACATAAGCATTGTTCTGAAACTGGGAAATGGGAGGCAATTCACTACTAAGACTTTGTTTGCAGCTCTGAACTACTACATTTTGACGCCATTGCTGGTATAATCCTTCTGGCACTGGAGATTTCAAACAGCAAATCTATGTAACTTTTGATCTCAGGATACATATACCAGCATATTAGGACAGCATAGGAATTTGAGCAGTAACTCATTGTGATCCTGTCACCCTAAAAATATGTTTTGAGACAGCTAGGTATTCTCCACATTTGTAAATCGGGTTTCAGCCTTGGGTGACCTCCCCTTTTTGGACACTCACAAGGTTTCTGTAGTTGGACCCAGTCCCTGGGTCTCATGCTCTTTTTCTAGCTGGATCTATACAGAATCTAGGCCAGGATTGTCAAACATATAGCCCGCAGGCTGAATCTGGTCCTCAGAGCCCTATAATCTGGCCCCTGGAGCTGCCTCTTTTGCTGTGTTAAACCGTCCTTGATTGCAGTGCCTGGAATATGCCCCAGCAGCAGTGCTTGCTGGGGCCAGGTCCTGGGCTCCAGTGCCTGTGGACTGGCCCAAGCAGGTGCCACCTGTACTGGATCAGATATGCAGGAGGCAGGGGGAACGTTCATGGGCCTCATCTGGCCCATGGGCCTGGCCCTACACGATTCATCCAGCCTGCAGGGCCAGATGTGTTTAACACACTGATCAGGGGTCTCTGGGCCTCTAGGCATATTCCTAAGGTATAGATTTTCCCTCTCACTTCCTTTCCTGAGAGGGACTGATTGGTCAGCTGCATTAAGTCAGATCTCCCTGTAGCCGTTACACAAAGGCCCACCAAATCCCTGGTTTACTTTTCAGTGTTTGTGTAATAAATGACAACTATGGGGCAGTGCAAGAAAGGAAGACATGCCACTTGGCAAAGGTATTTCCTGAACCAATTACAGTTTACTCCCAGATAAAAGACAAAAACTTATAGATATCTATAAAAGATAACAAACTTGCAAGCCAACCCATGCAGCCAGAGTCTTTACCACTACATAAGCCCTTTAGGTTTTGATTTCAAAGAATCTCATCTCCTGCATAACCTTGCCTTCTTGTTCCAGCCTCAAAATAGTCTCGGACAGACTCTTTTTTATCACTCCTTTTGTCATCCCTTTCAGGTCATTCTCCTTACCAGTTTCAAACACTTCATGGCGTAACCTACTGTAACAAGGAAAACTGGGTTCCTTTGAGTGGGAGCAAGCCTATTATCCTCAGGTTCTTCCACTTGAATGGCAGATCTTGTAGGCTAATACCTCTTGAGGACTTAATCCAAGATGAACATTAAAGTTAAGTACAGACATTCAAAAATCCCAAGCCTGATTTGATTCAATCTTTGCAGGTTAGTCTGACCTGCGTGAATGGAACTGATTTGCAAGTGAACAGAAATTCACTTTTGATTCTGGAAATGCAGCTACATGCCTGTAGTGGCTCAGGCCTGAAGCTGGGGAAGCACTAGAGTGAGCCCTCCCTTTCCTTCTGCACCAGCTGCAAGGCTAGAGGGAAGCTGACCTGGGGGACAGTAATAGCCAGGCCCTGGCTTGCCACTGAGTATGACTGGGTAGGGGTTTAAACCCCCTCCATGGCCTGCAGGGACCCAAGCCAAGTTGTGCCTGGAGGTGGAAGAGGGAAGCAGCCCTTACCAGGCTTATCCCTGAAGGCGTGGGGCAGGTCCAGACATCAGCCAGAGCAGCACCTCAGGCAAAGGGAGGGCACAGAGGGAGATTAAACCCCCCTGTCTCCCCCTTTCCCATGGGCACAGGGACCCCAGTCGGGGTCTGCCTGGCTTCCTGCCCTACTGACCACTGACATGGCAGGGGGTGTGGCCAGAGCCAGGCCCCACTTTTCCCAGGGCTGGGGCTGGGGCTGAGCCAGGCCAGCCCATGGGTGCAGCTGAGAGTGGGCAAGGAGGGGCCAGCCTGGGCTGGGGCCACAGGAACAGTGCTCCCAAATTGCTCCCAGCTCCCCACACCTAGGCTGGGCTGGGCTGAGCTGTCATGGAGCTGCAGCCAGCTGGGAAGGGCCCTTACCCATGGCCCAGCCCCAGCTGGCCCCTCCACACCCACCCTTAGCAGCACCCACAGTTGACCCCACTCAGTCCAGGGCAAGTTGGGCGAATAGTGGGGCTGTCCCACAAGAGCAGGGCCTTTCTCAGCCGGCTCTGGCCCAGTCAGTATGAATGGGCAGCAGCTGGCCAGACAGCAGCACAAAGGCAATGCTGCTGCAGCTGTGCTTGGCAGCTGGAGTGGTCACATGGGACAAGTCCATCATGCCTGTAGCTGCCCAGGATGGCTTGGAGGCACCAGTAGGCCCAGAGCCTGGCAGCCACACACCGCAGGGTGTGCCCTGCATGCCCCCTGCACAGTGCTTGTTTGTCCATGCAGGAGGCTTGCCAGTGGCAGTGGCAGCTGCAAGCACATAAGCCCCCACAGTGGGCAGCTTCCAGGTTCCAGGTGTGGGCACATGAGCCCCCACCTAGGCAGCTGTGGCCACAATGGACTCCTCCCATGCAGCCAGTCTGACTGCCACGGCATCTGTCCACAGCTGCAGCGGCATCACCTCTGTGCTGCTGCCTAGCCAGCTGTCACCCATGTGCGCTGAGCCAAGCTGTCATGGAGCCACAGCTGGCTGGGAAGGGCCTTGCCTGTGGGCTGGCCTGATTCAACCCCAGCCCCAGCCCCAGCCCTGGGCAAGACAAGCCCATGCTGGTCATCTATGGCCACACTCCAACTGCTGGAGCCATGATGGAGGAGACACTGACAAGGGGTCCTCCACCCTGGTCAGGCAAATCCCAGCTATAGTCCCCCTGGGAGGAGAGGGAAGGAATAAACCCTGACCCTGCCAGGGGCTGAAAAGCATGCTGGGATCCTGGAGGACTCTGATTTAACTTAAACCAGGAAGGGGTCTGGGACAGCAGTTCTATAAACCTGTTTGACCCAAATCTGATACTACAGTCAATCAGGTTTATATTAAACAAACCAGTTGTGGCCATTCTGAAGCTGGTTTATGTGCACTGAACTTCTGTTACATTACACATTTAAACTAGTTTCTGATCACATAAGCCAGTTTATGCACAACTTCTGTCCCTAGCCCAAAAGGTTACACTGAAAGGCACAATAGCCTTTTGCATTCAAAACAGCATTTACAAAAAAAGAAGCTGTTTAATTTACAAAAAATGAGACACATACATGCACTAATTTGTCATAATAGCTATTTATGTAACCTCCAATCCTGTTCTTTTTTCATGGGTATGATAAGCACTGCCTTCACCAGCATCTGGACACATTTGGTCCCTGATACAGGAGAGGACGAGAGAAAGTATATTGTAAAACATATCTCTGTGGATGAGGCTATCTTGATGGCTGCAAGCACTGTGACTGAAGTCATGAGATATAGACAGCACCAATTAATCTGCTGTGTGGGTTCACCAGCTACTGACTAAGTGAATCTAGCCTTGTGAAACTGAGGTAGTGACTGCAGTGAAGTGAGTGGGAGAATTTATGCCCATTTATTTTCATTTTTTCAGTACATATCTTGCACATCTCAGCATTTATTCTCAGCTACTTTGATGCTAGGAACAAGATTTTCCCCATATTCTCAAATAAGTCAATATAAAATAAATATACCATGGCATAATTTACTGTGTACACATTAAGGAATGAACAAATTCTAAGATTTCTCCAATGCAGTCAGTTGGGAGCTATTTGCCTACAGCTGGTTTTAAAGTACTTTTAGCTAATGCTGTGACCCAGATACAAAATCTAGTGCTTAGGGGACTTCATGTAGGTTTGTGACTTTCTTTAGGGGGTCTTTGGGTCCATCAGTTCATAATGGCTATAACCACATACTTGTCCTTTTTCCACTTTTGGTCCTTGTAAGAGGGATAATATTCTTCATTTGTGAACCTAACTAATTTAAGGGGGTTGGAGGGGAAGTTGTTTAAAGTCTTTAAAATACTTTGTGTGTGATAATACATGGAAATAGCCTATATCAAATATCTGAGGTGTCTGCAACATTACAAGGGATGGTCCTTGTAATATGACATTATTATTTTGATATGAATACAGCCTGCTTCCATATAGTGCAGCCCTTAATACTTTCTTTAACTACTAAGCTCTTGGTCAAGAACAGAAGTAACCTGTAACTGGTTTGTTCAGTACACAGATATGCAAACTTTGGCCTTACCATGATGTAATACTTGAGCATACAGACTGAGGGTGTGGAACAGGACTCCATGCAGGAAAGAAGCACTAATTTTTCAGATTTTCTTAGATGTCTTTTTGTAGTAACCTTAACTGTGCTTCAGATAATGCCATTTTTCAGTTGCTGAAATGCACAAGGTTTGTACATATACCACATGTACAAAAGGTCTAAGTGAGGAAAGATTAAAGCTTATGGACTATGCAAAAAATGGAAATTGTATAGGAACTGAAATGATTGCAATGGGCTTAGGTGGGCAGTGGCATGCACTGGAGAACCCTTCTAACACTTTTATCCAAACAGCTGAAAAGTGCTGCTCAGAAATGGGGGGAAAACAACAACAACAACAACACCCCCCAAAAAAAAAAAAATAAAAATAAAAAAATCCTCATAACTCCCAGCTCTTCTCCAGCACTTTTGTTTGGAGCAATTTTTCATTGAGGAGCACATCACTGGAACCTAAGATATAAAAACAAGTGTTCTTTCTAGAAAACTGGAGGAAGCAAAGGTTAAAGGAATAAGGAAGTAGAATCTATTGCTTGGCTTTTAAAAAGTTTCTATTTGAGTTAATTGATAAGAACAACAAATCTACTCAAGGGCATCATATGGAGAGGGGTAATTGACCTCCCCACCCCACTGCATAGTGAAAAGCTTAAGAGAGAAAAAGTAAGTATCTCTTCCCCACTGTTTAATTATGTTTGCTTTCCGCTGCCTGCCTTTCTGCCTGCAGCATCATTGTCCCCAGAGCTCCACTATTCTCCCCCTGCTGCCTGTTATCAAGGCCAACAGAGGCAGGTAAGGAAAATAAACTGTCTCAGGAGCTCTCTGCACAGAAACAGAGCATCTAGCCTTGGGATGAAAGACAATACCATTGAAAGGGCTTAAGGACTTGTTATTTTAACGGAAGGTCAAGGTAATGCCAAACAGGACAAGATAGCATGTAGTGCACACACAGGTGTGGAACTCATTGCCACGGGATAGCACTGAGAGAGCCTAGCAAGCTTTAAACAGGATTTGCCATTGGTATTGGAAACAAGTGTATCCAGATTTCTAGTGAGGTTTTATACAATAACAGCACTTAGAATTCAGGGCAAAACCAGCTTCTAACGGCTAAGAACGAGAAGGATTTTTTCTTGGACCTCTGTGTTTTGCTGGTAGAGGCTACTGAGTGCTACTGTTCACTTTATTATAAATTGTTGAGATTTTCTGCCAAATTTTCTTTTTCCCATCTTCACCCCAAACCCTAGTTTATTTCTGGAAGAAAATTTTGTAAATAAAGAACATATAAAATGAAGCATCTTATGACCAGCTTAAGTCCCTGGTCTACCACAAGGCACAAGAGGCATGGTATATTCTTCAGGTAGTACCCAATCACCTTTTTCTTTCTGTTTCTTACCCACTGCATAACTATCCGTGTGACCATTATCAGACAGTCTTTTAAAAAAAGGCTTGTTGACCACAAAGGGATTCATCAGGCATCTGATTAGACCTCTGGCATGTACACCATGATCCAGAGGGTCAGTGGTTACCTACTATTCACCTATTTTTCCTCCAACTATTTTTTCATTTTGTCCATTGGAAGATAGTGATGGAAGGTATTGATTGGACAGCTTAAGAAATCTTATTTGAAAGCACTGTCTTTCACTAAATTTTTTATTTTCCAGTTTTGGAAACAGTCTTTGAAATGAAAGCCATTTTTCTTGTTATCTGCAAACAGTAAGACTGAACCACAGGAAATGGGACTTGTTTTTATTCATTATCAATAGGATTTTTAGTTGTATAACTGCCAGAACAGCATCTCAGTTATCTTATGAAGCCATTGTGAATATATAAACTTCCAAATGATAGAAGGGCTAAAAACCCTCTGATAATTCCTACCAAGGTGACTGGTATCTGAGCACCATTCATCTAACAAACCTCTAGATCAGGGGTAGGCAATGTTTTTTGGCCAGAGTGCCGAAAAAACCGCAACATCTACCTTGGAAGGTGCCAGAGTGCCGGCATGCCAGAAAAACAAAAT
>NW_017728949.1:40797138-40821099 GCF_001723895.1 Crocodylus porosus
AGTGCCGAAAAAACCGCAACATCTACCTTGGAAGATGCTGGAGTGCCGGCATGGCAGAAAAAGAAAATGGGGGGGCAGAGTGGGGGGGGGGGGTACATGGCAGAACGAACTGCATATTAGTATATTTAATAATCATAAATGTTGCCTTGTTCTGTATTCCTTTTTTGTTGAGCATGATGCAATGAGAGAGAGAAAAAAAGAGATAAATAAGAGAAAGAGGAAGGAGAGCAGAGAGAGAACCAGGCACATGCACACAGAACCATGTTCACAAATGCAGAGAACCAGAACATACCCAGAACAGACACATGCACACAAACATCCGCCACCAGACACACGTGTGCACAGACACACAGAACCAGATGCTGGGCTCAGAGTGTGTGGGAGTCAGGTGGGCTCAGCTGCTGCCAGCCACAGAGCCCAGGATGCTCCCAGCAGAGGGGTGGGCAGTTGCAAGTCCTGCTGCAAGCAGACCGGGCTCCATGGTTGGCAACAGCTACCCAGAGCCTGGACCAGTTGCAGCCAGGATGCTGCAAATATCTGCTCCAGGCTCCAGCATTAGCTCCATACTGGTGGGTGTGTGCACACTTTAGAGCACATGGTGGGAATAGGGCCTGAGACAGCACAGCCCTCCCGCTATCTTGAGGACTGCCTGTACAGCTGGTATGTATAATCCAAAGCCAGGGGACTTTGGAAACTGTGGCCAGCTGACTTTCTAAAGGGGGTGCAGCCCTGCTGAGCCAGATGAAGTCAAAGCAAGGTTTGAGGTGAGTTGATATCTGGTTTGGAACAATGTGGGTAGCTGTGGGAGCCAGGAAACAAGATTTTTGGGGGCTTCAAATGCCCTTCACGAGGTCTGAAAAAGCAGCTGTCACTGTTCAAGCGCAGGCCAGGTGAGGACAGTTAACTGCAGCCCAACCGCATTATGCCAGTGAACTGCAGCAAGGAGAAATAACTCCCCTTCACTGTTAGCCCGCGACCCTGGCCTCCCTTCCCTTCCTCGCTGCCCCCCAGGCAGCGCGGGTCGCGGAGGCAGGAGCAGGGTAAGGGCATCGCTTCACCCCGGCTTCACGCCGCTACCGGGCATGTGCGGACGCGCCGCACATGCTCACTAGGGGCAAGCCCGGTCTTGGGAGCATGTGCCGAGCGGGGCCGGGCCAGGCTGCTGCAGCTGCTCAGGGCGCGCTCTCCCCCGCCGGTCCCGGGCGCTATAAATAGCCTCCCGTGCGAAAAATGGCCCGGGTGCTGCAGCGGCTGGATCATGGGCGCGAGCTGGCCCCGGCTCTCCAGGCGTGAGGAGCCCGGCAGGACGCGGTAAGGAAAGCGGCTGCCCCGCTCCGGGCCGGCCCCCAGCTGCTCCCCGCGGGCGGGGCGGGGCGTTGCCAGCCCGGGGCCCGTCGCCTGGCGCCCAACATCTGGGCAGGGCGCTGCCTGGGCTCGGCACAGCTGAAACGGGGGCTGGATCGGGGCGCGCTCCTGCCCCGCCTGCTGCAGCTTCCCGGGGCCTGGGGGGCGTCGCTCGCAGCTCGGGGTCGCGGGGCACCAGGATGAAGGTAATGGCTGGGGTAGGGCCAGTCGCCTTCCCCACCCCCGCCTGCTTTCGTGGTGGCACTCGCCTCCCGCCGTGTGTCCGCCGGGCCGAGCGGCCGGGGCCGGGGCCGGGGCCCGCGCGGGTCTCGGGGTAGGGCAGCGCGGGGGAGTTTATCCCGGATAAACAAGGGGCCCGCAGGAGCCGGCGGCTGAAAGTCCCGTGTGAAAGCCCGGAGCTGGGACAAGTGCAGGGACGTGTGCACTGACACTGAATCTGCCTTGACCCCAGAGCTTTGTGCATCTCTGACACTGAATCTGCTTTCTTGCCTATTTCTTTTTTCCAGACCTGTCTGTCTAGCCCTCGGATCCGCTCTCCGCGCTCTGAAGCCGCTACCGCTCCTCCCGGCCATCTCCACACACTGACTTTGTGCCCTCTTGCTGTGATCCTTCTCTGCTTCTTTCCTTTTCTCCCCTCTCTACTTCCTGGATTGTTTTAATCAACTCTTGGGAATGAATTCTGCTTTCTCTTATGTTCCTGGGGATGATTTCTTAGGGCACCGCCTTTTATTGGCCCAACTGTGCCCTGGGGATACAGTTAAACCAGCTTCCCAGTGTAAGGCGTTCTTCCTCGGGTCTCAAGTAGGAGACTGTGTAGGGTGGAGTGAGACCTGAGGAAGCATGTCTTGTATTTAAAAGCTTGTCTAACATTATCTGCAGGCACCTACCCTGGAGATCTTCAAAAAAATACTGGACATGCACCTTGCTGGGGTTATTTAACCCCAGCAGTCTTTCCTGCCCAGAGCAGGGAGGCTGGACCCAATGATCTCATGGGATTCACGGAAGTTTAGGGCTGGAAAGGATCTCAACTACAGAGTTGGTCCAGTAAAAGATGCTGCCCTTGGAAATCTTTGCCTCTCACACAGTTTCTGGACCATTACAGCTACAACATCACTCTCGAACTCGCTATCTTGGTTTTACCCAGACACACACAGATTTGGCTAAAGTTAGAATGCCAGTTTCCGCTCAGTTACACCCCATACAGCCAAGGTCAAACTTTGGTGGGGTGGTGGAAGAAGAGCTGAATAGTGATATTAAGGCTTCAGCTTGCATTAGTGACAGCAGAAGAGATGCCATCACAGTTGCTTGTGCAGATGTTCGTGATATGGGCATCCTTCCTTTTTTTTCTTTTCCCCCTCTCCCCACTCCACAGTTGCTATGAACAGCAATTAAATAGTATAGGGGAGGCTTACATTTTTGTTGTCCTTAAACATGTGTTAAGGAATTCAAAACATGAACACTTTGTTGCATTTCTGATTTTTAAATCTTTACTCAAGAAAGGGACATATACTTTAGTTGGAATCAGCTGCATGGGAGCATTGTGCAGGCTTCTTCCATACTGCCCTCTTAACTGACACCTTCAGTGCTGCTCTGGAGCATGCCCAGAAGATCTGATGATCTTGTGTCTGCTAGAGACCCAAATAACTTGACCAACTACAACCTGGGCCCAACCTACAGCCATGTTAGGTATGGCACAGGTAATGAAGGAAGAACAGTTAAATTCTTGGTGCTTGCATACCTTCTGTGTGGGCTTTTTTTTATATTCCTTCCCAGAGTCTGTATAGTGGGGAAGTATGACCTTTGTGACATGCTTGTCTCCTGCCTGCTTGGTAGGAACACAGGAGAAGGGGCTAGAACTCAAGAGACAGAGGAGAGAAACATTTCAGAGGAAGAAAGTTTATCACTGGGTTGTGATACTCTTATAGGATGGTCTGTTGTTTTAACAATCGTGGTCCTCCTTTGGTTCATCTGTCTCTATGTACTGTTGTTTTTTGTCATGTTGATACTTTGTCTCCCTCTTCTCATCGTCTCCTTTTGATGTTGTCTTTTAAGCTCCCAGTTATCCTGTTGCCATGAAACTGCCAGGGATGTTGTCTTTTGAGGTGTGCCTGTCAAATGAACTTGCTTCAGTGTTACCACATTATGCTATTTAATCTCTTCTACAATGAGTAAATTTGCCTTCTCTAAAAATGTTGAGACACACACAAAAGGTAACCCATTTGGTTTATCTTGCGGGGGGGAGGGTTGGTTTAGACTGTAAGCTCTTTGGGGCAGGGATTGTCCTTTTTATGTGTGTGTGGTTTGTTTACGGTACTTGGGGGGGGGGGGGGGGGGAACTGGGGACCTTTATGCTTGTCTCTGGCACTAGATAAATAATAAATACAGTATCAGCTTCCACATGATTTTATCAGCCACTCCATTTGAAATGTATGCACTCTTATGTGGTTGCTCTGAAACTAAAGATGGTGAAAACTGCCAGTTCTTAATGTTTGTTTTAATCCATATCCAGATCATTAATGAAAGACTTATCTATGGGGTACCTTGCTTAGTATTTATCAGGCCATCTCCCTTTAAAATGAGAATTGGGGTTGCCAACTGTTTGAATCTATTCCAGGAGGTTTTATCATGTGATGTAAAGACATTCATGACTGATCTAGGCAAGTGTACGTTATTATTACATTTGAAAAACCCCACTGGACTACTGTATACAATGGATTTATCATTTTAATATTTATTTTAAAGAATGCCCTATTGTTTATCTCCTGGGTGACACGCAGCAGTCTCCTAGAGATTTGTATCTAATTCCTGGAAACTCCAAGGCAATCCTAGAGGGTTGGCAACCCTAGTGAGAACTATAGGCACTAAGCTTTCTACCTACCCCAGTATGGTTCATAGCAATTCAATTTGCAACTTTCTGCAGAATTGCATCACTTGCAAGCAACATATATCCATGTACATACTGTCAGCAACAAGGCACCACGAAGTGTTCCCTGAAATAAGCACACCATTGTCACAAAGCTACATCAGGACTCTAGTCCTCTTACTTTCACAGTAGATTCTGTACTTAAAGGGTTGACATCTAGATTTTTCTTTATCATCTCAGGGTCAAGTCTGCAGATGTATGCATGCATTTTTACATAAAATAAGTGAGGCACTGTCTAGGACACCAGAAAGCCCAATAATAGGCAGGTACTACACATGCCTCTTTGTGAAAGAGACATCTGGACTGCACTGTTTATTATCCCTTACCAGTATCTCAGGAAAGTGATTACAGTTGCCAAGTTGTTATTCTGCTTGTTTCAATACCCAAGGGTTTCTGTTTTCTTTTGGTTTAGTTTGGGTTTTTTTGAGATGAGGAAAAAACCCATACATCTTGGTTGATGCCACATTTAACATTTTTAATAAATTAAAAATAATTGTGTTTCTTCAAGAAACAGTTATTCCGTAGAAGCACATAGGCTGGCCTCAGTTATGTTCTAGTAAAGCCCTTGTAGTACAACTGATATGTAGGATATTGGTTACACCCTTGAATCTCCCTCTGGATCCTGGACTTAACAGTATGGAAAAGGTGTGAGAAGCTGTTGCCAAAAAAAAAACAAGGAGAAAAGAAGTTTTGTGCACTTACCAATTAATGAACACTAAACCCAAATATTAACCTGTTACTATAATATAGTGTAAAAATTCTAATTAAATGCTGTGTATACTTGCTACTGATTTTTCTTATTCTTTTTGATGGTTTGATGTCTCATCATTAACTTAATACTTTCTCCTTTGGCTTTAGTATGGCCATGCCCATAGACTTCTAACATTTTAACCAATGATAATATTAAGGAGTGTTACAAATACTTGTTGCACTGAACCTGGTGTAGCAGTAGATTTGTAAAGGTGGAATGTGTGTAGTATGTCTTGGTTTATAAGTGCTGAGTAAGTATTTCAATTTGGAAAAAGAAATAAAAAAAAAATCAGTAATATATATTTTCAAGTGGCAAATGCACTGTCTCTTGGTAACATCAGGGCCTGGCTTTTAGTCTTCAGGACCAGCTCTCTGAAGTAAATGCCCCGTTGTCACAAAGCTATATGAGGACTCTGTTCCTTTTGCTTGCACAATAGATTTTATACTTAAAATGTTAACTTAAAGAAAAATCTAGACTGCCACATGGCATCATATGCATAGCAATGCCTTATTCCTCTATTTGATGCTTAATTTATTTTGTTCAAATATAATTATGATATTTAGCCATTAGTTAAATATGAAAGTTGCTAACCTGTACTGATTATCAAATAGCTGAGAGAGATGCCTTTACATAAACTAAACTTAACAAAGTTTCCTAGAATGATGCTTCATACTGCGCATGCCATTTTAAAATAAAACAAAACATTGTTTGACTTCCCTGTGCACCTCCTCCCCCCAGTGACAATTGATGGTTATGGTAGCAGATTGACTACAACTTTGTCTCTGAAGCTGATAAGGAAATATTGTTTTTTCCATTGGCATTTAGACTCTAAGACAATATTGGAAAGCTGCAACACTTAAGGAAAGGTGTGTTAAATGCATTTTTCCCTGAGTAGAATTTCAGAAAAATGCTGGATAGTTCTTGTATTGAATATGTATCTAGACATCTCTTTCCCTTGTCCCTTTCCCCCACACGCAAAGAAAATAAAAAATAAAATCATTGTAATAGCACTTCAGTGCTAGGCATTGGATAATTAAATAATAGCTCTAAATACTGCCAAGATTGTGTCTAACAATAAAAAAAATTACTGTTGCTGACTTGCAAATTTTGAAATATGAAAACATGACATTAAATGGAACTAGCACTGGAAGTGAGGGTTTCATAAGGCTAAAGACCTGTGAGTACTATTTCATGACCTACAAAAACCTGCTCTCTCTTTGGAGATAATCCAAGCCTTGCTGAAACCAGTGAAAACTGTCACTGACTTATAAGACGCAACTGAATGCCTTTTCAGGTAAAAAGGTAGTAAAAGAGCAAACTAAACCAAATATGAAAAATTGGGTACATTAACAGTAGTGTCTGTCCAGTCCTAGTAAGAGAGAAACTGGTTGCACATTAAATAATTTTACCTATATCAGAGTTTGGCAATACTTTCCAATGGGAGCCAGAATGACCCAGGGCAGTAGGACCTGGCTGCCTGCAGCACTGCTTCTTGCTGCCCAGCTGCAGTGCAGTATAGGGAGAGCTCCCCCTCTGCCAAAGCCCTGACTGCAGTGCAGCCCACGGGAAGTCCTCTAGTGCCAATGCCACAGCTCCACATGCCAGATCTGGCCTGTGGGTTACAGGTTGTCTTTAATCTTTTCGAAGTGTCTGGTTACTATTCTTCTCAGGGCTTGTATCCTTTAAAGAGCACTCCATTCTTCCCCTTTCATATATACCTGCACATACACTTCCTTATATTGTCTTAAGGCAAACCTCAATGTACATGTCTCTATAAAGAAACTACAGGATGCTCTGAGGTGGTAAGCAATAAAGAAGTTTAATTAAAATAACAAATGAAAGGCTGGATCTAAATGGCTCTGAGCATTTTTCTGGTAGCTTCAACGTTAATCGGGTACTAATCTAGGGCTTTTTTTCTCTTGCTTTTAATGTTTGGTGAATCCAAAGGTGTGAGATTTGTGACAGGGCCTCAGTTTTCAGGATTAGCCATGGAAGCACAGTCAAGAACAAGTTTAACTTGGATCTTTACTAATTTATGCCAGCCTTGTCCTGAAAGCATTCACCTAGCTTGAGAGGGCAGTAACATTACCATATCCATTTAACTGTGTTCTCTTGCCAACAGTGTATGTGTGGGAGCATGGGAAGAGGTCTAGTAGAAAGTGAACTATAATTGGAGTCAACAAATTATTCTTAATTTTATTTATTGTATTTTAGAAAATGCTTGGCCACCTATGCTCAAGTCTGCATAAGTTTACCATTTATTTGTATTGCAGTAAAGCTGATAGGTCACAACCAAGATCACTGCCTAACTTTGCAATGTACTGTACTACAAGGCATATAGTAAGTGGCAATCCCAACTCACTAATGTCTTTAGGTTCTAAATAAAAAAGATCTCCAAAGGGGAGAGAGGATTTGCTTAAAATCACACAGCACAGCAGTGAACAACACTAGAAATGAATGCCGGATTAGGCAGACTATCACTGCTAAATTAGGATCTCACTGGCTCTCAGGATAATTTTATCTCTCCAGTGTCAGTTGCTTACTGACTATACAATGACAGGATTATTGCTCACCTCCTTTGGTCTACTTTATTGCTCTGATTTTTGTTGATCAGTCTTCTTTTGGTGTTTTTGGGGTTGTTGTTGTTGTTGTTTTTTTTAAATGTTCAGAATGATTGACTATATTAATTTCTAGCATTGTTTTTCATCATTTTATTTTTTAGAAGGCAAGACAGGGTTACCCCTTAAAGACTAACTTGTATTGCCTACACAAAATTTGCCTTTCTAAATGAATTAGTTGTTAAGGTATTGTTCTGCCTCCTGCCTGACTTCAGACTAACAAGGCTAACCACCTCTCAGTACTAGAAGTAGAAGAAAGAAAAACTGGTGAAATAAAAAACAAGTATTACAGAAAAAGCTTTTAAAAAGTAATCTTATATTTTCAGTTTGTTTCAGGACAGTTAATCTCTTAACTTCTTATGAGAGAAGGGAGAGGAAGTTGTCCTCTTAACTTCCCCTTTTTCTTCTTTTAAAAAAAAACAAACAAAAAAACCCAAACAAACCAACCCAAAAAACAGGCCATCATATTCAAGGGAACCATTTAAGGAGTTAAGCCTGAAAAGTTAGCTATGTCTCTGTTTCAAATCCCAAATGCTGTGAACAAGGGACTATTCAGATGTTAAATTATAACTTACACTGCATTATATCAAGGGGAAATTAGCAAATCACAGCAGCTAGAAACTTCAACTGGGAATATTGTAAAAAGTCATTGCTTTTGTTTCAGTAGGTCATTTTCGGAGCTATGAGGCGGGACTTTACTTTCTTCCTCTTTCATTTGCAGAATGATTTGCCTGATACTTATGCAGGTCATCTGTTTATTGTTAGCAGCTGTGAAACTCCAGTAGGTTATATAAGCATAGTTAAAAATCAGTAAAACCTTGCATCATTCAGCAGATTTGTACATTTTATACACCAGAATAACAACTTTGTTTTGCAATTTGTTTGATATAACAACATATTAAGGGGGCAGAAGTATCCACTGAAAGCTGGGAAATCCTTTAAGTCATAGAAATCAGATATAACAATGTGTCATTTTATTGTGAATACAAGTGCTATAAAGATCAGGCAGCATATTGTGGTGCTATAATGTGAGGAAGGCTGTGTGTCAGAGTAATACTATGTAACAGCTGAATTGAGCGTGCCAGATAAATAAAGCTGAATTGTCTGGATAACACTGTTTGGAAGATAAGTATGGACTCTATGCCAGACTGCAGTGGTAGTAATAAACTGAAGAACTCATGCCCTGAAATTAGACATGCTCAATGATACTACCGGAAAGAGCAAGCTGAATTCAGCTTTGCAAAAGACAAACCCAAAATATGACAACACATACAGTAATGTGAAATTTCATGACAAGAACAATATCCAACCACATGAGGAAAGTATCTTGGCCACAAAAAACCCCAAAGCTCCCTGATCCCAGCTGACTTCCAAATGATGCCTTATGTATTGGGCAGTAACCAGAGATTCTTGTTAATTTGATCGTTAGCTACTGACTCCTAAGGGAACACAGCTAACCTAAACTGTAGCTCCTTGCCCCCTGCCCCCCTTTAGTTTTTAACTCTCAAAAAAAAAAAAAAAAAAAGTCACAGATAACATCCTGCCAGTCTCCCTGCCAACTTTTTTTTTTTTAACCATCATTTTCCTGTTTTTATTTTCTGTGGCCTCTTTTTGCTGGGTAACATACCACATAGCCAAGAGAGACAGTGGAAAGAGCTGTTAACAACACAAAATAAACAGTCCAAAATTCTTTTTCTTTGTTCAGCCCCATTTGGTGTTTAGTGGTAATGTTAGGCAGCAAATGGGTTTGAAACAAATATGTAATTATTTAGTGTCCACTGGTCCTGCACTAATAGCTTAAAGCTGTGTTCTTGCTTTGCATTCAAGGTGGTAGGGCAAGAGTTCCCATGAGCTTGACCTTCCACCCATTCATTTCATAATAATCTGTTATAAGAAGGTAGTTGGTGAACTAATGAAGTCTGAAAGCTGCTGCACTAGGTTTTTTCCCATTTTTTGCTGTAAAAACAGCAGGCATATCTCCTCCCAGAGCTGCACTTGCAAGGCATAAAGTTGTTTTTTTTTAATAGCTAGTGCATCAATCACTGATAAAGGAATGTCTTTTGGACACAGGATGGCTGAGACAGTTTTGTACCCTGGCAGTTCCAAGCTGCCAGGACAGCTACTTTGAACCATGGAATGCTGGCTGAGAGCTAGAACAGACTTCTGTCTTTCTCTGGTACTGAAAAGACACAAAATATGAAGTAAGGCTTAACATCCATAACATATTGTTAATGCTACTTATGTTCAACTCCCACTTAAAATAGAGGATTGTTCATTCAGTATGTGCAGCTGTTAAAATGGTAACTCCTCATGATTACTTCAAGATTATTCCTTCAGTGAGTAACCCAATCTGAATTTATTAGTAGTCTCTTGTCTTTTCTGCAAGCTTTCTTTATTTCATAGATTTCAGAAACATTAGGGCTGGAAGAGACCTTTTGAGATCATCAGGTCCAGCTCCCTGCCCAAAGGGCAGGAAGTCAGCTGGTGTCAAATGACCCCAGCAAGGTAAGCATCCAGGTGTTTCTTGAACATATCCAGATTAGTGCTTCCACCACTTCTGGGGGGAGTCTGTTCCAGACTCTGGAGACTCGGACAGTAAAGAAGCTTTTCCTTATGTCCAGTCTAAAATGGTCTTCCAGCAGTTTGACCATTAGACCCTGTCTTCCCTTGGGGGTGATGTGGTAAACAGACGTTCTCCCATTTCCTGATGCACACTCTTTGTGTACTTAAAGGTAGTCTGTAAAGTGTAACTGCCCTGCCTTATTCAAAAGAGGGAAGGATATAGGTAGAGGTATACAGTAAGTCTCTTCACCTGAAAAGACCTTCTGAAAACCTTGGAGAAAGGTTGCTATATTCTGTCCAAGCAAATATTTAGTTTCTGACCTATTTTAATGGAATGATCAGGATTCAGAAAGCCAACAATGTAATACTTAAATCTTCCAGAGCACTTTGTTTAACATATGTCAAATGAATTCTTAACAATTTGATCGTTGTGATCAATGGTTTTGAGGATTTTTCAGCCCACTTTTTTTTAAGTGAACTGAGGAGAGAGTTCCACAGGATGGAATTTGTGTAGCTCTATCAGCAGTATTAGAATTACTAAATCCACAGTATAGACTCGTACCAATATCTTACTGATAGCAGTAATGAACTGTCATCCTTTATGTGGGTCATCCCTTAGCAGGAAATGTGGTACATAGTTTTTACTAGGGGTGTGCGAAACAGGCCGTATTCAATTCAGATTTGGATTCAGCCCAAATCAGGGACAGTGATTCGATTTGTTAATTCAGAACACTGTCCCCAATTCGATTTGGCCAAATCCGAATCTGAAGAGTTGATGCTGATTCGGAGAATCGGCGATTTGGCCATAGACATGGCTTTAAATGTTTTTTCTACATACCTCAAGGTACAAGGCACAGCTCATGAACGCTGTGATGGTGGGGCAGATGGAGCATCACACAGGAGTGCAGGGGTTCCCCCACATGCTTGGAGGTAAACCCGGAAGTGGACCTGAAGTATTTCCAAGTCTGGCGGGTAGCATGTGGAGGGCCTCCCCCCTCCCCCTGCATCCCCCCGGCTCAGTGATCAGCCGCAAGGGGACTCTGGGTGCCCCCCCCAGACCCAGGAGGCACAAGTCACTGAGCTGATGGGGTGCAGGGGGCCCCCCTGTGCACTCCCTAGTGGACCTGGGAGTGGACCGGGAGTGCTTCTGGTCCACTTTCAGGTCAGCTGAGCATGCTAGGGATCACCCTCCCGCGGTCCTGTGGGATGGTCCATCCGCCCCAGCATTGCAGTGTTGATGAGGTGTCTGGCACCTTGAGGTATATAGAAAAAACATTTAAAGCTGTGTCTGTGTCCTAATCTCCAAATCTTGCTGAATCAATTTAGAGGGTTAGATTCAGTGATTTGGCCACCGAATTGGATCGAATCTCTGCCAAATTGAATTGGGGACCAAAGTTTGCACAGCCCTAGTTTTTACTACTGTTATTTCACAGGTGTTTATTGAAAGCAAAGGAATGGTGAGACTCAGGAGACTGTGCTTGTATTTTTGGTGTTGAACACAGTGTATTGTAATGGTTACACATGCTGCCTTCCTAACACTTCTTCCTTGGCCCCTCTAGCCCAGTTCTTCCTTTTCCCCATCTCCCCTGTTAATCGCCTTGCTATCTAACCTCCTGTGCAGTCCTCCCATCCCAACTAACAAGTCTGTACTCCACATAACTTGGCCAAACATGGGAGGATTGTCACAGGAATAGTAAAAGGTACGTCTTTGGGATTAAGGTATTTTCCCCTTTGTCTGTTTCCAGTAAACTTCAAATCATTACCAATAAACAAGGTGATGCTAGAACTGCTGTTGATGTGGTTGTATAGATAAAACAACGCTGTTCCCTGGCTCACACTTGATAAATAGCTGAACAGCTTTGGCTGAAGTTTTTCTGTAACTGGAGCCCAAAGCATGTGGTATGGAAAACATCTACCCAAACTGTAAATTTTGGTCAAATCCCAAGCAACTGAAAACAGAATCTACTAATGGGAGCTGCCAGTATAGGCATGAATACCTGTGCTACCTATAAATAAACTAAACTAAAATCTTTTAAATGTATAGGAGCTATAACATGCAATACAGCTAACCTACAGAACCCCATGCACGTCTTGCCTCTTTTCTTAAATTATATTTTAAAAACCTCTGGGGCAGGACCTGTATGTATTTAAAGCTTAGCACAAAATAGCTTCAATCTTGACTAAGAGCTATGGGCATTCAAATAATAACACCCTTGTGAGGTAGGCGGATGGGCATTTCCATTTCATTCTTAGGTACAGGGAAATCAATGGAGAGTGATGTGACTAAACCAGAACATGGAAACCTAGCTTAAAACTCTTGATCCTACCTCATGGTCCTGGACTCAAACCACTCAGTGCTTACCACCTAACCACAAACTGTTATACTTTTAAAACAAACTTGCAGATTTGCCAAGAGGTTGCTCAAATTAGATGCAACACCATAAAGTTTCGAAGGAAACAGGCAGCTCCCAGAATTCTGTTTCACTAAGAACAATAAGCCACACTGAAGTGGCTTTCTTGAGCCTGCTTCTGCAGGTTGAAACGGAGGTTCTTCATTCAGTCTCAGTGGGTGGCTCTTGGGGCATGTAAAGTTCTGTGGGCTGAATAGGTGTTCTTGTGCTCTCACACAGTCTCTTGTACAGCTTGAGCTTGCTTTGCGTCCAGGGACAAATCCAGGAGGGTGGCAGTGGTACATTTGAACCTCCCCCCCGCAAAGATTCTAGCTCTACCTAGAGTTTAAAATCAACTGCACTGCAACAACAGCCTTCAGACACCACTAAGAAAATTGACTTCATGGCTCATTATCAGCTACCTGATTCTTATCAATGTCTCTTCACTCCACAGATGTTAACAACCCTCTCTCCTTTTTAATGGTCTCAATGTTCCATTAACCAAATTATCCTTTCTTTTCCTGTCTGTTAGTTACTCCTAGTAATGTAGCTCCTATTTCACAACTTTACAATTTAGTTTTAGCTCTACCTAAAAACATTAATGGAAGCAAAGAAATAACTGTCAGCAAAGTGTTGGATGCACTGTCAAGAAAGCTCAAGAAGGATAGGTTTAATTTTATGAATCTGAATGAAGTGTCCATTCAATTCTAAGGACTACAGGCAAAGCCATCCCTTGTGGGGAGGGGGAGGTAGGGGAGAATCAGGGTGGCTGCTCTGGGCCCGTGCTTTGCGGGGCTCCACAGACACTGCCATACAGCCCCCGTGGACAGAGCCACTGGCACATGCCAAGGGCAACACCACTCCCCACAGCTGCCTGCCATGCACCGCTGACTCTACACTCCAGCCACTCGCCACTCCCCCACCCAGTCTACGCTCTGGCCACTCACCACCCCTCCCCCTCACACAGGCTGATATACCCCAGGCCCCACACACCACATGGGTTGGCTCTGACTACAGGGCTAAGGAAACATCTTTTGATTATGATTGTCTACCCCCTTTTTTCAAATATCCTAACAGATGGTATATTTCAGAGTGAAGAACCAATTTTTATATGACTTCAGAGGGTTTTTTTGCACATTGTATGCATGCTGTAGTTTTAATGTTAACTTGATTTATTAACAACACTTAGCAAAGTATGTGACCTTATACACCTGTGTATTCCTATATTGTAATAATCCTATATTTTATGACAAGGTATACTCAGGCTTTGACCAAACTTTCCCAGAAGCTTCTGCTGCTAAGGAGTACTATTGAACTTTTAAGCCATTGTTAGTGTAAATGTTTTAAGTAAGTTTAATAGGGGTGGAAGTAAATTTGGAAGGCAATAGAACCATTCAAATGTAGTAATAATGAACTAGGCATGTACTATAGACAAAGAGGTTTCTCATAGTGTTAAATCTTGCCTACCTGACCCTTTCCAATAATACCTAAGAAACTAGCTTACTGTAGTTTGCCACTGGGGGAATAGAAGAATTTACAGGCATTATGCATAACTTTTAATAGTGGATTTTAAGACTGTTATCAATTCTTTATTGTATATGTATTTCTACAGGGATGCTAGTCCTTGTAGGGTTAGAGGAGGTGGGTTCTCTCAGAGTAGGCCAGGTGGGGTGACAAGTAGGTATGTACCTTTAGATGTACAGTCTGGAATAGAGACTGAAAAAGTCTTAAATGTTAATATCATCCTACTCATTTTGTAGCCTGTTTTGGGGTTAAGAGAAGGGGGGATAGGAGTATGTATAATAGATTGTGAAGAGATAAATGGCAACTTGTAAAAAGACATCATATGTGCTGTTTGATACTTTCATAGTAATAACTAGCTTACCCTGGTTTTCATAAAATCATAGAAAAATAGAGCTAGAAGAGGCTTGGAAGATGGTATGGCTATTCCAACAAAAATCACAAATCATAAAAAATAGAGATGGAAGAGACTTCAAGTGATCATCTAGTCCAGGGGTAGGCAACCCCCAGCACAGGTGCCAGAGCATGGCATGCAAAGGCATTTTGTTGGCAATCGTGCCTTGGGACAGATGGCAGGGAAGGAGCTGGGGCTGTGCTGCCACAACAAGGATTGGGCCCTTACAGCTCCCCTGTCATCCACCTCTGGCATGCCGACATCTTACAAGCCAAGGTTGCAGATGTTTTTGGCTGCTCTACCCAAAAATGTTGCTGAGCCCTGATATAATCAACCTACTACTTGAGCAGGAATTTAAGCCTTGGATTTTTTTTATACTTCTTTCTTTCTGTTAATATGACAAATTATTAGCACTAAACTAATAATCTCCATTTGAGTTGTGTAAACCTTCTCTCTTAATTAGGAAAAGGATAAATTTAGGAGGGTGTAATTTGGTTAACAATAATTCAGCATCCACACATGTGCCTTCCCAAACCCTTGGCTCCCAATAAGAATCTTTCAGGATCAAGTCCTCTTGAGATTTAATACAGGGTTTTTCCAGTTAATAAACCCTAATTCTGAGTGTCAGTGTGTGCTGACTAAAACATCTAATTAAGATGTTAACTTTAACTGGTCTGGAAAACTAAGTGTACTGTAACTGACAAACTTTACAAGATGACTGGGCAAGTTCCCTTTTTAAAAAATTATCTAAAACAAGACAGTTTCAGAAGAGAATTTCTGTGACCTGACAATCATGTTTGACGGTAAGAACTGTTTCTACACATCAGCGTGCCTTGTAAGTGAAAGCATGGCGAGGCCCCAACAAAAGAAGTTAGGATTATTAGCTTTTTGGGGCAGGGACCAGCTTTTTGTTCTGTTTTGAGAAGGGTTCCCAGGCTATGAATGGTCTCTTGGTATCATTAATACAAATTCACAATAGATTGCCAAAAAATCCACTCAGAAAAGGCAATGGAGGTTTAAGTGGTTTATGCTCTACAGTGGTGCAAGATTATTCCATTCCTAAACTGATACTTTGAGGAGGGTTTGGCCAAGGCTTCTCTCGGGTATCAAGCAGTGAGGTTTGATTAGAAACCACAAGGCTCATAGTAATGATACTCTGTACTTATGTAGTGTAGTGTTTTACAGCTTCAAAGCTCTACACAACTGTTAACTAATTGATGGATGTGGATTCTCCAGATATTTCAAACCCTCCACTGTGAGGCACAGGGGCATGTAAATATTAGCAAAATGTAGAGGGAATAGCCAAAAAGGAAGGAAGGGGGAAGGGAACATGATGTGTTTCCTTCCTCTGCCATATATGGACTTCTCTAAAAGTCTCCCAAATGCCAGTGCTGATAATAATTGTCCCATGGCTAGTGAAATGGAATTTCAAGTCAAAACGTAGCCATAGTATGCTGGCAACTTAAATAATTTTCAGTAAATTATCTGAAAATTATCACTCATTTTCTAATTCTCATCTATAACAGCAGACACCACAAACCCAGTTAAACTGGATGTAGGGACAGCATACCACAATGTACATGCCCAACTGACTCTGCTATCTGATGCATTGAGGGCCCATTGTGCTGTACCCTCTGTGTTGACTGGCAGTACCAGGACCCCAAGTTTATTCTGTTGAAGCACTGTGTGAAAGTAGGGAGGCTTTTAGTACTTTTCCCTTCCCTTCTTCATATCATAAGCAGCTAGAATGTCTGAACCTATGGGTTTTACCATTACTTTGTTCCCTATCCCTGTCTCCCTTCCTCCTCTCTCTCTCTCTGGAAAATTCTTGGGAGGGAACAGAAGAAAAGAGCTTAGATTGGTTGTTTTTAAAAAACAATAACCCTCTGATGATATGGGTGGAATGAGTTTTTTGTAAAACAGCCATTATTTTAGATTGGTTATAATGTTGTTCTGATAGGTTGTTCTGTTCTGGCTACATCTAAAAAAACCTGTTAGCTGCCCCTCCTATATGTTTGATGCAATAGTGCCTAAAGTCTTAATTCTGATATCCTTTCTCAAGTAAAATTCCTACAGATTTCAAATCTCACTTCGCTGCCTACAGTGATTGCAAGATCTGGTCCTGATTCTGTTTGTTAAAAATCATGTAACCCACAGTAGACTTCTACAGCACACATCAGTATGGGTTTTCAGACCCCTGTGTTACTAAAGTATTTTCTCAGACTTCATGCCAACTATAAAATTAGAGCATTTTTGATAGTTTTTTGCACTTAGGATCATGTACATAGCAATACATTATTTGGGAGCATCAGTCTCAAACAGACGCTCAAAAATCTTCAAAGCTATAGTTCTCAATGGCAATTCATTTTTTTTGGCTTTAAAAGTAGAAATTGGGAGAATAGTAATTTTCTCACTTAGAAACAGTCCAAAGTTAAATGCATCAAGAAGTCAACCTAAATGTAAACTATTAACATATCATAAAACTTCAAGTAGGTATAAACTTACTGTATAATAGCTGCTTTAGACAATTCCCCTGTTGGTACAAAACAACAGGGGAGCGGATGTCAGAACTTCTTTATCTCATGTACTTTGTGATAATGTCTGGACATGTGTGCACAAAATCTACAGAGTATCTGCTGTTATGTCTCTGAATTTCATCCCTCCTAAAGTACCAGGCCATTTCATATTGTGTCTTGAGGAATCTGACGTTCAGAAAAACCAAGGCAAGTCTTGGCACAGAAAGATCCATAAAAATTAGTGATGGAACTTGCACCATCCCAGAGGTTTTATTATCTCATTCCTCTTCCCACTGTCACAGCACCTAGCTCAGGTTTAGGAATATCCCCTGTCTGACAGCTTTATGGGTACACTATAACCATGAGGGAAAGTAAATTAACTTAGCTGTAGAGTTTTGGAAATTGAATTGCACTGTGTCCTCCCTTCCCTTCCCTAGTGCTGAGCTCAGGGGGGTGGGGGGTGGGAGGTGGCCAGGCCCCAGCAGGACGCTTTGATTAGGGAAGGGTTTAAACCCCCGCCCTGCCTGCACCATCCCAGACTTTTCCCTGCTCACAGCTCAAGAGGCAGGGGTGTTGCCAGACCTCAATCCCAAGCTAGCGCTCCAAGGCAAAGAGTTGGGGGTGGGGGAGTTGTGCAGTGCATGCATGTTGATGATATTGAACTTGTCAATCTCCCTCTTTCTGTTTCTTCATACTGTCTGCAAACCTGATAAGTGAGGGAGCCAGCAGGGAGCTGATAACAGGTGTATCAATCTATCAAGAAAACAAAAGCCTCTCATTAGTTTAAGCTCTTCTTAAACAGCTTTTTCCAAGGAAGGAGTGAGAGATGTTACCAGCTGACCTGTTGATTAGCTCCAAAAAGCCCTAAGGAGACATTGTCCTGTCTGCCTTTGTCCTATCCCAGTGAAATTGGACACTCACATATGCATGCATGTGCGCGCACACACACACATCTCAGCATTAGCTAATATACCACATGCTCACTAGGGTCTGTGGGGGGTAGGAGGGGGAATCCCTGCTTGAGCAGCGAGTGGCAAGGGGCAGGGGAAGCCAAGCAAACCCTGCTGTGTCTGCAGTCTCCACTGGAGCTCTAGCTAGGGAGCAGAGTGGTGGGGCCAGCCCTGTTCTCTGGAGCAGGGCTGCAAAGCATCTGATGCTGAGGGACTCTGATTTAACTTGAACCAGAAAGGGGTCTGGGACAGACTATGCATAAACCAGTTTGACACAAATCAGTTAAGCCTGGTTGAATGTAGTATCTTAAAACAGTTTTGGCCATTTTGAAGCTGGTTTATGTGCACTGAACTTATGTTCTGTTATATGTTTAACCAGTTTCTGATCACTTAAACCAGTTTATGTGTAAGGTGTATCCCTAGCCAAAATGTGGAATGATAAGGCTCTCTGATGCCCAAAGGTAAAATTATTATTAGAGAATATATCCATCTGCCCAACTACAAATTTAATTCTTCCCTTCTTTCTTGAGTACCTTGCTGTCTACTGTTTATTTTTAAATATTGAAGAAGCTTATTGTAACATAATACTAGGTTTTTTAAAATAAACTACAGTGCTTATTCTTTAAGCCTAGTCCAGCAAAAATTGGGTTGAATGTAGGACATATTGACATCATGTAATGGTAATGGGTAATAGAAATTTTCATTTCCAGATCATCTGTTTATAATCCAACCAGGTAGGTAGTGACTGAATTTTGTTATCTAGCAGCTTTGGGGTGGTTTAATGAAGTGATTTCATGGTCTTACACCTGTTTCTTGTGGACAGGAGTCCATGCTGGAAGTGATGTCAGTGGTTTTTGTCCTGAAAGTCATACTGGGCATTGAGGCCAAATTGCCAGGCCAGTGTACCCTGGACATGTTTGTGTGAGGAAACTTACCTGGATGTTGCCCATGCTGTACCCATGGGATTTAAATGGGATCAATGAGGTAAAGGCCTTGAGTTTGTCCTGCGTGCAGGGATGAGAAGTTCACCTTCTCTGCATAAACAGGACTTCAATCTCTAAAATTATCATTTGGATGCCTTTCATAAGCCTTAGTCTCTTGTGAATTTTTAACTCTTTGTTTTCTATACTTGCAGTCTTTTTATAACTAACTGGACAACAAATTGACAAACATCAAATACATGTATTGATGTCAAAAAAAGTTTTTTGTTCATTTTATAGATGCTTCTTCCAAAAATAAATTGTAATGAAAATTGTTGGAATCTCCAGTCTATGTAAAGTCTTGACAGTTGTGCCTAAGTAAGCAGTAGAACTGTGGTAATCAAACCTATTGGTCCCTTGGGCCAGGTAAGTGGCATGGGACCAGTCTGCAGGCCAGATCAAATCCAGCATGCCAGGATCAAGCCCTGAGGACCCAGCACCAAGCTGTCCTTGCCCTGCACACTGGGATTGGGCCCCGGGGCATGGCACCATACCCTCCAAGTCTCCCATACTGGGATTGATCCTGTGGCCCACAACTGCCCCCATGTGCCAGGACTGAGCCCTAGGGCCTGGCACCACCCCCACCTAGCCCTGTGTACTGGATTGGGAACCCAATCCAGTGTGCAGGGTCCAAGGTTTCCCTACAGATCAGGGAAGCAGTGCCACTGCTCTCTTGGTGCCAAACTTCCAGACCTATGGCCAGATCAGGCTCACAGGCCAGGGGTTGAGCACCCCTGGAGTAGAGGATCCCATCCATTATGAATCAGAGATGCAAGTCAGAATCTTATTAAAGCTGGAAACATTGTGTTAGGCATTCAGATACAGTTCAGCTGTGAAAGATACCTTCTGTAAAAACTCGGAAGTAGAAGGTCTAAGGCTCCTACTCATGCTCCACTGGATGGAATTCTTTGCTAAAATTATCTAGGATAAGCAAGTCCTAGATTTTTTTTCACAGGGGTCATATGCTCTGATGTAAACTGGCATAGCTCAGCTTACTTCAGGGGAACTAAGCCAATTTAAATAAGATGAGCATCTGGCTTGTCTCTGCCCATTTTTAACTGGTGGCAGTTGTGTGGGAAGGATTATGTTTAATGAAAATCTCTATGTACAATTTTTTTCAGAAACAACAGCATGTAATGGATGCAATGTTTTAAGCTATTTAAGGCTCCTCCTTTTGGCTTGTAGGACAATTATAGACACAGAATAAAACAGAGTTCGCTTATGAATTTTCACATTGGCCTTACTGTAGGAAACACTTTCTTGTTTATTACATTTCCTAAACTCCTCTAGCCTTGTCTTATTTTGGTCTAATACTGCCTGCATAGGGAGGTGATCTTTAAGAAAAAATCTATTTTGTGATTAAGATTAAAGTACTTCATTTTTTCTGACCTTTTAAAAAAACTGTTGTGACTGTTTCATAAACTGCTGAAAACTTGAATATAGAATTAATGGTCCTTTAGTATAAAATACAGTGCACAACTGTTACCCTATTTATTTGCATAACACCCCCCCCCCCCCAAATAAGACATGCATCTTGTTTTTGGAAGGCAAAATGAAGGGGAAAAAAAGGAGAATGGGGTTGGGGTGGTTGGTAAGCAGAGCCTTACCTGCATGCGCTTACCCAGAGGTGTACCTTTCAGGGGGCTGGAAAAAAATTAGTAGCAGCTATGAAAGATTTAACAAGCAGCTGTTGGTCAAGCAGGCATCTCCCCGTGGCAGCAGAAAGGGGACTTCTGTCTCAGTTTTGTGTACTAGAGCCTCCAGCCCCTGCCACAGTTTCAGTGCCCTTCGTCTTAGCACCCAGGACTTGGAAACAAACTGTTCAGTTTGCTTTTATTTTTTGATCAGTAATTTTCAGGAAAAAGATGCATGTGATATGCAAATAAATATGGTATTTAAAGCTATTACTCATTTGGGGAATTACCCTCCTTAGGGATATGGTAGATTCTCCAAGACTGACTCTATAGCTCAACCTGAAGATATAGTCTTGATATATAGGAACTACTATGGGACTGTAGGAGATCAGATTGGATCAGTAATGATCAACATCTTATGAGGGTTAGAATAGCTCAAAAATCCTAAGGTTTTAGGAGTGATCATATGTTATCTTTGTGCATATTTTTTTTTAATTAAGAAAACCCTAGATTAAAAATGAATATGAATAGTTTTCTTTTTGCTTCAAGAGTTTGAGAAAAAAGCATTGTCTTCTCTTGTAGTATTTTGGTGGGCAGTTGTCCTGTACACATCAGTGAGGGTTCTGATTTTTGTGAGGAACTTTATCTACATCACTTAATTACATTTATCAGTCTAGGACTTATTACTTCCTATTATGAAGTCTAAATATTATAAGCTTCTGTTCTAAACAGCTACCTTTTTAACATCACTATTCTGATATAATCAAAGGGTAAGTAGCTATAATTATTAAGGTTTCATGTGTTGGAAGGGTTGCACTCTAATGCTTCCTTGATTAAAATACAGATTCAAACTCTGATTTCACTTACCTGGGTCTTATATTAGTCTTATTACCCTAGCTTCAGTGTCATTACCCCTTTTCTGAATTGGAATGAAATTAATATCGGGCCCTATATTTCTCTGAAATACAAGTGGCCAAGTTTTACTAGAAGAGAGGGCAACTGAAAATAGTTTCTCTGAAAAGATAACGAGCAATTATTTTTGAATGCCAGTGGGTCAAATGACAGTATTTATAGCTCAATTTCTATATATACATATAGAAATGCTTTAAGATAAAGCACACACACACGCACGCACACACACCCCTTCCACTAGCTCGGTTCATTATAACAAAAGTCCTTTTTTTTGATTCCTGGGATTAGATTAAAATTCTCTTGAGTTCTCCATTACAACATAGACAGATCTTCCCAAATCTGATTTCTCCAAAACTGTTACAGATAGTTCTTTCAGCAGAGGTAAATCGTGGAATTTGTGTATCCTAATCCAAAATTGCATAATGGGTCTTCTTCAGGAGTTAGTTCTTCTACAATACTGCCCTTTTTAGGGTTTTACAGGTAGCTTTCTCAGATGCCTATTTGTCACCTCAGCAGCTATAGATTAATTTAAGAAATGTGCAGGCTTTCCTAGAGTCATTATCTGGTCATGGTAGGAAGCAGAGTTTTAATGATATGACTCTCATTTAAATTGGCATGCCATAGCTAAAACCATAGGAACAAACCTGAGACAGTCTTCCTTTTGCATATGGTCGTTAGCTCTGTTATCACTTGCAGAAGAGACTGAAAACTTTTATAGTTTCCATGGACCTGTATGTCCTGTTTTTTATAATAAAACCTGTTGATGTTACAGGAAAAGTTTGCCTGACTTTATGTATGTAAAGGATGTGTTGAATGCTTGAGAAACCTACTTACAGCTGTGGCAACCGTCAGACTGTTCGTGGAGGCCAAAGGAAACTGTGTTCACAGAAGGCTACTGATATGAGGGAGCAGAGAGCCAAAAGGGAACAAATTAGGAGTGGATCTGGCAGCGGGGGTGGCAGGTGCAGTTGCCCATTCAACTGTGCGGGCTTGTCTCAGTGAGCTCTGAGCTCACCAGCATGTGCTCTGCATGTGTCATGAGCTCTGAACTCACCAGATAACTACTGCAGGCTCTGGTCACTGCCCCTTGCTTTCATGCACTGCAAAACCTAGGGGGTGAGCACCACTGCTGCCTCTTTTCTCTTGCTGCTGAATTCATCAGGGAGTCAGAAAGAGAAGGGAGAGTGAATAGCAGCAATGCTCACCCTCTGGGCTTTGGGGCCACATGAAAGCAGTAGCTCTGGCAAGAGCCAACACAGATCTGGTGAGCTCAGAGCTTACAGCACATATGCTGCACAACTAAAGGGGGTGCCAGCACCCCCCTCCACTTCAGTCCTAGATCCATCCGTGGAGAGAATCCTTGTGAAGATTAAGATTCTAAACACTAGGATGACAAGAGAAGAATTAAGTTAAAATAATATTATGCTTTACTCAAAATTGAGTTTGCCATCCAGGGACTATGATGACTGGTTCCAGAATAGATTTGGTATAAACTTCCATGGATTTTGATGTTTACATTGGAAAATATTCAAAACTCTATTTTCTATAAATTTCCATATTGGGTTTTGCCATGAGTCATTTCTTTCTCCTGGTTTCAGACAGGTCAAGAATAGCGTAAGACTCATTTTGTTCATTTTTGTTTTTTCAGCAGAGATGAGAAAATGGCAGAAATGAATGAAAAGATTTTTGTTTTGGTTTTGTTTACCTGAAATATTTTGGCCCACAAATTTGGGTCAGATCTTGAATGTAGATTGAAGTTGATTCCTTTAAAAAAATCTGACTCCATTCACTCATTTTTACCATCCAAGGAACTGGAAAACCTGCTCAGTTTTGGTATTTGTAAGGCAGCCTCTTGGGTAACCATTAAATATTTAAAGCTTACTACAAAGTCCCACTGAGGCCAACCAGATATTTTCCCCTATATCACACATGCTCTAATTCACCCCAGTTCCAAACACCCACTGTTTACTAATCTTTACCCCCCTGTGTGCTGATAATGAACAAGAGGAAATAGAAACAGCAGGGATTATATGCTATAGAGAAGTCCCAGTTTTAATGCTTGAACATAACTCTGTCAGTATTTGCTGCCTACTAAACTCCTGTTTTTAATTTTGAATGTCTCTCTCTTAATGTCTGATCCATGTGATATTGAACAATTGATTTTTTTTTGTTTTGTTTTATTTTTAATATTCAATATTAAGAGAACCCCCCCTTGTCGTGCCTCTATACATATTGGTCTTTGAGTGTTAAAGCTAAATAGTGTGTTGAATAAGAGCTTTATCTAAGAATGGAGGTTAACAGTGTTCAGCCCCTCATAGTTTCATAGTAGCTAGAGTCGGAAGGGACCTAGGTAGATCATCTAGTCCAACCCCCTGCCTTGGCAGGAAAGAGCACCGGGGTCAGATGACCCCGGCAAGGTGCTCATCTAACTTCCTTTTAAAAATC
>NW_017728949.1:40821110-40823888 GCF_001723895.1 Crocodylus porosus
TTGGTTGCCCCTGAGCATGCATTCCCCCGCAAGGCCCTCCTGGATGTGTGCCAGGATAATTTTTTCAAAGAGCTTACCCGGGATTGAGGTAAGACATCTTCATCCATTTTAATAAATCTTCATAGAATCTCCATAAAAGATTGTAGAGAATATGTATGCGTATGAGTAAACCCATTTTAAAACATATAAAACAACACTGCAGGAGTTGGAGTTAAGGTATTTTGTCTCTGTCATCAAGATGTCAATCACAAATTGCTGCAGTCATGATTATGAAAGAAACAGTCAGACCTATGTGTAACATTATCCACTACATTCTCAAGGCTCTTAGTGGTGCGAAGGGAGCTAGGGGGAGGTTAAATCACATTAAAAGTGCCCACCCAATCTAAGGTAAGTCAGGATGGGGGGGCAAGCAGGCTGGTGGCAGGGAACTGGGTATATGCAGAGGGATCAGAGGGGCAAGCAAGATCTAGAAGAGTTGGTGTTTGAGGGTATAGGTGAGATCCACAGAACTGATCAGGAGGACGGGGGGCAGATAGCATCCACGGAGGGATGGGGGGGACAGGTATGATTCATGGTAGCAGTGAGGGGAGCAGGCACAACCATGGGAGTGGGTGGGGGCAGATGGAATCCATGGGGGGGTCATTGGGGTCTTGGAGGATTCTGTAGGATTGAGGGGGTCCACAGGGGAGTTTGGGGGGGGACCAGAAACTATTTTTAGCCTCCCTGCCCAGCAAACCTATACCCCCATCTCTCTCACCCTTCTCCCCACCAACAGTTACTTTCTTGGCTCCCAGCAGCAGTTAACACTGATAACATTAGCACCCAGAGCACCTTGTGAGCTGGAGGGTTGTGGGGAGGTGAGGAGCCAAGGGACTAAAAATAGGCCAGTGTGGTGGGTGTTGGGTAGTAAAAGCACAGCCTCAGGACTGGGGCTAGGCAGATAATATACAATCAAATGCACCACTCTAACCTAGATTGATTATGTTTGAGTGTACATTGATCCAAGTCTATCTTAGACTGGTTGCACTGGTCTGTGCGCACAGAACTTCTGTACAGTTATGAGTTTAGATTGATTTCCAATCACTGAGACCAAGTCGCAATGTAAGTTTCGCACTGGGGTGAAGTAAGTTAGATTGTATAGCCATTTCTAATGTGATCTAACGTCGCCCTAAACCCGACAAATGTCTGCACTTAGCTTTAGAAATGTCCATTCATGTTCCTTTTCAAATGGTTCCCCAGTAACCTGCTAGCTCCCATTTCACCTGCTTCGGTGTTCAGGTATTTGTGTATGTTAAGTCTGTTAAGGACTTGTACAAATTGTCTTCACAATTAGTACAGGTTTCCCTCACTTTATGCTGTATGTGCATTCCTGGACAACAGCGCATAACTCAAATTCATATAAAGAGAGCCCATTTACAATGTAACAAATAGGGATACGTTCCAAGACCTCGACTATACTGACCCCCAGACCCATTTCTACCACTTTCACAAGACAATTTTGGTACTCACCAACAGCAGACAGTACACACAAGCACAAGGCGCTATCATAATGGGGATGGCAACTACAGAAACAAGTGTCACAAACAACAAGCAAGAAGCACAGACCCACACAGGAAACTATATTTTGGTATGCATCGCTCCCACAATGCACCATATAAAGCAGCTGACTGCAGGCTTCCACCACACCGATCGCATAAGAGTACGATATCTCACATATAATGAATTTTTGGTATAAAAAGAGTCATCACATAAGAGCAAATTTGCGTATACAGAACTTGCATAAAGCGAGGGAAACCTGTATAATGTCATTAAAATGTTTGCACATGTTTGACTGTGATAGGCACAGTAGAAATATATACATAGACAATCTTTCTCAGATTTTGCTGATCAAGATGTGTATTCATACTAAGATCATATCTATGAAGGACATGGATTATCATGCATATGCTATATGTATTATAGTCCTCTAAGAAAAATGTTAGATGTGGCTTATTTGCAACTGGTAAACTCTGGAACTTGGCATTCCCTATTGCATGTATCGCATTGCCCAAAATACCTGCAGGTATTGTTATAAACTAATGCTTACTTTTACTACCAATCAGAAACCTCAAAGTGTGTGATTTCCATGGGGCAATGAACATTGCTATAAATTGTCACGATGGCCATGCATATTGGCATATTGCAGAAGCACATCCTTCTACCCACGACACTCCCCTGTGGCCCTAAAAAGAGTGGTATTTCATTTAGACATGAGATACCGTTGATTCTTTTTTGTAAGAGTGAGCAATGGTACAATCTGATCTACAGATATATTATTTACAATTTGTTAGTTAATTTACCACAGGATGTTCACAAGAAGTAACTTAAGTATACCCAGCATTCAAAAGAGAAAAGGATGAGTTTATTTCATAAAAAATGAAGCTCAGCATTAGTTACAAATAATTGGCTCACTGCATAATGATTTGGGTTTCTACAGGTCAGTGGTTGTCAACCAGGGGTAAGCATAAAAAGGTCATAGTGGGTACGCAGAATGCTGCATGCTGATATTGGGCAATCGGACAGATCTGTGGGTCACAGTGATGGTTCAAGTGCCAGGCAAAAGCCACATCACAAGGGTTCCTCTGACGTTGAATAGAATGAAAATGGCATCGCTAGCTCTGTAAAAGTAGGGTAGATTTACACCTTATAGACTAACTAAAATGAAAGAAGGCCAATGTGGTGCCGATCTTCAAGAAAGGGAGGAGAGTGGATCCAGCTAACTACAGGCCCATTAGCCTG
>NW_017728949.1:40823899-40849548 GCF_001723895.1 Crocodylus porosus
CTTCCTGCCCTTTGGGCAGGGGGCTGGACTCGATGATCTCCCGAGGTCCCTTCCAGCCCTAATGTCTATGAAATCTATGAAAGATATGTTGTGTGAGCTTTCATGAGTCTGAGCTCACTTTATCACTAGCTCTGTGCAATTCTGTTCTTCTCCTAGCAAAGAGGTACACTGGAGTGTTGCTGCACCATGGTGTCCAACTGTGACACTGCCTCTAGGAAACCTGTAAGGCAGTTTGGGGACTGTTCTAGTTGCACTGTGGACAAACTGCGCTCAGACTCTCCCCAGGAAAAAGGAGCACAAGGCTAGGTTTGCCCAGTCAGCTGCTCTGAGCAGAACTCTGGCACAGCTAGCTGTATAAGGCTAACTCATCTGTGCTAGTTAAGATGATAACTGTGGTATTGTAAATTAAGTCTCTTCCTTAAAACGGAAAAAAAGAAACCAGCTCTTGTCAGCGATAGCTGTTAATCTTTAAAAGCTTCTAAATGATTTGTTGAAACTGAAATTAGTACAATGGAGCAGTGTGTTGAGAACAAACACAGAGCAACTTCCTGAACTCTTCAACTTCCGTTCAGCTTCTCTCTACTTAGGGTACAGCTATAATACCTCTGAATGCCTG
The DNA here is from genome assembly GCF_001723895.1 of Crocodylus porosus. NCBI lineage: Eukaryota > Metazoa > Chordata > Crocodylia > Crocodylidae > Crocodylus > Crocodylus porosus. The sequence continues at coordinate 40,824,516 of NW_017728949.1, forward strand.
TCAAAGAGACAGCTTCCACTGCCGGCATTTTGCAGTGCTCTGAACTGTCCTCCAGTACTACAGCCGTTAGTCGGTTGTTTGGACGTAAGTTTTTCAATGGAGGGCACAGCAGGATGTGTCTGCAAACATATGCTCATACATACACAAAATTCCATCGTCATAAGCCCAAGTGGGCATTTAGGTTCCCAAAATAAGTCTCAGGCATAAGCTCCCATGTTCACAGTTGAATGGCTTTTCAGTCACAAATGCACCTGCATTGCTGTGGGTATAGCTGTGCTTTTCTCTTGAAAAAATGTGATGTTGTGATCTTGCATGCAAATTTATATTTTCAGATTAGAGAAGGGTTATTTGCTCAATATCCACCAACTGAATTTTCTTCAGTTTTGATTGCAGGGTTCAGCTTTCTAAACTCACCTCTTTACTCAATCATGGTTTACATCAATGTCAAGAAAGGTAAAAGGGAAGCAAACATTTCCTACTCATATGGGCTAAATACAGACGATGAAAAAGCCTGAGGCTGAATCAATTCAATCTTCACAGGTTAGTCTAAACTGCATAAATTAAACTGATAAGAAAGAGAACAGACATTCACTTTTGGTTCCAGAAATGCAACCACATGTCTATGGTGGCCCAAGCCAGAACCTGTCAGAGGAGGAGGAGGGGGAGTGGTGCCAGAGCATACCTCCCTGCCCAGCTGGAGCAGACAGCTTAGGCCAAGGCAAGCCTACCTACCCTGGAAGGGGCAGGGACAGTTATAGGGGAGGTGTAAATGTAGCATACAAAGACTCTTGAGCCAGGTACATACATTATATCTTTGGACTAGGGACAGAAGTTATACATAAACTGGTTTAAGTAGTCAGAAACTGGTTTAAACCTGTAACAGAATAGAAATTCAATGTGTATTAACTGGTTTCAAAATAGCCAAAACTGGTTTAAGATAAACCTGGTTGAATGTAGTTTCAGACTTAACTGATTTAGGTCAAACCAGTTCATGAAACTTCTGTCCCAGACCCCTTCCTGGTTTAAGTTAACTCGCAGCCCCCCAGCATGACAGGATGCTTGCAGCCCTGGGCTGGGCTGTCTGCTTCAGTGGAGCAGGGTTGGCCCAACCCCTCTCCTCCCTAGCCGAAATACTATCACTGCTCTGGTTGGCCTAGAAGGGGGTGGGAAACCCTACTTTGGAGTGCTCCCCTTGCTGCTCCAGCAGCAGGAGTGGGGGTGTGGCCAGATGCCAGTAACCTGAGGGAAAGGAGAAATGTAATCCCCGCTCCCCCCTGCAGGGAACCCCATTCAGGGTCTGCCTGGCTTCTACTTCCCCACTGCTCAAGCAGGGAGAGCAGGGGCATACCCAGACCCCGATCCCACCCCCAGGCGAAGAGTGAAGAGGTAGAAGGGGGGAATCAGAAAGAAGCAGGGCTGGCAGGTCCATAGGTCCTCTAGTGCCTAGTGCAGCCTCTGCCTGAGTCCTGGCCAGACCCTCCAGTACAAGTACTAGAATCTAAAGAGCGGAGGGTTTGCTCACCAGGGGGCTCTATACTCCTGGGGAAAAAGCCACCAAGGGCTTCCTGCAGCCAGTTTTCCCCCCTGCCCCACACTGGGGCCCAGTGCTGTGCCCCTCCAGCCCTGAGCCCTGAGGCAGTGCCACACAGAGCTGCCTCCTGCCCCCCACAGCTTTGTGGTGGGGGAGGAGAAGGAGGACTGGGAGAGCCCTGCCTGCCACAGTGGCTCTGTGACAGCCACCAAGGGTGTGGCCACGCCCCCGCTCTCACTCTTCAACACTTTGGTGCCCTGAGGGTCAGGGCCTGGCCATGCTCCTTCCCGTCCCCAAAGGGCTGCTTCCTCTCTCCCCTTCCAGGCACACCCAAGCTGGGGTCCCTGCAGGTCAGGGTGAGGGTTTAAATCCTCCCTAGTCATACTCAGCTTGCCCATGCCTGACCACACCCCCACAGCTCAGCTTGCCTCCAGCCTTCCAGCCACTGTGGTTCCAGTGCCCTCCCCCCGAGCCATTGCAGGCAAGTGGCTGCATTTCTGGAATAAAAAGTGAATGTCTATTTACTTGCTTTTCAGTTCAGTCTATGCATGTTAAATTAACCTGCAAAGACTGAAAGATTAAATGAATTCAGGCTCGGGCTTTTTGAATGTCTGTACTTAGCCTTAGCGATGTAAGTGATTGGAAATTGGTCTATATATGTAACAGACCAGAAGTTTAGCACACATAGACTGGTTTAAAAATGGTGGAACCTGATCTAAGTTTTGTATTCTCTGTGGCAGGCCAGTAGGGGGTGCTCCTGCACTGAGCCACCCACCTCACTGCACCTGGCCTGAAACCATGCTTTGGGTGTCTCCCCTGAGGTTCCTGTGTCTGGCCAACTCCCTTCCTGGAGCATACCTGTAAGCCCTGTGATAATCGCTGCCACCACACGGAGTCTGGTCTTTGTTAGGGCTCTGTGCCACCTGGGGTACATAGACCCTGTAAGCCTTGGGGGGCTTTGCCCACCGTGTGGTTTTGAGGTGCTTCTGTTAGCTCGAAGCATTCACAAGCAGCCTCCAATACAAGAGGAAAGTAAAAAGCCATGTCCACCTTAGCTAGCCAAGCCAAGGAGCTATAACAGCTATCTGAACCCTATCCCCACAGGAATACATAGCCAGCTCACTGCATGCAAGCAGCCTTTTATTCAGGGAGAGAGGGAAAGGGGTAGATATAGAGCAAAGAGATTTTAGAGAAAAATGCCTTGAGCAAAACAGAAGGGGTTTGAGGACCCTTTGAATACAGAACTAAACTACATATTCCTAATAGACTAGCTGAATTTTAGGTAAGATACTCACTTACACATTCAGAGGGTAGGGGAGCTCTGGAGACGCATCTTTCTGTGTGAGTGAGTTCCAAGATGACTGCCTGTCCTTTTCCCAATTCCTGTTGCAGGACAAAGGAAGAGTTAGTTCCCTCCTCCCACAGGAACTTCTCCAGGTTAGACCCTATTGCCCAGGTGACCAGGTCAGGCCCTGTTGCCCAGGTGATAAGCAGAGGGGGCTGGGCTGAGGCTGTCTTAAGCCAAGAGACAGAGAAAGAGAGCAGAGAATTTCTTCACACTCCCCACCCTCTCAAAGGGCAAATGTGTGTTCTGTTTGCTACTCCACCTCGGGTTTTCCAAATATTTTTACCTAACCTTGGTGCTCACTCCTAAAGCATCAGTGATGTATCCTGGAAAGCATCAGTGATGTATCCTGACATACTTAAGCAGTGGGAGATGTAAGCATGCTGTATCTGAAAACAAGTAGTTCTCCTTTTCTGTATCTCTGGCTAGTAAATGAGATGAGTTACCAAGGTATGGTGAGGAAGTGTGATGTCACATGCAGTTCTTACAGGAAACAAGAGTGAAGGGGAACTTCAGCATTTGGTGCTCTCGCCAACGGATTAAAACAACCCAGGTTAGTCTTTTAAAAAATGGGTGTTTCTAACCACTCTAAAGTTGTGTTGTGTGAATTTTTAAAGGTCTCTTTTAACAGTAATTTGAATAGGAAGGCTTTAGCCTTGCACTTACATTGCTCGTGTTTGATTTATGGGCTCTAAAAGCAAGCTGTTATAGGACCAACGTGGAGGCATTATAGTGCAAATGAAGAAACTTTTAACTTGGCTTCCTGCATTGCAGTGCTTTGGATTTGCACTCCAATAATAAATAATAAAATAAGAATTGTATTAAAACAGACTTGCACTGTCAAACCACTGCTACTGGTTTGCCCTTATTTTTGTAATGAAGAAAGGATTTTTTTCAATTAAAGTACAAATAAATCAATTTTTTAAAAGTTGGTGGATATTGTAAGTTAGGAAAATAATAGCTTTTGCCTGATATTGAGTGCCTAGAATAAACAGTATTTCACCTTTTTCTCTCCTCCTCTCCCTTTCCCACCTCCCCTTTCACCTTAGATTTTAGGGGGAGGGGGCGATTTTAAATACGTTCATTTTATTTACTAATGGAAAATATGAGTTTTGTCTCCTCCCCACATCAATTCCATATAGAATTCTGTGCAACCTTTCCTCTAATTTGAATTTCTGATGCTTGGAAACTCTGAGAGCTGAAATAAAACATAATACATGTATTTTATATTCCACTTAGAATATTTAGAATAAATAAAATGAACAAGATCTTCCTTTAATTCCAATACAAAATATCTCTTGCTAAAGTTGTCAACAGATGTGTTAATTGTAACTAACATTACCAGCATGTTGTGGTTTAAAAGTCAGAAATCTTGGTGTGACACTTAAATAACATAAACCTTTGGAAGGTAAGAAATAAAATGTTGTACTAGTACATTAAAGTGTCAATCAGACAACATAGAAATAAATTTAATGGAGGAATTCTGCACTCTTGCCCTCAATTATGTTTGCCCTCGGTTCTGCTCTACATACTAATGAGAGAACTCCAGTAGGTATAATATGTAAAAATGTGGTTTTTCCCTTTGTGCGTATACATTTCCAGAGCATGTTCTCTTATAATATTCGAAGGGATTTGTTGGGTATTTTGACAAGATGTTCTTTTGGCTGGGGACTGTATTTTTTTCCTTCTGTGTTTGTATAGCACCCAGCAGACTGAATTGGACCATATAGTATGTCGTGCTATGGTAATACAGAGAATTAATAATACCCAATATGGACTGAAAAGGTGGTAGCAGTTTGCTTGTGTTTGTATATGATATATATATGATATTAGGGGAAAAAGATTTGTTGAACAGGCAAGGAAATCTTGAGCTCTTGTCTAGGTCAAGGGGTCTTTTTAAAAGCATTGGGCCATGAATGAGAGTTATTCAGCTCACCCTGAGGTGGATGGGACAGGGTCTAATTAATAGTAGAAGTGTCCTCCATCTTGATTTGCAGCATAGTTTTCTCTAGGATTATAAAGGTTTGTGACTTCTGGTTGATGGTTGGAGGACTGAAGATAAGCATGAGAGTAAGGGCTGATATTGAACATATTTTTAAAACCTTGTTTCTATTCCTTTTAAGCATTTTCTTAGGCCTTTGGACTAACAGAAGACCTAATGGCAGGCCCTGATTTCACTGTGCTGCTCCTGCTCTCTTCTTCCTAGAACAGGTGGAGACTTTCTACATTGTTCCCACATGGCACACTGAAAATCCATGGGAGTTAATGTGGAATTTATAACCCCCAGCTCAGGTGACTCCCTTTGTAGTCTGGCCAAGTTTACAACTACTCTTAAGTCCAGAGTGTAAGTGGGACTTGGTCTAAATTTTACTTCAACCTGTTTATGTAAAACACTTATGCTTTCCAAACTCAGTGAGTCTCCCTGTTCTGGCGGTGTTTGTAGCCCTGGCACAAACCTTGTGAACTAAAATCCACCTATTTCTTGTGGGTTTATCAAGGGCTGGGGGAGGGGAGAGAACACACATTTTAAAAAGATGAAGGAAAGCAAAATAAGCTTAATGGTAAAACTCCTAGTATAAGTTCTGTTTGAATTACAAGATTCCAAAAAAAGATAGAATAGGACATTTTCCTTGCTTTTTAGAAAGGAAAAAAAAGAAATATTTGATTTTATTTTTTAAATGTGGTCCTAGGCAACAAGTATCTTGCTTGGGGAGAGAGGGAGGACATAAAAGGAAAAAAAGAGCTGCTACATCAGTTTGTTTTATTAAACAGGTATTTAGTTTTCAAGCAATTTAAAAGGAAAGCTTCCAGAAAAGGAGAATGAATAAAAGGGGCAGACTAAACCCATGGAAATAGAAGTGGACTTGGAGAGCAAAGGAAACCAAAAAAGAAAATACAAAAATGAAACCAGATGGGGACAAATTCTGTATTCAGCTAAAATGTCTCTTCCACTTCCATTGAAGGGTGCATGTGTATTCTCACCCACCTGTGAAGTGTATAATTGTAATCTCAGCTTCTAGGATAAGTATATTGATTTTACTGGGTTATTTTTTTTAAATTTGACTATATTCTCTGGGCAGTTGCACACAGTTTGGTAAGTCTACGCTATGACCTGTAAATAATATTTTAAAAAATTCCAAACCTAGAAATATGCCAAATTTATCAGTAACTGATAAATTGTATTTTAGTAATACAAGATTACTAAAATATGTAGTTTCTCACCAGCTCCAGCTCTCTGGGAAATCCCAGCATGTACTGTGGTGGTGACTTTCCCCACCGTTGGCTCTGGATTTAGCACCCAGATGCCTTGCCCAGCCAATGTCCATGGAGACCCCAGGATTGCGGGGTGTTGACAGAGCAGGACTGGGGCCAGGAAGACCAAAAATCCTGGTTCTGTGGACAGAGACGTGTAGGAAGTGAATTATAGTTCTGTCCCAGGCCCTAGCCCATGTTGTCACTCCCCAAGATCCCAGGATCTCCCCAGGCCCATCCACCCATCTTACTCCCAAACATTGCTCCCCCGGATCCCATCTCAGTCACCTGGCCCGTGCACCCTGCCTACATGGGTTCCACCCCCAGCAGTGGGTGTGGGACGGATGGGCTGGGGTGCCTGTGCAAGGGGACTGGGTCCAGTGGCGGCAGCTGGAAGGAGCCACCACTGCTGGGAAATTAAGTCCGGCCACCATGCTACCCCAGCCCCTCTGCACACCCAGGGATGGCGGGACCAGCCACATCTGCCATGCCCTGGACTGTCCCACACACCTCGGTAGGGCGAGACTGAGGGATCTGCCACAGGCTGGAAAAAATCCCTTGGTAGGCTGGATCCAGCCTGCATGCCATATTCTGCCCACCCATGGTTTATAAGGTGTATATTTACCAAAGACTTTTGTCTCTTTTCTGACTAGCATGACTAACTACCTCTCACTGTCCTGTTCCCCAGCATATGGTGTTGGGCCTATTTACTTATACTAATGCAAAACTGAACACTATAGGTCAGGCTCAAAGACTACACAGCCCCCGCTTTCACTTCACCACCATAACTGATGCAGGATCTTGCATGGAAGGAGTGAGAGTTTGAACGTTTTGATATTTGGAAGTCAATAACATACCAATGGTCTCCTTCCTTCTTTGCAGTAGCATTCAGAACTTTATTTCCAATGGATTGGTTTCTTCTGTTTTTAAATATTTTTTTTAGATCCTTTTGAAAGACCTCCCACTAGCTAAAGTTACTTGCCCCTTTGTATCTTTTTTTGCCTGTTGTGGTATCTGTAGGACTTCTCCCTAACTCTGCTACCCCTTCCCCACCACTGAAGTCAAGTTCTGCAAATCATTTTTGTAACCAGCTGTTCTGTGCGGCTAGAGACTGAGAGGTGGTTGCTTTTGCTTATGTCTGGTGATCTGTTTCAGCTATTGCGTGCGTTTTTCTATAGCTTTAAACTACAGGGAAGAAAACCTTCCTTTATGATATAGTTGTTCATTGAAGCTTGATTCCTTAAGAGGAGCACCTGCAAGCGCTCTATTCGGTAATCTTTTAAAAAAATCATGCGTTTGGGGGAAACTCCTTTTACTTCTTTACGGGTATGTTAGTTTTTGCATTGGTGTGACTCCATTGGAGATAATGGAGTTGTTTGAAATTTAAGCACAGAAACAAATCAGAGAACTGAGTATATACACAGCATGTGATGCCTGCACAGATTTGCTGATGAAAAAAAACAACTTGCATCTTTACATGATTGACAGAATTTCCTGTGCCGTTTTCCACTTGCACAAACAAATGCATGATTTTTCCCTGCTGCATAAACAAATATGTGCACAAGTGCAGATACCTTGGAGATAAAATATTCATGCTTTTTTTCCCCTGCTAAAGCATGCTACTCAGGAAAATGTAATCAAATCCTCATTCATTCAACACAATATGCTTTACTTAGGTTTTATGATCTTTCTTACATGGGTTTTTGTAGGTTTTTTTCACTTTTTTTAAGAAAGAGGGAAGGCTTGTTCTGGGGCAGAATTAATGGCAATGTTGGTGGGTTAGCTGAAATGTTTTTGATGTGGCACTTTTCATTCTTGATGTCATGGAACAGATTTAAATACTCCTAGGTTATTTATCAGATGCTATGCCAGATCCACAAGTAAACTAGCACACCCAGTGTTTTGCCAAAGCTAAATACAGTTCAGAATTTTAAGACTGCAAGTCAGGAACTGACAAAATTGCCCAAGCATTGTGAATTCCTGTTTGTTCTGACTTCTAGATTTTGATATTGATGAATTTGGCAAAGTTTGCATATTTCGAAGAATAGCTAGCTGCATAGTAAAGCTAAATACGAAGAAGCGGACTATTTTATTATTAGAATTTTTTTTCTCCATCTTCGGTGTCCTTGGTAGCCAGAAAAAGACCAGCATAGATGTAACTGGGTGAAATATAGGCTAGGTACAGACATTCAATCTAAGTTAAATGGTTGTCTGTGAGTGGCATAGTTTAGATCGGTAGTGAACAGAACACATGTTCACACTGGGAGGGGGAGGGACAAAACTTAGATTGGGTTCCATCTTTTTTTAACCAGTCTGTGCGCTGAATTTTTGTCCTGTTACAGGTATAAACTAGTTTTGTGTGCCAGACTTCTGTTATGCGTATAAACCGGTTTCCAAACACTTATCTCTGTAAAAGGATACCTGGCCGTAATGAATGGGAATCATCATGCTAGATCTAATGATACCTTCTGGTTTTATACTCTATAAAGTCTTTCTTTGCTATGCTAACTTTGCTTGCTATGAAGGTGATATATTCTGGCCACAGATCTTGACCAAGAAATAAAATACACAGCAAGTATCTATTTTCACATTTATTTCAAGAATTCTCTGGCAAGGACTTGGTATTATCTCAAGAATTCACAAATATGTTCCAAGATGAAATGTTAACCATCTCCTTTTCCATTTTGTATCACAAATGGAAGGTTTTGACCTTTTCCTGGAAAGATGTCAGGGTTTTAATATGATTCTATTTTGGGCTGACTTTCAATAGACTGCCATTCCCCATTCTTACTGGCCCGCTTCTTTGATTTTGGATGCTTTCCAAAGGGGGTAAGTAGAAAGTTGAAGACTATTGCTCCTAAAGACATTTGAGGGTTTTGTTCTATATGGGCATGATGGATCCCTGTCTTTGCAAGATCTATTGGACTCAGGTCTTTAATAGATTACAAGGAAAAAAAACTTGGTAGGAAAATCAGTTTGACAATAAGGGAAGGCAACTTCCTCAGTCCCCACATCGATTTGGAAAAAAGGGAAAAAACAAACCAAATACAAAATCCCCTCTTTTGCTTAATACTGCAACTTTTCCCAGTCTCCCCCATTTCTGACAGCATCACTGAGTTCTGCTAACAATCCATGCTGGTTGGCCCTTTAAATAATGTTTAGAAGCTAAATAAAGTGTTTAAGGAAGTCTTCAAGTGACTAAGCTATGCAAAAGAGGAAAGAGAAGTGCAGTTCTGTCGTTGGCTCTGGGAAGCTGAGGGAGGGATACTATAGCCCTCAGTACTGATGTTTGCAGTCACTGGGCACTGAGAGAAAAGACATCTGTCACACTATTGGCCCCTTGAAACTACAGACATACCCAAAGAGAAGTGCACAGCTGCAGAGCATTTTAAAAGTGACTGATCATGCACCAAATTAACCTTCATTTAATGAGGGTTTAGATGAAGGCACTCCAAGGTGGAGTACCTTCATTAACGTCTGTCTGATTGGGACTGGACTGCATCAGCCCAGCCCTGCCTCTGGTGCTGTCTGCAGAATGGGAGGGCAGAGAAATGGGGAAGAGAGCTCCGGGTTGGAGTTTGATAGCGCCAGAGGGGGCATAGGTGGATTGGAGTCCCCCCCCCAGGTGGGCAAACCCCAACCCAGAGCTCCCACCTCCACTTCTCCCCCCTCCCATCCTGCAGACAGTACTTGAGCTGATTGAGTTGGATTGCTGGGGTGGGGACACCTTCTGCCAGCCTGGAGCTGCTCCACCCTAGATCAACCTGCTGTGGTCCTAGGCACACATACAAACACTGTGCCTGGAAACAGCGGACTCTGGTGTGAATGTGCTGGAGTTTATTGCATCACACTAATTGCACATGTGAATGCACCCAAGAGTGACTCTGGTTGATTAGAAGCATTTTGACAAACTCAGTAGGTGCTTTAACCCTGAGTCTTGCAAGATCATCTGTTTTGCAAGATCACTACCACCCAGGGCTGCAACCACTTTGCAATGTTTGCTCTCATGAGCATAGTATCTTAGGTCCTGTTCACACAAGGAACAGATTTTCCTTCTACCTTTGTATGTAATGTAAATATAAAACGGTGGTCTTGCTTATCGGGGCTTTAGTTCTGAAAACATTTTTACTACTTTTGTTAGTCTGTGCAGTCCAGTTGAAATAGTTCTTAATTCCTATTTCTATTTGTACACTTCTGTAGAGATTTTTAGGAACCAGATTTCAGTCTGCAACATACTAAACTCAATTTCCACCGTTTTGTAAAATGCACCCAAATTTAACATTGTCCATTCTGTCCATCCAAACTCAAGTTAACCATGTTCTTAAATCTACAGTGTATTCTGCAAGTCTGGACCCCACCTGAGCTAGGGTTGCACAACTGTGCATCTGTTCCCATTATGAAGAGGGCATTGAAGGAAAATTATATGCCATTCCCAAGATTCCTGCAGCTTAAAGACTACAGCTATAAGCATTTCTAGAGTCAAGCACTTTGAATTCAGATAATTCTCTACGTTGATGAATTGTGATATGCAAAATCATGACTAAACAATTAAATCATAATTAGGGAAATCAAAGCTTTTTCCATTAGTATTTGCAGTTCCTCTTCCATGACACAAATAATACTTTGCATACATTTAAGAAACTATATTGTAGTGCAGTCCATTCAGATTTTGGTCTGTATGTTAATCAGGCATACTGGGCTTTTGTGTCTTTTAGACAAATGTCTTTTAGACAAATGTGCAAAATTATAAAGAAGCCAGGGTAGATTTTCACCTTTATAGACAAACACATGAGGGGTATATAGCATTTGCTTTCATAAGCAGAGGGCTTCCTTCATCAGATGTTGTGAAGGGACTGCAGGAAGCAGAGCTGGTATTTACAAATATAATGGAGGGGGGAGGAAAAAGGAGGAGATACTGCTGAAACAGGCAAGGTAGGTAAAAGAGAGAACAACAAAGCAATTAACTCATTGAGGGACACAGGGTTTATATAAACTAATCCAGGTACTTAATATGATTCAGTCAGTGGATGATTTCTTGCTTCACAATTTCCTGTTCAAATTCATGTTTAAAGTTTTTCTGCCTAAGAACAGCCACTTTGAAGTTAGTGACAAAATGACCAGGGTGGTTAAATTGTTCTGCCACAGGCTTGTCTATCTTTCTGGTATGTCAGACGTTCGTTCATTCTTAAATGCAGGGATAATCCCACCTGTGCAATGTAGAGAGCAGATGGGCACTGTAATTGGGTAATGGCATGCATGACATCGGTAAAGGTGCAGGCGAATTGAACTTTGGAACTTATAATCTGTGTTATTTGGTCCAGTGGTAGAATAATTTCAATTGTTGCCTTAAATGCCATTGAACTGCTGGAGGCTCTAACATGAAGATACTCTAAATAATATTTTCTTGATTCCTCTTAAATCTTTCTTTCAAATTTTGCATTGTCTTTACTCAGTGCAGTACTTTTTCTCGGTCTCATGGGAAGGGTCTGTCTACATTTAAATGGTGGATGTCAAGCTTCTCTTCTCCAAAAGAGATAACAAGCATTTGAACAAATCTTTTAGAACACAAAACAAAATAGTTGTAGTTCAGTGACTTTTAAATAAAAGAAAATCGTATCTTAGCTGATGGTTTTTGATGGCATCTAAAGGAGGTACCGGCCTTTAATTATTACAAGAGTTCCTGGTCTTTTTTTGTCTTTCCATGTGGGGCAGATGTTTGGGGTTGGAGGCTGAGTTTGGTGTCAGTGTTATACCTTCTCTGGCTCTAGAAAGAACCACAGAACATGTTTCCACTGAGCAGAATATTGGCTCTTGGGCTAGGGACAGACATTCAAAAAACCTGAGCCTGAATTGATTCAATCATAGATTCATAGATGCTAGAGTCAGAAAGGTCCTCAACAGATCATGAAGTCCGACCCCCTGCCTAGACAGGAAAGAGTGTTGGGGCCAGATGACCCCATCCAGATGCCTGTTCACCCTTCTCTTAAAGACCCCCAAGGTAGGGAGAGCACCACCTCCCTTGGAAGCCCACTCCAAATTTTCACCATGCCTACCATGAAGAAGTTTTTTTCCTGATATCTAGCCTAAATCTGCTGTCTCAGTTTGTGACCATTTTTTGTTCCTTGTTACCCCAAGAGGTGCCCTGGTGAACAGAGCATCTCCGATCCCTTGCTGCATCCCCCTAATGAATTTGTAGGCAACCACAAGATCACCTCTCAGCCTTCTCTTGCGGAGGATGAAGAGGTCCGGGTCCCTCAGTCTCTCCTCATAGGGCTTGTCATTTAAGCCCCTAACCATTTGTGTGGCCCTTCTCTGGACCCTCTCAATTCTATCAACATCCTTCTTGAAGTATGGCGCCCAAAACTGGATGCAGTACTCCAACTGCGGTCTGACCAATGCCGCATAGAGGGGAAGTGTCAACTCCTTGGTTCCAGTCGTCATGCATCTGCTGACGCATGAAAAAGTGCAGTTAGCTTTGCTGATAATTTCATCACACTGATGACTCATGTTCATCTTGGAGTCTGCTATGCCTCTGAGATTCCTTTTCGCTTCTGTGCTGCTGAGAGGGTCACTTCCCAGCCAGTAGGTGTGCTGGATATTTTTGCACCCTAGGTGCAGCACTCTGCACTTGTCTTTGTTATACTGTATCTTGTTGTTGTGTACTGCCCACTTTTCTAACCTGTCCAGATCTGCTTGCAGTCGTTCCTTACCCTCCGGAGTGTGCACTTCACACCACAATTTAGTATAAATTGCAAACTTGGACAGAGTACACTTCACACCCACATCCAAGTCACTGATGAGTACAAGTCCAAGGAGTGAACCCTATGGGACCCCACTACCCACATCCTTCTAGGTCAATACCAACCTGTCTACTACCACTCTCTGGGTGCAACCGCTAAGCCAATTTGCAGGTTAGTCTAACCTGGCTAGGATGAACTTGTTTGAAACCAGACAGATGTTCTCTTTGGACTGAGGAAATTCAGGCGCAAGGCTTCAGTGGCTCAGGCTAGAAGCCAGGGGTTGGGAGGGCTAAAGCAGCCCTCCTTTCCCTTCTGCAGGTAGCTGAGCTGAGATGGGTATGGCCAGACCTCAACAGAACTCTCTCATTAGGGAGGTCTGCCTGCATAATCCCAGGCTTTTCACCAGTGGCTGCTCAAAGAACAGGAGTGTTGCCAGCCCCCAGCCCCAGGCTAGCACTATGAGGCGTGGGGGTGGGGGTGCAGTGTATGCATCTGTTGATGATACGGAGCTTTTCAGTCTCCCTTCCTGCTTTGTCATACTGTCTGCATCAAACTGACAAACAAGCAAGGCAGCTGGGGGATGATAGTGATAACAGTCTTTATCACCCAATTAGCAAAACAATGGCCTCTCTCCATTACTTCAGACTTCCTAAACAGCTTACCAGCTGACCTGTTGATTTAGCTCCAAACAGCCCTAAGCAGTCACTGTTCTATCTGCCTGCCCCAGTGAAATTAGAGAGACACACACAGACACTTCTCAGCATTAGCTAGCATACCATATGCTTTGGGTCCATGAGGCTGGGGTCCGTGCTGTGGGAGATGGGAGGGGGGAATTTCCTGCTTGAGCAGTGAGGGGGGGAGGGGAAGGCAGGGGGAAGCCAGGTGCAGACCCTGCTGTATCTTCAGTCTCTGCAGGAGACTTGCACAGCATTAGCTAGCATACCACATGTTGTCTGTGGTCGGTGCTGTGGCGGAGAGAAGGAAGGGATCCCTGCTTAAGCAGTGAGTGGTGATTGGGTGGCAGGGGGCACAGGGAAGCCAGCAGACCCTGCTGTGCTTGCAAGTCTCTCCTGGAGCTCTGGTTGGGGGCAGGGGGTGCAGCTCTGCTGTGGAGCAGAGAGCTTCGCCCCGCCCCACACAGGGACCATGCCAAGATGCTGGGGGACTCTGATTTAACTTAAACTGGCAAGGGGTATGGGACAGACGTTGCATAAACTGGTTTGACCCAAATCAGTTAAGTCTGATACTACATTGAACCAGGTTTATCTCACCAATTTCAGCCATTTTCAAACTGGTTTATGAGCGCTGAACATCTGTTCTGTTACAAGTTTGAATCAGTTTCTGATCATTAAAACTGGTTTATGTGTAATGTCTGTCCCTAGCATCGGTGGCATTTCATATGACACTTTGTCCCACCTTTTGTCAGAATCAGTTCTTCCCTTTCTCTCCAGCTTCCATTCCTCAGACAAATATTTGACCTTCACAGCTTTAGAAAGTTATTTCTGAAGGGAAATATTCAATTAATTGAAACATGAACTGCATATTTTTTCTAGCCATAATGTGGAAACTCAGTATGTGAAGTAATCAAACTTTACTTGTTTTTTATTTGAGGAGATGTTTGCTTTTTTCCTTGCTTGAATTGGTACACTTGGTGCTCTGACATGAGGATCCTTTGCTTAGCTTACTTATAAATGTGCAATAAGTACAGTGGAACCTTACTTATTTAGTAGAAACTGGCACACCATCAAATATCAGCTACCAAGTTTCATATAGTCAAACTGGAGTTAGTCTCTATTCTGTCAGAAAGCCCTCTACTATGCTAGCAGACATTTTTTGTTATAGAAAAATACTGTACTGAAGCTCCCTAAGAACATAAATGGGAATAGTGCCTAAAATATATGGATTTAAGAGCTCAATTTGAAAAACTTGCCCTGGGTTTAAATGCAAGTGGCCTTAATTACAGTTTACTGGGGAATTCTTTAACTAAATATTTTTATCAAAACAAAATTTTTTCTTCTAACTTTGTTTGAATAAGTTCTTCACTTGAAATATTTTGAGAAGCTTCCAGATCATTTCTTTATTTTTTTATCAGTTAGTTTATCACTCAGTGTTTGTCATAATATTTCTGTAAGTGCATGATGGAATTCAGTAGTCTACAAACACATATCAGAATAAAATACATGACCATATGTAGAATAGGAAGTGAAGCTGAGTTAATAGTATATTTTAATTTCCATGTAATTTTAGAATCACTTTGAATGTAAAAGGAGGTTCTTTAATGAAGAATGTTAAGTGCTCCAAACTAATATAAAACACCATCTGTACTCAGTCACCTGTTGGATTTTTGCAGAAATAAGTAGATAAGAATATATTTTTTCTTTTTTGTTTTCAGTTAATAAATAGAGCATTCAGAAATCTACTTATAATTATGAGCCTATTAACTGGACAGTAAAAATGCTGGATTTAATGTGGATATTTTATTAACATTTCAAGCCAAATTGGACATTAATTAAAATCCTTACAGTGGATACAGATATTTATGTGGCTGTGTGCAAAATCTCATTGTCCAAATAATGTTTGAATATCTATTTAAGGGGCCCATATTTAAAACTGGAGTTTTACATTTGATGTCATAGGACCACATTCAGTAGATAAATCTCAGGAAATACGTAATTATAGGCTTGCAAAGCCCTGCTATGCTGAAGAGTGAAATGCATGTTTCTTGACCACATCTATACTGTTTTAAAGTGGTGATTAGACCACTAAAGAACAATAAATAGGGACACTAACTGGATTGTGCCTTTCAAGTTAGCGTCGTTGATAAAATAACTGCAATACCTTTCAGCTGCTCTTTCTTCCAAGTGACTTATGACTTTTTCTTTTTCTTTCTCTTTTTTTTGCCAAAAAACAGTACTGGAAATATTTAATTGAAAACATTCAGTCTCTGGGTATTTTTCCAGATTGTTCTGAATGGAAATAGTGGCTGAGAGGAACAGTAAATGAGCAGTGGTATGTGGGCTGCATGCAGGCTATAGTCTCCTCTATATTGTATATCAACAGATTCAGGATACATGGTAGGATGATAGGAAAGTAGGGTTGGAAGGGATCCCACAAAGTCATCTAGGCCAGTCCCCTGCTCAAAGCAGGATTATTTCAGCTACAGCACCCTGCCAAGTGTCTGTCCAACTTGCTCTTGAAAACTTCTAGGGGTAGGGAGAGTCCACAACATCACTAGGTAGCCTAGTCCAATGCTTGACCACCCTCATAGTCAGAAAGCTTCTCCTGATTTCCATCCTAAATTTCTTCTTCTGCTTGAAGCCATTGCTCTTTGCCCTATCCCCTATGGCCACAAAGAAAAACCCATCTCCCCCCAGGGGCAACTGGTCTGGGGGGCACCTACAGAAACTGGCATTGGCAGCAGGGACAGAGCTGGGGAGCAACTGCAGATGCTGGTGGTGGTAGGAACAGTCCTGTCAGGGGGCGGTACGTGCCCCCCCCAGTCGCTTATGTCTCCACTCTCTCTATAATCAACCTTCAGGTATTTGAAGATTTGTCAAATCTTGCCCTCAGACTTCTTCTCCAGGTTAATTAACCCCAAACTTCCCTCCTAAGTAGTGTTTCCCAGGGCTCTAATAATTGTTGTCACTCTCTGCCGAACTCTTTCTAATCAGTCCACATCCTTCTTGTAGCGTAGGGCCCCAAACTGGACACAGCACTGCTGATGAGGCATCTCCAGTTCTTCCATCTGACTAGTTTCAGTCTATTGCTAGTAATTATTGGCTAAATTCAACCACCCCTACCAGAGTATGAATAGATGGGAGAATTTCAGGCCAGTCCTCTCCTGCTGCTATTCCAGTTGGTAAACTGGAATAGCAGCCACTGCTCATCTGCGGTCCTTCTGTGGTGGTTTCTAGCCACTGGGTCCACGTAAGCAGAAATCCAGGGATTCTCTTCCTCCTCTGTTCTAGAGGCTTGAGGCTTGTGTGGTACTGGTACCCACTGTGCACAGAGTGTGAAATAATCTTCACACAGCCCTTCTAACTATACAGCTGGATGTTGTCAGCACTGAGCTGCTACTGGAGTTGGCAAGATTTCTGTAGGGTTTGCAGCAAGAAGTCTATTTCATCTGCACTAGGGACAGACATTTCAAAAGCCCAAGCCTGAACTGATTCAATCTTTGCAAACCTGCAGAGATTGAACCAGTTTGCAAGTAGACAGACATTCCCTTCCAGTTCCAGAAATGCAGGGACATGCCTGTTGTGGCTCAGGCCAGAAGCCCAGGGGTGCTAGAGCAGCTCTTCCCTTCCATGGGGAAGCTGAGCTGAGGGAGGGGTGGAGGACCATGGCCAGGCCCTAGCAGGCCTGAGTAAGACTAAGGAGGAGTTTAAACCCCAACCTTGGTCTGCAGGGTTAAGAGGGTGGGGGAAGAGGGGCTGTGGCAGGGGAGGAGGAGGAGGAGGAGGAGAAGGGTAGAGCTCTTCCTGCCCTAGCAGCATCTTGACAGCTGGGAGCAATTCTGACGCACAGGGCTGCCCGGCCCCAGAGAGGAACTCCTCCCCCTTTTCCCTCTCCCCCACCACTGTGAGGTGGGGAGGGGGCCTCTGTTTGGTGGGGAGGGCTCTTCCCCCTCCTCCTTCCCCCCCTGCAGCCATGGCGTGGGGAGGGGGGCTCTCTGCAGCTGCTGGAGTCCCCGTACCCCAGCGTGGGGGAGGGGGCTCTGTGCCAGGCTGCCCAGCCCCAGAGCGGGGGACTCTTCCCCTGCTCTTCTCCCTCCCACACTTCACCTGCCATGGGGTGGGGAGTGGAGCTCTGTTCAGTGCTGGGTGGGACTCTTCCCCTCCTCCTCCTCCCCCTGTCACCGTAGGGCAGGGAGAGGGGGCTCTATGCGGCACTGCTTAGCCTGGTCAGGGTGTGGAGAGCAGCTGGAATGGAGCTGCAGCTGCTGGGGGTGTCCTCACCCCTGTGGCCCAGGCTGGCATCACTCAGCCCTGGCCAAGGCAGCAGCATGGCTGGGCCAAGCCAGGCTGGGCTGCGGAAACGGAGCGAAACCCAGAGGCTGCAGCTCAGTGATGGGGATGCTGAGCCCTGTCAGCAGCATGGCCCTGCCTGGTGCGTGCTGTGGGGGCTGGCTAGTTAGTGGGCTAGCTGGGCCGGCTCGGAGGAACTGGGGGAGCTACTGGATCTGCAGCCACCCCCCATGGTGGGCGGCTGCCAGGCTTCAGGCTTGCTGGTGCCTCCAAGTGTGCACCAGGCTGGGCCAGGCTGCTGACAGGGCTCAGCATCCCCATCACTGAGCTGCATCTGCTGCAGATGGCGCTGGACCAGCCATGCTGCTGCCTTGGCCAGGGCTGAGGAAGGCCAGCCTGGGCCACAAAGGTGAGGTCACTCCCAGCAGCTGCAGCTCCATTACAGCTGCTCTGTGCACCACAGCTCCAGGGGCCACTGCCACAGCCCCCTCCCCTCTGCTCCCCAGCAAACAGGCAGAGCCTGGCTGTGGAGGGGGAGGAGGAGGAGGGAAAAATTAACCCCTCCCTGCCCACTTCACCTTAGTGGGGCCATGCTGGCTGGTGTGTCACCATGTCCGTCTCTGCTTAGGCTACAAAACAGGGGGGCAGGGCCAGCCCTGCTGTGGACCAGAGAGCAGAGCCCCACCCACAGAGCATGCTGGGATGCTGAAGGACTCTGGTTTAACTTAAACCAGGAAGGTGTGTGGGACAGACATTGCATAAACCAGTTTGACCCAAATCAGTTAAGTCTAATACTACATTCAACCAGGTTCATCTCAAATCAGTTTCAGCCATTTTGAAACTGATTTCTGTGCCATGAACATCTGTTTTGTTACAAGTTTAAACCAGTTTCTGATTAAATAATCTGGTATGCCTGTCCCTAATCCTGATGCTGATCTACTCGTGTCCTGAAACTTGAATTCATGGTCCTTGTCATTTTCTCCTCATTATTGTAACTGCCAACTTTGGGTTGTCAGTTAGTATAAAATCTTGACAGGTCCACTGAATTTTTTTATTGGCCCATTCCTATCAGCAAAGGTTCTGACCCCTTATTTTCTTGCATATAGACTTCTCTATATTAAGCTGTTTACTGGAAAATGTTTACTGGAGAATGAATAAAATGATAACAGAATACCTGGTATAAATCTATAAGGGGAATAAAGATAAAAAGGGACTTGGATTTTTCATAAATTAGAGAGATAGTATGGAGCTTGGGCCAGTAAAAAAAAAAATAAAATAAAGTAGTTGCAACTCTAGACCTATTTTTACATTAGAGTTATCTGATCCATTTGTTTTGCTTGGGCCATCTACAGATTTTTTTAATTGTCTTTTTGTGTGACAAATTTATTTATTTTTTTACAGCATCAGCATACCACTTCCTTCACCCGTTTCTCTGAAGAAGCTTGTAGGAGAAGTTCCTTCTGGACTTCAGCCCACACAAGCAATCTGGTAAAGGAACATTCTTGATAATTTTAATCCATGTAAAAAAAATTTTTTTTAATTATATCTTATTTACCAATACTGCCAAGGAATTAGGTGATTATCTAAATGCACATACAACTCAATGCATTTTTTTAGTAACTTTCATAGTCTGTTTTTAAAACTAATCTCTTCCAAACTAAAATAGGTCAGGATATTTTAAAGTTGAAACTAAAAGCTTCCTCTTAATTTGTCCTGGGGTTTTGTTTTTCCCCTTTTTTTCTTTTTCACTTAAGTTTTGCTGTTCATATTGAATGGAAGATCACCCCCCAGCTACAGTACCTCAGAACTACAGGGTCAGTTGAGGACACTTTCAACCTTAATTCTGCTTCTGTTAGCTAAAACAGACCCTCCATTTATCTTAGATGCCTTTTTGTATATGAATCTCCTCTTTGTTTTTTGTTTTTATTTAAATTTTAGGTTTTAAAATCCATTCCACCAATGTGTTTTAAATTGTTGGGAGCCCCTTATTTACTGAAGAAAGCAGTTCTTTTAAATTAAATATAAAAGAAAGGCTAAACTTTAAAGAGGAGAAGCCAACTTCCAAGATTCCACACAGGAAAAAACTTGTGTGGTCAATAGTTGCTTTAGCTGCTCATGCAAATCTGCTTTAGCTTCTTCAGGTTTTCATTGAAGTCGTCTGGTGTCATGCTTAGTTGCACATACATTTTTGGTATGAAGGACCTTCATCAGTTTTATTTAATGCCTATGGGCCAAGGAATTATACAAGAGTGCACTTTTTATACTAGCCTTCCTGGAGTGGGGGTGGGGTTTAAGCTTTAACATAATAATTTTATTTTGTTTATTATTTGCACTTCAATTGGTTGAGACTTTTCAATTCTGCACTGTTTGTAAAGCTTTTTGTTACTCTGGAGATTCACTTGTAAAAGCATAAATTTGTTTTATTTGGAAAAGTGACTGTTCCCAGAGATATTAAGTTTGAATGACCACATTGTTTAAGTAACCATTTATCTGCTATTTAAATTATATTTAATAGCTTTTGCATTTGGAGTAAATGGAAGCATAGATGCATGTTTATGCCCCAGGTAAGTCTTCACTTAGTATTAGAGCAGTTCATTAGGCCATTATTTCTTGCTGTGAGCAGAAGTACAGAGAAGTCAGGGAGTCTTTCACTTTGCCATTGTCTTTGTAGCAGCAGTGTTGTAGGATGCTCTTCCCACACCCCGCTACATCTTTGTGCAAATTGGGGCTTTGGCTATAATCCCACCTCTCTACTACACCAACAAAACTGTCTGTGCAAAGGGAGTGCAAGAAATACCTTTACTACTGAGCATTATCAGTGGCTGTTCATTAGTTCATTTCCCTAGTGCAGGGGAGCTCAGACTCTGGCCCATAGGCCAAATGTGGCCTGAGAAGCCATAGGTATCTGGCCCATGAGGTTTCCCACAAATCCAAAAATCTTGGAGGCAGGGAAGCAGTGGCAATAAATATGGCCACCCTTCCCCACAGCTAAATTCCCAAATCAAGAGCCCCACACACACTCATTGTCAGTACCAAACTGGTAAATAAAAGAGGCAGATTTGCCATATGTTAAAACATAAATAATTTAATGGACTGTCTCCTTTTCATTTCTGACTATTGGCAGTCCAATTAAAGTAAGCTTGAAACAATGAGGGGGAAATTTTATATTTTCAAATTGCCTGTTTTTCTTATTTAGTGATTTTTTTTTCTAAGGTTAGGGTTGCCAAAATATGTGCGAGAAAGCTATTCATAAAAGTGCATATAGCAGGACAGTTGCACAGCTCAGTAGTGGATGAATCAGTTCTGTTTTAATCAAATTATTAGGAAAAGGCAATAAAGTATGGGGTTTTTTTGCACTGTATATCTAGCTATAAGGCATACCTACAAAGCACAGCACTAATTTGTAGGTACCTTAGCATGCTTTAAATGAAGCTGCATGTATATAAGCTTCTCATCAGGATATATCAGTAGTGGTCCAGGTCAGTATGGCAGTACTGCTTCTGGTATCTAAGCTAATTCATTCAGTTAGAACCATGCACTGTAGACATACCCATAACATCTGGGACAGGTACTCTAAGGGCCTGCACAATTGTGCAGATAGCACAGGTAGCTGCCAAAGGCAGCAAACTGTAGAGGGTAGCAAAATATTGTTGTATCACAGGTAGGTTTCTGATAGGGATAGTGCGAAGACAACAGGAACCTCCACATCAGCCTGAGGGAGAGTGCTACAGAAGCCCCTTGGCATCCTATGGCTCCATGGGGCCAGGGTAGAGGGCATGGTGCTGGTGCCACTGCTGCCAGGGTTATGAAAGGATGGGGGCAAGTGGTGCAGGGGCTATACCCTGCTTTCTGAGGCTCCATGGACATGGTAGCTGAGCCCACATCTCACTCCTAAGTAGGGGGTGGCCAGAGGGCTGGCTGTAGGGGCTTTGGGCATTACCACAGCAGCCACCTACAGCTCCAGCTTCATGGCTGTTATCTCTGGTGTCTACCCTCCAGTAATTCATGGGTGTTTATAAGGATGGGGGCCCTGGTCAGCTGATTCCAGGCTCCAGAAGCCTCCCTCCCCAGGAAATGCCAGAGCAGAGCCAACTGCTGCTGCTGTTTAAGGGGCTGCCTTATGTCAGCTTCTCCTGAAATGAAAAGAGAGAGCAGCAAGATTTCATTTGCCCTAGGGTGGTAAAAATCCTTGCGCCAGGAATATTATATTTTTAGTTTGTTTTAAATATGAGTATTGATAGCCAGGAGGTCAGCCACAGCCAGCTGGGTCCAAGGTGCCAGCTCTGAGCAGGCAGGGTCCTGCCACTGGCCTCCCTAGCAGGAATTCTAGTGTTCCGTATTGGAAAACAGAAAAATCCCTGATACAAAAAATCCCAAAGTCACTCTGTAAAATACCCCAAAATCCATGTTCCTCCACAGTTAAAACAAAAGACCACTATAAACAAAGAGAGAGAGTGAGACAGAGACAGTGAGCAGTTGGGCAATGTTGTATTGATATATCTACAGTGTTAAAGCAATGTGGAAGCCTACCAGTGTCTCTATCATAATAATAAAATGAACTCTAAATACATGGTTCATAAATACATGAATATATATTATGCTGCCCTCCCACAGGGGCTATGGCCCCCATCCAGTCATTACGGCACCCCAACAGGGGCCAAATGGCCCCCACAAGGACTACTACCCCCCCACAAGGCCCACATGCTCCACCCCAGCTCCTTGATTTGTTGCCCCACCTGGCCCATCCCCCGCCAGCTGCTGCAGCCCCACCAATGGCTGCCCCACCTAGCCCCAGGGGCTACTACCCCCACCTGCAAGGCCCCCGTGGCTACCCCAGGCACCATCACTTTAAAAAAAAGAAAAGAAAAAAAAGCCTCTACTTACCCTAGAAGCAAGGCCTGGGGAGCTCTAGGGCCTCCTGGCAGAACCTCCCCCCCCACGGCAGCACAGGGCAGCAGGGGGCAGGAGGGCCCAGGCTGGGGCCACTAGGACTGTCCCTCTGCCCCATGCTGTGCGGGTGGGACCCCAGTGACACAGATGGCAGCTGGACTGCCAGTAAGTGCCTGGGGTGGGGGTTGACTTTAGCAATGTTACCTTCATCCAGGTGTGTCAAACGTATGATCCATGGACAGCATCCCGCCCACAAAGCTGTGCCATCTGACCTGCTGGGCTACTGGTGGGCTGGGGACTTTGGGGGTGTAGGTAGCAGGGAGCAGAGCCTGCCATAGAATCTAGCCCTGCCCCCTGACATCCTAGCTCACAGCCCCATTCACCCTGCAGCTGCTTACCCCCACTGCCAGTGCCCTTTCACCATCTCTCCTGCAACAAAAGGCCAGTTGGCCTGTGGCTACTTGTTCCATTGCCTCCACTGCTGGCCCCACTATAGCCACAACCACTTGCCTCGCTGCCTTTTTTGCTAGCCCTGCTGCTGCTGCCACCTCTTGGCCCCTGGATCTGGCCTGGGGTGCAGGGTGCATTAGATACCCTTGCTGTAACCAAAATTAAATTTGTCCTAGTTTGGAAAGGGACAAATTTACCCTGTTCCAAACTGACCACACAAGACCTGGGTTCCATTTAATAACATGGAACTCAATTTTGAAACCATAAGGAGTACAGTGGTGCCTATACATGTGCTCTGACATGTTCTAATTAGAATGCCTCAGAGCAGACTCGATTCTAATTGGAATGCTCCCACATGTTGCAGCATCGTATGTATTCATTGTCCCACATTTCAAAATGGTGGCAGGGGCACTTTAATTAAAGCTCCTCAAATGAGCTTTAAACTGCCCCTGCAACAGTTTTGAAACATGGGATGCTGAATACAAGTGACTTTTTGTAGTGCTTTAATTAGAGTGGATGTCTGGGAGCTGCTGTCCAGAGCATAGAACTGGAAGGGGCCTCCTGGGCCATCAAATCCAGCCTTATGTCAAATTCAGTCTTTGTATTTGTCTATCATTAACCAAAGGAATCACCATCACCTATTTACATATATTTTAGATCTCTACATGCATTTAGATCCTAAATTGTTCTGGCAGGGGTGAGTTTTGCTACAAGGAACCTGCCATCAACACCTCACAGTATTTTGGTGATGATTTGAGTGAGGTGGGGGAGCAGTTCTCTGATTTAGGCCTAGAAAAGGAAGCATACAGTCATCAGCAGCACCCAGCCTTCTTTTTTTTCATCTGTAGCTCAACTTCCAATATATGGTACCAGGATTTTGCCCATGCTGTGGCTTGTTTTAGTGTACCTGGTGAGCCAGACTTGTATTACCCATATAAAGGACTGTTTTGCCCTTCAGATAAGCCCCCAAAAGTCTCAAAGTAATGGACTTCTCCTCTCCAGCATTTTCTTCTGTTCAGAATTTCCCTGGTTCTCAGGATTTGAAGCCAACTTCCCTGCTCAAAGTCCATCCTCTGGTCATATAATTTTATGTGTGAAACATTTATATCTCATGTTGCTTCTACAGCTTTCCCTGCAGTGCAGAGTATGAGTATTTATATCCCTGCTCCCTTTCCCAACATGCTTCCTCTGGTAACCTAAAATGTCCAACTGTCCTCCTGTGCCACTAGCCCAATACATCTGCAGCAGAAAGAGGGTATCACTGGACCATATACCTTATTCAAAAAGCCAGCAGATGTTAGTAAGGAATCCAAAGCTATTGAGGAAACATATGTAGATATTGTTCATCCTATACTGAATCCTAGATATGTGGAAAATTTGTCCTGGTTCTGCAGCAGGCTCAGCTTGCTTCAGTGAATGGGAGAGAGAACGATAGATTTCCTACTATCAACCACTTCCTGGGACCTGGCTCAGTGGGACAGTTGAGGACAAGGAAACTATGCTATGGGCCTTTCTTTTTCAAAATTAGTTCTCTGGTTCCTTGTCTAATTGCTGCCATGTTTACTTGCTTGGTTTTCAGCATTGTTTGGAACACAGAGAGAGTTCTATAAGCATTGTCTTTTCATCCTATCAAGAATTCAGACATACCAGGTATATAAGCTAAATTTACCATGATGAACCACAGCCACAGACTCCCAAAGTACAATTTCCAGTTACCTTCAGTGGATGCCATTGCATCCTGGGAGATAGAATTTAATAAGTGATCATAGTTTCATAGTTTCTAGGGTCGGAAGGGACCTGAGTAGATCATCTAGTCTGACCCCCTGCCATGGCAGGAAAGAGTACTGGGGTCAAATGA
>NW_017728949.1:40850218-40860585 GCF_001723895.1 Crocodylus porosus
AGCCTTCCGGAAGTCCAGGAAGACTATGTCCACTGCTACCCCTGCATCTAATGATCTGGTGATCTGATCATAAAAGGCCACCAGGTTGGTCTGACAGGACCTGCCACTGTTGAACCCATGTTGGTTGCCCCTAAGCATGCAGTCCCCTGCTGGCCCCTCCTGGATGTGTGCCAGAATAATTTTCTCAAACAGCTTGCCTAGGATTGAGGTAGGACTAACTGGCCTATAGTTTCCCGGGTCCTCCTTCCTCCCCTTTTTGAAGATGGGAACCCCATTGGTCCTCTTCCAATCCTCTGGCACCACACCAGAGCACCACAAGTGCTTGTAAAGCCGTGCCAGGGGTCCTGCAATGACCTCGGCCAATTCCTTTAGTACTCTAGGGTGGAGATCATCCAGACCGGCTGACTTGAACACGTCCAGTCCCTCCAGAAGCTCCCTAACTAGTTCCTCACTAACCCTTGGCCCAGGTGTACCTCCTCTGGGGCCTGAGGGGGGCCCAGCAGGGAGGTGGCTGTTATGGTCCCTACTTAGGAAGACAGAGGCAAAGAAATCGTTAAACAAGTTAGCTTTTTCGTCTGGTGTGACAACCAGATTTCCTAATGCGTCCTGCAGGGGCCCCACGTTACCCGGAACCTTCTTTTTACCCCCTATATATTTAAAGAAGGACTTCTTATTGTCCATAATCTGGGAAGCTAGTCCTAATTCCATCTCTGCCTTGGCCTTCCTGACTGCCCCCCTACATCCCCGAGCGGCTGCTGTATAGTCATTCCTGGTGATGTCCCCTTCTTTCCATTGGGTGATAAATAGAGGAGTAAGGAAGCTGAGATGCTGCAGCTACAACCTTCATGTGGCAGCACTAGAGCATATTCAAATCTAAATATTTCAGAATTGAAATTTTTGGCAAAAAAATCTAGATTTTCCATTTTCAAATAAAATGCCTTTTTAACAAAAAGTGCATGACCATGTGCTTATACTTTCTGCTGGCTGCCATGCCCCCCCTTTTAACAGCTGGTGCCATCCAGGGTGCACTTCAGGCTGTGCTGGAGCCAGCAGAAGCAGTGTGGCGTGGTGATGAGGTCTGGTGGCTTCTTTATGATGGCTGCTTTCTGCTGGCAGAGGTTGTAATCAAGATAAACCCAGTCTTTAGGAAAGGGGAATGGAAAAGACTTACCTAACTATCCTGCTTCTCCCAGGAGAAAAAAGGCCCCTTTGCTATATTTTATGTGACCAGTAACCAATAATGCAAGCTGTTAACTCCACCAATATATAAAAAGTCTCCTGGGACAAGTAGGAATAGAAACTGAATATGCAGTCCTACCCCAGAAATGAGGTGGACAGTGAGCTTGGGCTAAGAAAACCCTTGCATTCACTGTATTCCCTGTGTAAAGTTTCTAGGGAGCAGTGCCCTTTAAACAAAAAGAGCATTTTTGTTTGAAAATAGAAATTTCTGGGGAAAATTTTCTTCTGATCAAGTTTAGTTTCATTTTTTTTCTCCCACTGTGATGCTTGTAACTTTGGGGCTTTCTCTTCCTGCTGAGTAATTCTTGATTGTTTGATAGTGATTTTGCTAAAACAGTGGCTAACTTACCAGTTTTTTTAAAAAAATTCAGGAGGTAGGAGGATTCTTTTTTTTTTAAATGTAATTAGTAAAGAAGTAGGGCATTTTTAACAGAACAGAGTTAGGGCTACTTGGGAAGTTATTCCTTTGCACCAAGTAATGAAACCCTTGAGAAGGAGAATCAAGTGGTGACTTCATTTTTTCCCTCTTTGAGTTCTATTAATTCTTTTTATTTCTACAGTTTCTTGTTTGTTCCTTCCTCTTTCTCTGCTTGGAAATTAATCATGCAGGAAACGATTAACCACAGTAAGCTGTCTGTCTGCTTCTGACTCAGTCTGTCATATTTAAGACCAGGCCCTCAAAGTGGTTTAAAATGGCTAGCTAGATGCAAACAATGTACTTACAGTCCACTTGTTCACTCTGGCCACCCGACATAACTACAAGAGCCATTCTTTCTCTTTTAGCATAGGAAATTAATGTGAAAATTAACTTATTTCTCAAGACAAGCTTGAGCTACAAAGCTTGCTTCAAAAACTTTGAAAGTTTCAGAATTAAGGGCATTTATACATATGCTCTGGGACTGTGTGTTGTGGATGTATGCTTTAATTAGAGTGACTCCGAGAGCTGCTCTAATTGAAATGCCTGGAGCTTTTCTTGTATCAGTCTCCCTGTGCTGAAAAATAGTGGCAGGGGCACTTTAATTCTAAAGCTCATTAAACAGGCTTTAGTTAAAATGCCCCATCACCATTTTTCAATGCAGAGACACTAATACAAGAGACACGAGTTTACTAGGCTAGGGATAGACATTACACATGAACTGGTTTAAGTGATCAGAAACTGGTTTAAACTTGTAACAGAATAGATGTTCAGTGCATATAAACCAGTTTCAAAATGGCCAAACCAGTTTCAGATGGTTGAATGTAGTATCAGACTTAACTAATTGAGCTCAAATGAGTTTATGCAGTGTCTGTCCCAGATCCCTTCCTGGTTTAACCAAAACCAAAGCCCCCCCAGCATCCTGCCCCTCTGCTCCCCAGCCAAGCATGGACAAGCAGGAACAGGCAGGGGGAAAAGTCTGGCCAGACACTGGCCCCGGAAGGGAGCAGGGAAGAAGTTTATTTTCCCTCTACCTCCCCTGTCCCACCAGCATGGACCTGCACTACCTTGTGCTGGCTGCTCCAAAGTGAGGGCATGACCAGCCCAGGGAGTAGCTTTGGCTGAACTGGCCAGAGAAGGATTTTATTCCCCCCATCCTTGTCCCACTGGCAGAGACCCAAGCCAGGTCATACCACCCGCAGCAGGCTGGCATGACCCTGAGGCACAGGGGGCGAGGAGGGGGGGTTTCCCCCTCTACCCCCACCGCTCCCAGGGGACCACAGCCGAGTTTGCGCACCCTGACTGTCATTGCTGCTGCTCACTTCCTGCTTGGGGCAAACAGTGGAATAAGCCCTCTCCAGCAGATGCAAGAGGGAGTCACCCAGTTGCTGCAGCGGTGAAGGGACAGGGCTCTTGGTGGTGTCAACAGCCATTCCCATAGTGTTGGGGAGTGCAAGCTCCTTCCCAGCGGGGGGCCCCACTGCAGGGCAGGCAGAGCTGTGGCAGACTGCACCTGGCAGCACCAGGGCTTGGCGGGGGCCAGAGACTTCCAAGTCCTCCCCCATCCCAGCACCATCACAGTCCGCAGCAGGTTTCCCCACCCCCATGCACTTGGGGAAACCATGATAGTCATGGTCGCTCCCCCCTTGCCGTTTCAGCGGCCGGACGGGGCTTGATGCAAGCTGGCAGGGCCCCTTAGGCAGGGAGCAGGATTATTTCCCTTCTGCCCCCAGGGCACCGCACCAGGGTCTGCCCACCCCAGCTGCGGCTGTTGCTGCTCACTCCGTGCCTGTGGCAAGTGGCAGAATAAGCCCCCTTCTGCCTGCTGTTCCTCTGGTGTCCAGCTGAGGGGGCTTATTCCACTTCCTGCCCCAGGCCCAGAGTGAATGGCGGCAGCGGCGGCCAAGGGTGGGTGGGGGGAAATAACTCTGCTTCTTGCCCCTTGCCTAAGGGCCCCTGCCAGCTGGCATCTGGTCCTGGCCCCGCCCAGCCGCTGGAGCGGCGCAGCAAGAAGGGAGTGACCATGATGGGGACAGCAGCCCCTGTCATGGTTTCCCCGAGTGTAAGCCCCTTCCTGGCAGGGGGCCACACTGCAGGGCAGAAAGTCCATGATACTGATTATACAGTAAATATAAATAACTAGATTTGTATATGATGTTTCCTCACTGAGGAAGAGGGGCCTTTAATTTCTGTTGCCAAATATAGAAAATATTTTAACATGGATAACATAGAATTTTTTTTATTTTTATTTTTTTGGAGCTGAATGAGCAGGACTCTAGTCCTAGGTTCTTTGTAATTTACCTTAACTATGTCTGTCATGCAAGGATTCATTATGAGTGTTCAGGCACTGGTCCCTCTCTTATTTTAAATAGTGTTAGTACACACTATTGTCCAGAAAATAAGATACGAAGAAATTAATACTGGTTTTCAAAGTATTTATATTCTTGCGGGGGGGGAAAACGGAGCTTTACTTTCAGCTCAGCGCATCCCCACACCAAGCCCAGCACATGCCCAGAGGTGGAGCTGCATAAGTTTGACCCAGCTCAGCCAACATCTGTATAGATTGCATGCTTCAGCAGGACATTTGGGCGCTTACATCTAATAGGTGATTGAATCAGCTATTAGATGAAAGTGTGCAGAAGTCGCACTGAAGCACACAATCTATACAGGCGTTGGGCAAGCCAGGTCAAACCGACACGTCTCCTCTTCGGGTAAAGCACCATTATTTTTTTTCCACCTCTGTCAGCAGCTGTGCCTAGCCTTCTGCCCTTTATCCTTTTAATTTTGAAAGTGATCTTTCTTGTTGCGCCTCAGTGTGAAGCATTATACCACCTTTCTCTTTGCAGCATGGATCATTTACAAATCCAGACTATTTAACTGTCAACTGTTAGCCACTAAATACAGCAACCATCTTCCTTAAGTGGAGACCTACTGTTAACACCTTAGGGCAGTAATTTTCAACCTATGATGGTCCACAGCCCCCTGGGGGTCTTCAGACTATGTCCAAGGGGTCCGCAGAAGATGCCAATGATCAAGTAAAAGTCTGTGAATACCCACACTTACAATTCAAAAGGGTCTGCACCTCCATTCAAAATTTCCAAAGGGGTCTGCAGATGAAAAAAGGTGGAAAACTACTGTCTTAGGGCTTATTAAAGATCTGACACTGTAATTATGCTGGTGTGGCTACATCAGCAAAACTGTGTAGGGGAGACATGGTGTAGCTCTTAGGGGTTTTCTGCTAAAATAGTTACATAATTCCCCTGAACAGCACAGGCTGAGGTGGCAGAACTCTTCTTCTGGCCTCACTGCCTTCCATCCAGAGCAGGATTTACTGGCAGAGCTGCATCTGTAGGGGATATCTTTTCATGTTCCTTGCCGACACTAATATTCTGGAAAAACTTTGTAGCACACACCAGTCCTTTTTGTCACTGCCATGTTCAGTATATAGGGATACAATTTTGGATAAATAGGTGCAGTTTGCTCACACAAGGAAAGAAAGCATGCTTGACTGCTCTACACAACTGAATATCCCATTGTGCTAAATGAGGGTTCGGAGAGTGATGAGTAGTTTTTGGTACAGTTTCAGTCTGAGTTGCAAAAATTCCTTTTCTGAAAACTCAATGGTGCTTTTTTCAGCTAATGAAAGTACCATGGAAACAACATCATTATTCAGTTTGTATCAGCATCTTGATAAAGAGTTGTAAGATGGGTCATGCAGGTTTCTGTACCCATGCACATCATGTTGTTTGCTGATAACTGACTAAAGCTATCTGAACCCTTTTTCTAATCACTTATAGGTGCCATATATGCTCACGAATACTGCACAGAAAAAGATCTGGTATCTTATAGTGAGCCACTGGAAAGTTGTCCTTGTCCAAGCTCTGACTTAATCTGCACATACTGCAGCTCTACTGGCAATAGTGGAGCAACAAAATGTGTTTATAAGGGAGACATTTGGTCCAGTTTGCATTTATCTAATAATAATATATCAGTTCAGCTTTACAATTCACATTTACTTCCCAAGTTTAATTTTTTACCTTAATCTGTTTTATAACATGGTTAGTTTTCTTAATGACATATTGTAATGTGGTACTGCAGAAAAAGTAAAAAATAGTAAAACGTAACTTGTAATTTGAGTAGAATCTGCAACATTCTTGCATTATTGCATATCAAACAGTTAAGCTTTGATAAATTACTGAACCTCAGCCCATGCTTGCACACGAAATACAATGTATGCTAGGGTTTTCTTAGCCCAAGCTTACTGTCCATCACATTGCTGGGGTAGGACTGCATATCCAATCTACTTGTCCCAAGAGACTCTTTATGTATTGGTGGAGTTAACAGCTTGCGTTATTGGTTACTGGTGACATATATAAAAAGATAGCAAAGGGATCTCTTTTCTCCTGGAACAAGCAGGGTAGTTAGGTAAGTCTTTTCCATTCACCTTCCCCTTTCCCAAAGCCTGGGCTTATCTACATTACAACCTCTGCCAGCAGAAAGCAGCTATCATAAAGAAGCCACCAGACTTCATCACCACCCCACACGATTTCTGCTGGGTCCAGCACAGCCTGAAGTGCACCCTGGAAGGCACCAGCTGTTAAAGCGGGGTATGGCAGCCAGCAGAAAGTACAAGCACATGGTCACGCACTTTTTATCAGATGCTCTCCGGCAACAGAAGCTTTCTCATTTGCAAAGCTGCTAGCAGAAAGAAGGGGTTCCTCTGTGAGTGGGGAGCACTCAGAGTTTTGCTAGCAGAACTTCAGTCCTGCTGGCCTGGAGTATGGGGGAAGGGAGTGGTTTTGAAAGGTGTGTCCTAGGGTAGTGGGTTTCCCTTTGACATTTAAGTGAGTTGAACACAAACATCCAGACCAACCTGATAATTTTTTTTCACATCTATCTCTATCAACTCCATTAGGAGGCCAAGCTCTACTGTTGTAAAATGACCAATTAAAAAAGAAAAAAAGAAGTAAGTAAATACCATGATTATGGCTAAGCAAATAGTTTATCTAATGAAGGAGTAAACAAGTCATGTTATTTGTATGCAAAGTAAATACTGTTCTTCATAGAATCTTATGAACAGATCAGTCCCGTTGATCATTTGCTGAGTTTAGCTTTGAGCTGCCCATATTTATAAATTTTATACCATGCAGTATACCTTTCAGAACAGGTGTTTTCTCCTCCTGAAGACATTTTCTGTTGACAAAATAGTGGGGCTGGTACTTTACAGTGACTTAACCAAACAATTTTTTTTTGTCTTTTGTCATGGTATTTAAATAAGGGAAACAAAGATTTCAGTCAGTTGAAGGAGTTAAAAGTTTGATGAGATAAAACTGTACTGCAACTGCAGCTGTGAAAAGACTGTGTTAAGAAACAGGATGGTTGTGGTTTGCTGTGAAAAGTAATTTTCCTGTTGACCATTTTTTTTAGACAGGAAGTTGAAGAACAAAGCAGCATTGGTCTTAGCTCTTTATTAAGAGTCTCCAAAATTTCTTATACTGAACTTTAGTTTAAGAAACTTAAGAAATTACAGTATTTTGTTCACAATTTTTTATTTGATAATCAGGAACGGCAAACATGCACAATTCTGAAGGGAAAAGTTCAGAACTAAAATGGACACTGTCTATGTATAACTCATACTTCTCCGTGGAAGTTTGAAATGACAGAAGTAACTCATCAGTTAAGAGTTAGAGAATTTCTATCAGTTCATATTTTTTTGCATTTGACACAGTAGTTCATGTGCAGCCAATTTTACAGTTCCCTTTGTGTAAGTCTGTCAGTCAGCTTCCCCTTTGGTTTCCATGGGTCACTCACGCAACAACAGGAAAGAGAATTTTTTTTTAAATAGGAGAATGAAACCCACGAACACTAGAGGCAAGGGTAGTGCCCAAAACCACATTGAGCTCTATTATTTATTCAACTGGTTAGAGTACAAGATGGTATTTCTTTCCCTTTTTTTCCATCTCTTCAGTCACTATTAAGGTCCTAAATCAAAAAAAAAACAACTTCTCAATTCAAGAAAATACTTAATCACATACTTAAAGTTAAGGGCATGTTTAAGTGATTTCCTGAATTAGAATCAATGTAAATCACTTCCCTTTTTGTTCCTTGCATGTCATGGAGTTTGCATTGCTGTTTTTTACAGTGCTATGGGGTATGGACAGACATAACATTTGAGATGCTTCAGAAATGGAGCATTTCAGCTGCAGACAGATGTCCAACCCCTGGCCCTTCCTGCAGCTGGAGCACTTTGAAATTGCTGTGACTGCAAGCAGCCGTGTGCACTCCAGCCAGCTCTCCCCAGGATGGGAGGGAGGGGAGGTGTTGTGGGGAGTGGAGCAGACTGTCAATGGCGCTGCAGTCCCTGGTCTCCCAATGTCAGAGTGCTCTGGTGTCTGCTCCAGCAGGATTGCTCTAGGTGCTCATGCAGAGCACCCCCTGGTGGAAGTGGAATAGAAGAAGCCCATTGCACACACCATCTGTCAGAGCTAAGAGATCTGCAGCTTCCCAGCTGGAGGAGGGAAGCGGGGAGGAATGAGGCCCCCATGGTGAGGGAGGGAGTGGGGCAGGGCAGGGTTGAGGGGGAAGGGATTTGCCCCACGTGCAAACTGGCCCCAGGTCTCAGAGCAGGTGGAGGGGAGAAGAAGGAGGCAGCGGGAGCTGAGGAAGGTGCTGCCGAACAAGGATGAGCCTGCTGTAGCCCTGCCAGCCCCTGCAGAGGCCAGGGGGGAGATCGGTGGGGGGCCGGCTCTGGTGCTTGGGGCTGGACTCAAGGTGGGAAGCTCAGGACAGGCTAGTGCAGGCCCATCCCCCAGGAAGGCACCACTGGAGCCCAGAGCGGGACCAGACAGGCCTGGTGCAGTATGGCCACAGGCAATGCAGTGCTGAGACCAGACATGCTGAATGCATGGCACAGCACCACAGAAGGAGGGGGATGGGGGTGGGTTGGGACTAACACCTGGAAGGCTGCTTGTCATTGGCTGTTCTCTCGGGCTGGCAGTGAGGGCAGCTAATCGCATGCCACAGCAGTGTTGGGGGCTCTGCCACTCGACTCCACCTTCCCAGAGGAGCGGGGACATGAATCAGGCACCAGCACTTCTGCCCGAGCAGGCTCCACCGCCTGCACTGAGCGCGGCAGGGAAACTGAGGCAGGAGCCTGGTGGGGGGAGGGGCACGTGGAGGTGGTGCCTGCTTATGCCCTGCCCAGATGTGGCCAGTGCCCACCCCAAGTGACGCAGCCCTAGGCCCTGCTCCCCTTCATGGGCTGAGGTTCTTCTCACAGTTGCAGGACCTGCTGGGGCTGCAGTGGGTAAGGCAGATAAGCTGCCTCAGGGCCCTGCCACTGCTTCCCTTCCAGCCTCCCAGAAGGGGGTGCAGAGCCCAGAGGAAGTGGGACCGGGGGTGTGAATTGGGCTGCGCAGTGGCAGGGGGCACAGCAGGGGATGGAGGGGGATTGTCCCACTCAACCAGCCCAGCCCTGGTGGCAAGGGGCACAGCTCAGCCCAACCACATGCATCCCGCCACTCCTGCATCCTGCCACTCCCTATAGTAGAGCCTCTGACAGTCAATCTCAGTTGGCAGAGGAGGTGTTGAGCATGCTTGCGCTCAGCACCCCCAGACTGAGATCAACTGTCGGAGGCTTCTTGATCTACCAGTCGATCATGAACGACTGGTTAGTGACCACTGCCATAAGGTCCGACTGCTCCACTAAGCTGATCAACCCTAAGCTGATTTAACAATTGTGCATCTTACAGTGTAAGGTGTAACAAGGCCCTGAGATGGCTTTACAAGTAACAAGGAAAAGATGGAGTTTCATCTTAAGAGAGGTCTATTTCTAACAAGGCTTTTCTAACATATTTAAAATGTGTAGTAGCTGTGGAAGGGTATTTTGGGCCTGAAAGGTTGTCTAAATCTCTCCCGACTATGCAGCTGGTCCAATAAAAAATCCTTCCCTTGCATGTTTCCTGGGCCATCAGAGCTACAACATCACTCCAACATTAGCTTAAACCCTTTAGTCATTTCTAAGTTATTAGAGAATTGCCAGGTAGTGACTCAAGTCCAGATGCTAACAAACAGGTTAGATCATATAGTTTTGCTTTTGCAGTATTAATCAGATCTAATCAGCATATTTCATTTAGCTTGAGATGGATTTGAAGTAGAACTTGTTTTATCCAAATTCTATCTGGAGACCTTAAAAATAACACTGTGGTTGGAAAATGAGATTGGCATTCCTCTGAATTACTACTGCAAGAGTAGTATCGCTGCTGGCAGGGAGGCCTGGAGGTTAATATATATTACCATGTAACGGTTTTACCTGTTCTGGGCCTTTATAATGGCATCTGCTGCTTAAGTATTCCATAGTTGTCTGTTGTAAAACCATTGGTGAGTGGAGATAAAAGACACCTGCAATATAAAGACAGGCAGGCAATTGTGGAATAGCCCCTGTCCAGAAATAGTCTCTCTTGCTGCTGCAGTTGTTGGTCAGATGATCTGAACTTTCCCTTGTTCAGCAGTAGTCAGCATGCTGACTCTCACTGCTTGCCAATTTTTGCCTGGCCCATCCTTTCAGCTCCTAATGCCAGGAGTTTCTGGGTCCTGTACACACAAGTTATCTCCTTATGGATTTCATAGATTTCATAGACATCAGGGCTGGAAGGGACCTTGGGAGATCATCGAGTCCAGCCCCCTGCCCAAAGGGCAGGAAGTCAGCTGGTCT
>NW_017728949.1:40861764-40893527 GCF_001723895.1 Crocodylus porosus
GGTATCAGTTATCAGTTGACCCATTTGGTTTAGCAGGGGTCCAACGTTGCCCTTGCTTTTCCTCCGGCTCCCCACATATCTGAAAAAGGATTGGAGGTGAAGTCTCAGTGATAGCATCCCAACTCTACTAGCCTCATTTTAAAAAGGCACCATTTCTATCATCTCTTTTAAAGTGGAGTAGACAACTTCAGGTGTTCTCCAATTGAGAGCAGCACTTTGTAGAGGAAATTAACAGGCTTCTTCAAGGTTGGTGATTCAGTGATAGAATTTTCACCTGCCATGCAGGACACCTGGCTGCAATTTCTGGCTAATTCCTACATTCAAGTATGAGGTCAAAACTCATGACCCTTTAGGTCCCTCCTGACTCTGATTCAAAGAAAAGAAGGCATTTCTGGAGATGACATTTCTTTTACACTACCAGCACCCTTCATATTTTCATTTCATTCTCTGTACCGTTCTAAGGGTCTTCTGGCCATAGTTGGATATGGCTAATATTAAAGGCAACTTAAAGCTAAAGCAATTCTGAACACAGCCAGTGTTCTCAACACCCATAATTCTTTAGAATGGAAAAAGAACAAATAGAAAAGTTGTAGTATGTGGCAGGGGACAAAATACCACCTATAATCCTAAACTCATAGAAAAGTAGGACTAGAAGAGACTTTCAGAGGTCATCTAGTCCAACCCCCAAAAGATGCAGGATCATCCTTATCCAAGCCTTACTATACAAATCTATTGTGTAACCTATTAGTAAAACTACACAGTCAATTCTGTCACCCAACGAGAAAGCCTAGCACCCTAACCATAGGTAAGGTAGCGGTGCAACAGTGTAAGCACTTTTGACTAAAAATACCCATCCAATTTGGTTTCTCACATCTGACTTAATATTTTAACCTCCAAGAGGTTTCTGAAGCAAGCCAAGGATGAAAATTTTACATTTAATCACTAAAAAAGAAAAAAAAATTCAGACCAGGAATGACACAGCAGGAGTTCTTTTTGCATGTAACTCAACATGTACTTAGCTGATTTCGCTCAGATGTTTTTCTTATGATCAGATGCCTTTGGGATGAAAAAGGAGACCAGGGAAGAAGCACAGTTCTTTCTTGGAGCTGCTTTTGGGGTGGTGGAGTTGTACATGGTTCTTATGCAGGGATAAGTGTCATGTTTTGCTCTCTTCCTTGGTAAAATTCAAGATGGTGTGTATTACAGCTTCTGAAAATTCTGGTGTTTAAATGACTCTGGTTAAAAGACTATGCCTTGTCAAAGCAAGAATTTAAAAGAGATGATAGAAATGGTGCCTTTTTAAAATGAGGCTAGTAGAGTTGGGATGCTATCACTGAGACTTCACCTTGCAGTCAGGAAAAAAAAATCTCACTGGATGCAACGTGAGTTTTTCATAAGCATTATTTATTACTGCATATTCCTAAAGTGTCTATCATCCTATTGCGTGGTGCAGAGTAGGAAGTTTGTAGCTAAATCCACCTGTGTTTGTGTTTGTGGATGGGCCTTACTGTTCACTGCTTGTTGGTGGTGGGCAAAAAAATAATCATGGTATGGCTTTTTAAAATTACATCTTTCCTGGTCTCAGCTGAAATTATCATAGTTGTAATCCACTGAGATCTTCTGTGTAGCCCCCAGTTTACGTATGTCACCACTGCATTAATCTGCACGTTTCTTTTCCAAGAGTTTAAAAAGTATGTTCTTCAAAGATGGTAGTGTAAAGGTGATGTTGTAGCTGTCCAGGAATTATGCAGGGGTAAGAATTTTTGGGGGGTAATCTCTTTTTTTGGGCCAACTGCATAGTTGAGATGAAGTTAGATACGTTTCAGATGCAAGGCACTTTTCATCAGGTCGGGGGAGGGAAACAAGCATAGCATTCTTCAAACACTGGTATGTATTGGGAAGATGTTGCAGATGCATCTGCTGGGTAAACACATGGTTTGTGGAGCAGGTAAAGTACTTCCCAAAGTTATGGATTTGTTACAATACTTTTCCCCTTTTTTTCTGACAGATTACACCATAAATTCAGGAAAAGTTGGACTTTAGACCATGCCTGTCCCTCCTCCTCCAGCTCCGCCCCCTCCCCCAACATTAGCATTGGTAAGTTTCATTTTAAGACTGTAGGATCACAGGAAAGAGTTTAGAAATACTCACAGGCTAAACCAATCCACATGCTAAACATGTATATTTTACAACTTTTATAATATTTAAAGGGTCAAGCAGAGACCATGAGCTTTGGATCCTCCATGATGCCTGGAGAATGCAGTTTTCTTTATCTTTCAGGAATAAAGCATAAGTACCACTGTTACCACTACTCATCGACAGCAATAGTGTCCATCCCTGAGGTGCCTCCACTTGTT
The DNA here is from genome assembly GCF_001723895.1 of Crocodylus porosus. Classification (NCBI taxonomy): domain Eukaryota; kingdom Metazoa; phylum Chordata; order Crocodylia; family Crocodylidae; genus Crocodylus; species Crocodylus porosus. The sequence continues at coordinate 40,864,122 of NW_017728949.1, forward strand.
TCATCCATCCAAAGTCATTTAGTTTAGTGTATGGGTTCTCAAGCTGAGGACCCACCCATGTTTCAGGAGGTGGTGATCATCACCTTACCTTTTAATAGCAGGTGGGAGAGGGATTCAGAATCTCTCCACTTTTGTAACAAGGGGACCAAACATAAGTTACATTTTTTCATGTGATTGGCCCCCTGAAAGTGCCCTACAGCCATGCTGTGACACGTGCACAGCTGCAGAGTGTTTTAAAAGTGGCCAATCACATGACAAGTTAGCCCTTATCAAATGAGGGATCAGATGAAGGCAATCCACTGAAGCACCTTAGGGATCTTCTATTCCCTTGTGTGATCGGGTGCTGGGATAATGCACGCCACCCCAGGGGCCCCTGTGCTTCGCAGCCCCTGATTGGAGCCCCCCACCTCATGGATTCTCCCTCAGGCCCCTCCCTCCAGCTCAGGCCTGGCAAACCCCAGCCTGCTGCTAATTTCCCCTCCCTTCTCCAACCTCTCTCTCTACAGACAGCACCAGAGCTGGGAGCAGGGGGGAGCAGGGCTAGGGGAGAGAGACTGCATGCAGGCAGTGGAGCTCGCTTCTCCCCCACCTTTCCTCCCCCCACTGACCCAACAGGCAAATGGTTGTTGGGTTGTGGGGGGGAGCACTCTGACTCATGGCACTTCATATAAAGCTCCATGAGTTAAAGTGGGGCCTTCACATCTGTCACCACCTATGGGGGCACTATCTGGCGAAGGTTAGAACCACTGGTCAAGAAAGTGCTTGTTTTATTCATTGAACAATAGCCTTATTTGTCCCCACTTCACTTCCTCTTTGTGCAGCTAGAGAAACTCATCCCACACCAAGGTCCTGCAGGGTCTCTCAAGGTCAACTTTCACCATTTCCTAGAAGAATTCCATATTCCTCACACGAGTCAGGAAAGTCATTCAGTCTTAAAACAAAAAAACAAAAAATTGAGAAGGCCTTTTTCTGCTAAACTGCAGTTAAGGAAATAGCATCAAAGAAGGGAAGCCTAATTAAACCAAGTCAGCCCCAACTCGTAATATTTGTTTTCCTTTGGTTGGAAGTCTTTGTTTTAGAATTTTACATATTTTTATATTTCATACAAAATATTTTTCCCAACTTCTGAATTTGTTACTTTCCTTGAATACTGAGGTGGCGATGCACACGTTACAAAAAAACCCAGAAGATATAGCCGAGTTTGTGAATCTAACACTTTTATTGGGAATCAAAAAAGCCTGTGATATTTGAAGTTGATCAACATTTTCAAACAAATTTAACAGAGAGAAAACAGTAGCCAAAAATTAGCTCCCTTCTTAATATCCAACATTTGGATATCAGAGGTTTCAGAATCTTTTTGTGTAGACAGATTATGTGGGCAACTTGCTCTTGTTCAGTCCCCCAAAATCAATTTGACACAGATTTGTCTTGGCTTCAAATTTGTCAAATACAATTCAGAGCATTAGATAGAAATCAAAAATGGTTTTAGGTAAGTAACCTATCTTCTGGAATGAAGGATGGGTTGAAATAGAAATAGATTTTAGAAGAATCTGTAATGGCAATGCTAACTACTCTTAGCACTTTGCTATAAGAGGGAAATGTATTTTATTCCTATTCAGTTAAAAATTGAGGGGCCAGTTGCCTCCTGTTTTCCAGTGGGCCTTTGCTGTTAGTTCTAAGGTTTTTTTTCACTTCTTTTATTTGTAATTTTACTTTACAGGCAAATACTGAAAAGCCAGCCTTAAACAGGTCTGAACAAGCAGGGCGGAATGCTCTTTTGAATGATATTAGCAAAGGAAAAAAGCTAAAGAAAACTGTTACTAATGACAGAAGTGCCCCAGTCCTAGACAGTAAGTATTATCCTGTAAATATTAAGTAGTTAATGTATCAGGAATTTAGTATACAGAAACATAGTTGTTTTATCATCAGCAAAGAGTTGTATAAGAAACTGGTCAAATAAAACCTTGCAAAAGTTATATAAGTAGAGATTTGCTATAGCCATGCATAGCTTTTGTCACTTGAAATATCAATTATGATTTATAACATTTTTGTATCCATTTGTACAGTAACTCTAGTAAGGCTATTTTAAAGAACAATACCATGTTTATTTTTCTGCCCACCATTGAAGTGAATAGTAAGACTGTATATAGCAAGTATGATGGTCTTCATTCTTGTTTGCATGAATTAATAAATGATGACAAAAAAACAGTCCCAAGTTGCAGCTTGCTGAATGCAGGCTTAAAACTACTGAAGCACTCTAGCGATGGAGGCGGAGGGAAAACCTCCTCCAGTACAGAGATTTAATGTTTTTTTAGCAAAAAAAGCATGATGGGATTGAATGCAATATGGGTAGAATTCTATAACCATTTGTGCACCTAAATGCCAGCTTTCTAGTTGCATACCTGGATGTTTTTGACCCTGTCTCTGCACTATGGATTTATAAGCTAATACAGATGCAGACTAAGCATGTGCAGTAGGCTACCTGACAGCCAGACACATATGAACTTATTCTGGATTTAACAGTCATTGGATAAAATGGATGAAGAGCAGTGCAGTGAAGAAACTTCTTCTCTTTTGGGAGCAGGCTAGAACTCAGGACCCACTGCTCCTTTCCAGGGCAACAGCCATGCACCCTTGAGCTTGTGTTCTTTTTTCTTTTCTATCTTCCTCTCTTGGCTGGTGGGGAACAGCTTCAAAAAAACCAATATAATGTTTGGATAATGCCTGATCTTTTTTGTGTGGTACTTAGAGCGCTGTGCTAGAAAGTCGCAGTTCAAATCTTCTGTAGGTCAGGGCCCTCAAACCCAGGCCTCTTGCTTCTTGGGCAAGTACCCTCACCACTCATGTACTGGGGCTAAAGCATATTTTTGTTAAGATAGGCTACTGTTCAGACATTCTTGTTTATGACTAGATTTCAGTATCTCTTTAAATATCACCATAACTAAAACCCAGAACCTCTGCTTAACCAAGAGATGCTCCTTAGCGGCGATGCTCCTTAGAAGCATACAAGTACACCATTCTGGGGTGATTCAGCTACAGCCAGTATTCCTTTTCAGTCTGGAGACGGAAAAACGTGGTTGCTCAGTCTGTTAGATAGCATTTTGAAGCACTGCAGCAGCTCAGCATAGCTACCTGTACCAGAGCAGTGTCTCTATCCAGCCAAGTGGTTACAGTGCTTCAAGAGACTACTTGGCAGATGCAGAGAGGACTGGAAAAGTTTAGCTACCCAGAACACTGGAAGGTAAAGAGAACCAAGAATAGTAAAGCTTGGTGTGTCAGTTTCCCAGTGATTGACTATGCTGTGCTGGAAGATGCTCATCACACCGGTGGGTGGCTCAAACCAGATTTTGGGAGTAGCAGTGATATTAGGAATCCAAGCAGACCTAGCCTAGCACATTTTAAGCCTGGATGTTCAGAAAAAGTGATGAGGGGGACACTGCATCACTGAAAGGACAGATCTTTTAAAAGAGAACCAGGGAAACCAAGCAAAGAAAATCTAGCATTTAGCAAATGTTTCATTTGGCTAAGTAGGTGTTTTGGATCTGCCATAGCAAGGCAAGCAAGGGGATTAAAGAAAGATGAAGCAGCAAAATTAAATGTGATGTGGTCTATTTGCTTGATAATATGAATTAATAATTTATAGTGAAAAAGGATCAGCTCCAGAATCATAGAGAAGTAGGGCTGGAAGGGACCTCCAGAGGTCATCTAGTCCAATGCCCTGCCTGAGGCAGGATCATTCCTATCCAAATAATCCTATACAGTCCATATTACCATCAATCCTGACACAACACAGACCTAATACCCTAACCTGCTGTAAGTAAACCAGGGAAACTGTGGAAGCCAATGATCTGTTCTATAAAAGGTTTTCAATATATGCTCAAGAGAACCCAGGTAGAGGGCCACTGCCCCCACCCCAGCTGCAGAGGAAGGTCTGTACCAATCTGACCGTGGGGTAAAAATATGCAGCAGGCTACAACCTACATGAATCAAAGTTGAATCTAGCCTAGAGTAATGAACAAAGAAGAGAGGTATAACTGAGCATTTCCACATAATACTTCTTTCTCCATGGGAGGGACCACATAATAATGCTTTTGATCCACAGCTATAAAAATACTTTAATTTAAAAAAAAAGGAACAATTATATAACAATTAGGCTAGATATCAGGAAGCACTACTTCACGGTCAGGGTTAAGCTAGATATCAGGAAGCACTACTTCATGGTCAGGGCAGCTTGGATCTGGAACCAACTTTCAAGAGAGGTAGTCCTGGCTCCTACCCTGGGGGTTTTTAAGAGGAGGTTGGATGAACATCTTGCTGGGGTTGTTTGACCCCAGTATTGTTTCCTGCCATGGCAGGGGGTCGGACTAGGTGATCTACTCGGGTCCCTTCTGACCCTACCAACTATGAAACTATGAAACTATATTTACCCACCTTTCCAAAGAGATACAGAGAAATGACTTGGCCAACGTCACCCAGTAAGTCAGCAGCACAGCAAAAACTAGAATCCTGCTCTTCTGACCGCCAGGTATGTCTTCATTCACTGGACCAGGTTTCACAGGAACTACTTCAGAGAAAACACTCCCATGTGCCATTTCAATGATACTACTCATATGAACAACAGATAAAAGAGTCTTTAAATAATAAAACCATTTCTGTCAGTCAGAGCTTTTCTAGGCCTGGAGAAAAAAGGAAAGCTGCAAAACTCCTTTTTCTAGATGGGCCTTGCTTAAATAAGTGTTTATGGCGGCAATATCACTGCCATTGAGGTTTGGGCACATTCAGCAACTTAAAACTTCACAGACCATTGACAGGAAGGACATCTCTTACCCCTCAACTTGCTTATTAACACAAGCTGGAGAAGGATTAGGCATGAAAACCACAAAGAAACAAGACAAACATGAAGGTGTGAATGAAAATCATGTGGAATTCTCATAGCTCCAGTTTATTCTAGTCCCAGGTTCTACTTGGTGTCTGTTTCACAGTCCTTTAGTCCAAGGTGATAAAAGGAAAGAGAGGACCTAGTCAAACACACTGACTATGTTTAAATCTTCTGTTTTTTATTTCAACAGAACCCAAAGGCTCTGGTGGCGGCGGTGGCGGCAGCAGCAGTTTTGGAGGAGGCGGTGGTGGAGGAGGTGGCGGTGGTGGGGGTGGTAGTGGCTATGGAGGAGGTGGGCCACCTGGTTTAGGAGGGCTGTTTCAATCAGGAATGCCAAAGCTCAGATCTGCAGCGAATCGAGATACTGGTAAGGCAGATTTCCCAGATTCTTGATGAATTCAATAAGAATAACAATGTTTTTCTCAGCCATGATATTACTTAAACCTCTATGCAAAACCTGTTGGCTCAGGTAGTTCCTCCAAATCCACTTAAACAAAAAGACAACTGAAATAACAGTGAAAGTTTAACTTTAAACTTTCAAGTGAGTAAACTTGAAAGAAAATGTATGGTCACTCTTGTACCTCAGTCTTTCAGACTTTCTAAGTATTTGAGCCCATCCCTTGGGTGTGAGGCAGGGTGTTAGCAAAACAATTTCAGCTTTAAATTTGATTTTGGGTGCTTCATATTTAGTGCTAGTTGTTTGAGGTATTTTGTGGGGGAAGTTAAGACTCCTTCCTTCCCCCACCCCCAAGATATTAACTGAAAAATTAAAATCTGAGGCAAGATGCCAACAGCTGAGTACAGTAATAAAGGCCCTCTTCCATGTCTGCATACTTTCAATGTGTGACTTCAAAAGAATTCCAAATTAGAACTCTGTTAAACACAAGGGAAGCAGATCTACTCCCAAAATGGACAGTGCACTTCAACTCCAGAGAGACATAATTATCCAGTTAGGGAATGAGGTAAGTATCCCAGCAGGCTGGTATGTAAGCTGTCATCTGCAGTATGTCCTAACTGGGGTTGCTTTCATCTATATTTCACTGCTTTCAAAAGGAGCAACAGTGAGAATTCTTTCCCATGAACAAACATTCTGTGACTGGAAATATTTATCGAACTGAGGATGCACTAATTGGCACTGGTTGAGGAAGAACTGGGCTCTAATGTTTATAAAGCACTATTAAATTGCCGTACATATTATAGATCTACACTAATCTTTCAGCACATGTTGATATGACACAGTGCTGGAGAGCTGGTGTTATCTCTTGTGTCATGGCCTATTTTGGGACATCTTAATCCAAATGTTCTTGGCATCACAGGCCAGTGTTTCTTCAACAGCAAGGCTGTGTTTCTCTGGAGAATACACAAACAAACCAATAGAAAATGAGAATTAAAAAGGGAAAAAAAGAGAATCCATTTTGCCCTATGTTTCTATTCTGTTTCTTTTGCTGAGTTCTGTCAAATATTGATTACTTTTAAGATCAGTTTGCCAATGATTGAAAATCTCGAAGAAGGTTTCTCCAAAGAAAACCTCTTTCTTCTCATGCACTTGATCAACATTTGCATCAAGGCAGCATAAATATTTATAAAATTTGCAGTAGTCTGTGATGGTTTTAGTCTATCAAAAATAGTCCTCTCCTTGAAGTCTTCCCATGGTAAAACAACAGTTACTCTGGAGTTGCTGCCACACATTTATTAAACTATCAGCTTGGCAAAATCCTGAAGACTTCAGTCACTACTTATTCATTTCTTACTCAAGATAAATTCCCATGAAGCAAGGACTTCAAGATTCACCTATTGTGAAAATACGTTGTATAATTCTTAGTTATTTACTATCTGTTGCCGCTTGACCAGTTCACTCAAGTGTGACTAGCCTTTGCCTGTCTTTTATTCTCAGATTCTGGAGGAAGCAGACCACCAATACTACCACCAGGAGGAAGAACAACATCTGCCAAGCCCTTTTTACCTCCAGGGGGTGCAGGGCGATTCCCAGGACCACCACCTTCAGGGCCAAGAACTGCTGCTCCTGAACCACAAAGAAACCGAATGCCTCCTCCAAGACCTGATTTTAGTTCCAAACATGACATGGGACCCCCTCCAGTGCCCAATACTCCAAGACCCATTCCGTCAGGTCTACACAACAGAGGGTCCCCTCCTGTTCCAGGATTAAACAGGCAAAGCAATACAGTACCTACTCCTCCACCTTTCCTAGGAAACCGAAATGCAGGATTTGGAGGATCTGTTCGCCAGTCAACTTCAAGTTCCTCATCCCCTAACCGGCCTCCCCTTCCTCCTACACCTAGCAGGTCAACAGATGACAAGCCATCACCACCACCACCACCTCCAACAGGAAACAGGCCACTCCTCAACAGGGAAAGTTCCTTACCACCTCCTCCACCTCAGAATAATAAACCTCCCGTTCCTTCCACACCTCGACCATCCCTTGTGTCACAGGCTCCCCCACCACCTCCTAGCCGACCAGGCCCACCTCCAGTTCCACCCACTTCCAGTGGAAATGATGAAATGCCACGGCTTCCGCAAAGGAATTTATCTCTAGGTTCTCTTTCTTCACCCAGTTTGCCAGGGGCTGGTCGTTCTTGTCCTCTTCCTCCCCCTCCAACTGAGAGACCACCTCCTCCCATAAGAGATCCACCTAGCAGATCAGGTAAGGCAATTTATATGATTTCAGCTGAATGGACCACACTCATAGTGGCTGAAATAATTGTATTGTTACAAGTGTTGTTGTGAAATAAATAAAGTACTTTGAATAACTTCAGTTTACTTCATGATTATCCCAGCATAATATGGGCTGTAGATTTAAATAGATTAAAATGTTTTGCCATAGAAACTGGTGCATAGTACCAAATGCCAATTAATATTAACAAATTGTAGTTTTTCTTTCACAGAAAAAGAGTAATCAACTTTCTGTTTCACCAACATTGGGCATGCCCCCTTAGAAGTAAACAGACAAACTTGAATTAACTGTCACAACCTTTGTTCAGCAGTTACTTTCCCAGAAAATGGGTCTTTTTGTTACTACTACATACCTTTCTGCACTTAGACTGATTACAAAGACCATCCCACCAAACTTATATTTTAACAGTGTAAAAAAATAAAGTCTTTGTATATTCATTATTATTGTTGTAGTTAATAGTGGTTACAAAATTGTATTTCTCCACTACGTTCTCTGGTACAGAAAACTCCTTTTACCTTGGGGTCCAATTAGGTGAGACTCTTTTCTCCTGAAAATTAGTACAGTTTAGGGCAGCTTTCACATGAATAAAAGTTTGCAGAATTCAGCCATCTGCATACTAATTATTGTAATAAGAAATGTATCCAACAGCAGTTAAACATAATGACACTTTTTCTGCCTAAATAAACCATGGTGATATTTTATAATACACTTCGCATTCATTTATGACCATAGGGGTTGCTGTTACCCTGACCTTACCCTATTCTGTGTGAAATAACTAGTGCTTCTGCCCCTAAACATATGTGTGCCTTACATGAACCTTAAGAGATCTATCAAAGACTACATCCATCTATAGGCAGCCTTCCAGCTTTTAACAACCCAGGCAACAACACAGGTCCCTGACAATGTAACACCTGTGGTAGCTTTGCTGCCAAACAATCCCAGGCTGGCCACAGAAATGCTCCTTTGTAGTTTCACGGAGGGGTGAACTGTCCTCATGTAATACCAGCCCAGTCATCATTCATAGGATGGATCAAAGTTTCAGAGGGTGGCTGTGCTTATTCAGACAGCTACCTTAATTTCTTTCCGTATAAACTCTGTCTCCACTTTTCCAGTGTGTTTTGTAGGGCTCCCTTGTTCAGAGATCAGCACAGACTGCTAATAGTGATTTTCTTGATCATATAGGAAGTAGAGGGAAATGGTGGTTGTATTTCTTTTAATGCAACTCTGCAGTATGACAATGTTAGATAAAAAAGAGAAATATTCGGAAAGATATTAAATGAGCCCTCACTAATCAAGCATCATTCCAGGAATGCAAGCTGCAGTACCTCATAAATGCAAACCACAAAATCAAGGAATTTCTTGCAACTTTTTTCATGTTTTCTGACAGCACTGCAATATCTGCTGATCTTAAAATATATATATATATCTGTGACTAGATTTGATCAGGATGGAGGAATGCTTAATAAAAAATAATAAATAGAATCTCAAATCTCCCAATTGTCCCACAATGTGTGGGAGGCCTTTTATGTTGGATCCTGGCATTTTATTTTGCCAGTTATTCGAATGCACCAGTATTGGAAATGTTACAGTCTGTGCGTGAGATCTGTTTCCAATTTAGAGGTAGATGGATATACTCCAACTACAGCAGAACATGGCACATAGCAAATATTTGTATAAGCAAGAGAACTGATGCTACACTGCTTAAAACTTCTGCAATTGGATTGAATTTTACTTTACCCCACACCACTAGTAGGATTTATTCCCGACACCCTGAGTGGATCACACTACTGCAAGGAGGATCCTTACTTAAGGTCTGGCTTGAAGGAATGTGGCATGAACCAGATTCTCTTACATTATATTGATGCTTAGTTGTAGCTTCAACTCTGTAGTCAGCATAAGTTTGAGGGGCTTGAGAGCTGCTTTAAGATGGTATAAGGGAACTACCATTGCAGAGGAAGGTATACAAAGATGAGCTTTATACATGAGCAGTAAGTAACCTGCACGTCTGCAGAGGAGCCATGCTTTCAAGAGATGGTGAATCAGGAAAATAATTTTGAAAGACTGCATTACTGCATCCTGATTCTTCCCTTTGACTAAAAGGGCAAACTGGACCCATGTCCTACTTCTGGCATCCACCCAATAACCTCTGTCTTATTTGTTAGTCAGAGGCAGTGATACAAGGCAATAAACACTCTGAGAATAATGGAATGTTATACACAATATGGTATATATTTGTTTCTTTCTCTCTTGATCCAGGACCACTTCCGCCTCCTCCTCCTTTAAGCAGAAACAATAGCACTTCACGGGCATTGCCTGCTACTCCACAATTACCTTCCAGAGCAGGATTAGAAACCCAGAGAGGTGGAGTAAGGCCTCCACTTCCTCCTGACAGACCTGGCTCTGGAGCTCCTCTACCACCACCTCCACCCTCATCAACAATCAGAAATGGGTTCCAGGACTCGTCATGTGAAGGTGAGCTGTGCTTCTCGGGACCTCTGCCTAAATAAAAACTAAATAAATATTTGAGAATTTGGCCCACGGACCTAGGTGTAAAATGATACTTTGGTCCTAATTTTGAACTCTCAGCAGTCTTTTCTAGGGGTATTCCTGATTGACACAAGTATAATTTGAGTCCAGGGCAGACCTACCTGTTTGGGAATTAGGTAAATGCTATCTGCAGAAACCAGACACATACAGTCAATGATACTGATATGATCAAACCAGCAGTTGAGTAGGGTTTGATTTAAGCACTAGGCAACAGAAATAACTCTTCAAAAGTAAACTAAAAAAGGAAACGTATTTGCCCTTTTTTTTGCTTCTTTGTGTATGATGTAAGACCTGAAGAATCTATTTTCTTAGTATTTATGTTAATTCAGGTTCTCTCTCCCATGAAACTGTTTGGAAGGCTCAACTACTTGCATAATGAAATCAGGAGAAACTAAATGCTGAACAACAGAGAAAGGAAGGAATAGTTAGGCCTATGTTTGGAATTTTAATTTTTTTTTTTGATAATTCTTATTTAAATAGTACCTATTGAACAATTGGGATAAATGGTATACGTGTTAAAGCAAGTAGAAAAGGATTTTAAACAATCCTTTTGAACACTCTTTATGTTCAATCAGTGGGAGTTTTCCTTATATAAGCAATGCAAAACTGGGTTCCAGAACAAATGATTCTGCCATGAGCTGCTGGTGAAATTTATTCAGATCATTGCTCTCTTACTCAGTACAAAAAACAACATGATAAGACTGTTGTCATTGCAACATGCTGAAGTGATCAAAAGGCAGGAAAAGACATAGTTAAAGCTACAAGTGCACCCTAGTGCACCTGTATTCAGATAAAATGACAAAATGCAGATTATTCTTTCCATTATTTTGGTAGCAAAACATATCAGCTCTTTTTACTCTTAACATATTATTGTGGTCCTGTAATATAAATAAGGGTATCAACATATTATCTAGGTAGTCAATGAATATGAATTCTGTGTTTTTATACATCTTGCATAAGTTGTATACTTTTTTTTTTTACATTGAATTTTACCACAATGGTTATTAATTCTTATTCTATCCAAAACAGATTTTCAACTAGAACCTTTCATGATGATTGTACATTTTTATATAACTATTCTGTGACTGGCAGAAGATTAAAAAGTTTTTTTTTTCTCTCCAGATGAGTGGGAAAGCAGATTTTCTTTCCATCCAATATCTGACTTGCCCCCTCCAGAGCCATATGTACCAATGGCTAAAAGTTATCCCAGTAAACTGGCAAGGAATGAAAGCCGAAGTAAGTTGGGTTTTGTTAATTTTTGCTTTGATTTTGCATTTCTTTGCTAATTATGGTCTTTAAGTGGTACAGTGATGAGAGTGGAATAACTACCTTCATTGAGCAACATTCTCAGTAAGAAATATGTCTTCCAGTACTGTATTTATTTGAATCCAAGATGAGGGGTTTTGTCCCAATAAATACTGGGGGGCAGGTCTTGTCCTAATTTTGAGTACCAGTCTGAAGTTCATCTCTGGCTTCTGCTCCAGACTAAGGGCTGAAGTCAGAGCTGATCCACTGCGAGCCCTAGGCCAGAGTGAATCATGCAGTGGGGGAGGGGGCTTATGGCAGGGGAAGCATGGGGTCATCTTAAATTCAAGGTCATCTTGGATTCAGGTAAACACAGTAATTGAAAATAATTGGAAATAAGTAGTATCTGTATCTAGTTGGCTTCTCTTAGAACACAGCTGTATAAAGCTTGGCTCCTGAGCCAAAGGCAGCAATCTGACTTCAAGCACTACAAGGAGAGGAGCTCCTGAGGGTGATGCTGCTGGTGGGAAATCCCCAGGCAACAAAGGTACCCTGGAGAGCCGGAGGGAGACAGCTGAGAGGAAAGTAGGAATTGCTGTTGGTGGCCAAAGACCCAAGACTGGTGTTTAAGTTTAGTGTTGGTCATTTTGTTTATGTTGACCATTGTGGCTGTGAGGCATGAGCATGGCTGTAGGAGAGAAGGGAGGCCACAAAGGGGTGCCCATGGGAGAGGGCACTGTTAAGGATAGATTTGTAGAAGGTAGTAGCCCTACAAAGCCACAAGAGATGCCAATGTGGCACTCGGTAGTTTGAGTTCCAGCCAGGGTCTAGTGGCTTGCACTCGGGTAGGGCTGGGAGTCCAGTGAATAGCATAGTCAGAGAGAGTGAACTGTAAAAGAGGACAGCCAGCTGAGGGCATCAGAGAAGGAGTGGGCCCTGAGAAAGGAAGGGTGCTAGAGGAAAAACAAGCCCCAGGAATAGAGACACATATGGTATTCACTGAGGCCAACAATAAAAAAAGAAGCTTTGCTCAGAGAGCTGAAATAAATGATCAGGCCAGACCATGATGATGAGATCAGGGCAGAGTGACACACCCAAGGCTCGCTCTGTCATCCTGATGTCAGCCTCCCAAGTTAATATCAAATTTTACATCAAACTGTAAAATTAGGCAGTAAAATAGGGCAGTATCCTGAGAAAGCCAGAGTGTGAGAACAGAATTAGTGCAGCCACAAGGAGACACCATGGCTGTCTTCAGAGGCAGATCCTGCTACAACTACTGTCCCCCGATTTCTGCCGACTCCTGGCTGCACAAGCCAGTCAGCCAACCTAGAACTCGCCCTTCTACCTTATGTGTGAAAGTACAATTCTTATTAAATTCAGCGAAGGTAGCTGGAGTATTTTGGAGGTCAAAATTGGTATTAATGAGCAAAAAGAATTTAATGGCTGAGATGAATTGAGCAGCCACCCCAGGCACTAACATGGCAGAGTGAAGGTAAGTGGTAAATAACTCAACCAGAAAGTCCATGCAATGCTATCAATAAAATAAAATGTATACAGTACCATACTTACTTGAAAATAAGATGACCCCCTAATAAGTGGATTCTATGTATGGAAAAATTATAAATTTGTTATCATTTTCCAGGTATAGAATTTTATCACTGGAGGTTTGCTACAGCAGAGAAAATAAATCTGGGAGGGTCAGGTGGCCCCCTTGCCCTCTGCCCCTAACTCCTTCCCTCTGTAGCTCCTTCCCCAGCTGCTTACTGTCAGTCAGACTGGGCTTTCCCTGAATACATGGAAGTGAGAAGCAAATTTGAAAACACTTATTTTAATATAAACATGCCTAGAATACTTTGCATATAGGCAAATTCTTATGGGTACCCATAGACTTAGTTAATCCAGAAGTGGTGCCTTTTACCACTTTTGAAACTGCTGCAAGTTTTAACACAGGTACTCCATAAACAAAATAATAAGCAGCTCTTTTGTACTTACTTATAGAGAGTACAAACAATGCATAATATCAGTCCAAAGCCAAAGGCTCCTGATTTACCATATAGTTCATTGGGCTCCAGATATGTCCCCCACAAAGGATCTTTGTGCTGATTAGCCCCCACCCCACCCCTTCCCACTTACGACTGGAACTGGGTGCTCTTGTCACAAGTCCTGGGATCCTCCAAAAAATTATATGCAGATGAAGCACAGGGCAGCCTGGTCCAGCTCCAGCTCTTGAAGGGCAAGGTCATACTAATCATTTGTTATGGGCAACATTGAGATTTTGGGTAAGCTGTTTGGGACCCCATTTGGTTATATTTGCCAGACATTTCAGGCTGGTAAAGAAACAGGAATAATTGGAAATGGGAAAGAAAGGCATAGCTCAGCTGTGGGAGTGTAGAGGAAGTCAAAATATAATCAGTGTAGCAGCTCCCCACGGCCTGAGAGTCAGTGCTGAGAGGAATTGTGTGCAATGAATATTACTATATTTTTTTATTCAGGTAATTGATCGGTTCCCAATAATTTTGTGGCAATGGGAACCAACCAGGTGGGTTGCACCCTTGTCTGCTTGCAGACAGGACTCCCTACAAGAGTCTCATGCTTAGCTTCCCACTGGCCAGCTTCCAGTGAGATGATCTTGGCTACACACCAACTTTATGGAAAGTTGACTCCTCCCTGCTTGCTCCTGGCCATATGGCTAAGGGCAAGCAAAACTCAAGGGCATTTGAACACCAAGCCTCTGGGCATGGGCCTGCACATAGGATGCCCGCCAAAAGATTTGGAAGAATCTGAAACCCCAGGCAGGGGTGGAGGATGCTTGCCAGTAGTAGGGCCACATATGGTTCTTGAATGACTCATGGATTTGGAATTGATTTGGCTGATTTGACTTTGGACATGAAAAATTTTCCTTTTAAAAAAAAAAAAAATTTTGTGGCAATGGAGAGCTGCTTTCAAGCTTTTCCCCTAGTGCGGTGGGGGCATCTGAACTCTTAAGGCTTCTGGGCCTGCGGCTTGCATGTAGGGTGCCACCGAAAAAAAAAAAGTTCCCATCAGTATGTTTGCCCGGTATGGACCATGTATTTTATTGACATGCTCAGTGTTGGCTGCATTTAATCAGCTTCATAGTTGGTTTTGATTGCTGAGCATATGCTGCTTTGTGCAGCAGTTTAATGATAGATAATGAATTTAGTGAGGTTTCCTTGTATGCAGGTGTAAACAAGGGGCTTCCCCCCACCCCCATGTCAACCATATTCAAGTAAATATGGTAAGTATTTTAAATTAGTAGTTCTCCACAAACCTTTTAATGAGTAGCTTGGGTGTGAGCTTCTGCATGAAACAAGTACAACCTGCTGAATGCAACAATCTTGCTTTCTTTCCTAGGTAGCTCTGCAAGAAAGGAAAGAGGTGCCCCACCACTTCCACCTATACCGAGGTGAAGTGAGTTCAGGCCCTTCTCAAGATGACTGCTGTTTTTAATTTTTATAATTACTTTTCATGTCCACATCATTTAAAAGATGGCTTTTTTATTATTATTTCCATATTTGACTTGTGGGTTGGAGTAATTTTCTGAATCTCTATTACAAAAGTGTTTTATGAATTATAGTTGTTTAGGATTATCTTTTTTTCCTTGTTTGCTTAAACTGTAGGCTGTCATAAAAAAGCATTTTGAGAGGACAACATATGGCAATACCTATGTAAGCGTATTGTTGCGGTTCTCTTACTGGTGAACTGAATAGGTCCTTGAATTCAGAAAAAGCAGGAGCAAACCCACTACTAGTTTTGGGTGCTGTGGTTTTACCATTTGAGCTATGAGATACAATTTTGAGTTCTGGATAAAAACTCATCACCTGGGAATGCTCATGAAGTGAAGTTCCCTTGTAACTTTTCTTTGTATGCTTCAAAAACTATCCAGCTATGTGAATTTGCTGCTCAGAAATCAACCAGAATTCTCTTGACCACAGGTTAGCTAGTAAATATATTTACTACGCTACTGAGGGCATACTGGGCCTCTAAGGAGAACAAGTATTTCTAGCCTTTTTTGGCCAGAGGAAGGATTGCCACAACACAGAGGGGGAAATCCCACAAAGAGAAAAAGAAATTGTCAGAGTTTAGAAGTGTTTAAACAAATAAACAAAAAGTACCTTTTATTGTCCTGCTCCCTTGTTTTGTAACATTCTTATGCTTTTTGTTATATATTGAGTCTTTTCTTTGGAAGTCGACTATGCCACAGTTATCCATGTCCTCAGAACTGGATAGCTCAAGGCTACATCACTGTCTGTGCCGGATCAAGAGAAGTGGGGTGTATTGGCTGCCATACTTTGCTCAAGGTTCTAGCTCTGCATCCTCTCTCCAGGCTATCTCCTAAGAGGGATTCAGGAGAGATCTGAGGAGTTTTCCCTTAATAGAAGAACAATAATTTTAAGACATTGGATGATTGACACATTTGTACAATTGTTTTTAAATATTGTACATGAGCAGCAAGTGTTTGGTTGAATTAGTGTGTTTTATAGACTGAGATAAACAAATGTAAAAAGCCATTGGAAACTATAGAAGGACTATGATTCTGGATCTGAACTTGATGGACGAATGTATTTTTATCGGCTGGACTCCCGAAAGTTAGTTTTGAAGAGCTTCTTTGCCCTACCTCCTCAGTGCTATTGGACTTTCTCGGTGTGCTCCTTGGAGTCTATAAGGTATCCTTTACTGCTGGTTATGTTTCATATTGTGTGACTCGTTAAATCAGAAGTAGTGGTTATGTAGGTTAGAGAATAAATTGGATAAATTGCCAGCTTTGTTGGCATGGAAGATATGATCCTGGAGGAAGCTCTGTGAAGAGATTATAACATGAAACTCAAAGACCTACGTTTGAAACTCTGGGATTCTTAGAAAGGAACAGAAATATCTACAGTGGGACCGTGTAAGTGACCATGAAGATCCAGATCCCTGCCTTACAATCTGTTCAGTCTCACAGAGAAGCATTAGAGTAGGATTTGGTACATAACAAATTGTTTTTTCTATTATATGTTTACAAAGTCATATTTGAATTTTTACCTATGATTGTTTACTATTACATTCTTTTATTTTTTACGTTTTAGTATCTAACAACTTGTTTCTGAGACACGGTCCATGGTCCTGACCCTGTAGTGAATCGCACCCAGATGCATCTAATTGAAGAATCAGGGCCATGAGGGGGTTTTTTGCGCAGACTAATGGCAGCTCTGTGTTTGAAATGTATTAAAGAATCAAGCCCATTTCCTAGCAGTTGACCTGTAAATGTATTAACCAGTAACATAAAAAGGGTTAGCAGGGCACCAGCTCCTGGTGCCAACACAGAGGGGTGCCAGAATGGCAGCCCCAGTGGAATCCATGCTGTAGCAATAGTAGCAACCCTACACCACTACCAGCAACAGCTGGGGCACAGGAACACTGCACTGCGGCAGCCAGGGACCTTGAGTTCCCCAGGACAGGTAAGACTCCTGCCCTCACTCCTCCCTCTATACTCAACACTCACCCTGGTGCTGGGTGGCACACTCATCCCCTACCACCACCTCATCCCACTGTCCGACATGGTTTTGCCCAGGGTGCAAATCCTGCTAGGTACACTTCTGATATTAACAGCATTTTAAAGAATGGCACTTAAACTTATGGGTATGAAAACTGCAAGCCTGCCTTTGGCAAGCTCTTGTGTGAATGTAAATCCAAAGAAGATATAAAAGATCTAGTGATATTTATTGGATAAAATATTGTATTTGTGTTGTTAAATTGAAGCACTTAAAACTTTCTGAAGCATGATGTTACAAAAATGCAGAATTCTTAATTACCATGCCAAAGTCTTAATAAAATATATGAATAGTTATGCATTGTAAAAACCGAGAGAAATTCCAGAAGTTAAACATCTTTATAATTTATCTGCTTACAAGACTCATTGACATATTCAAAGAAAAAATGTTATGTCATTAGGCTAGCTGCCTCCTCCAGCTACAGCATTCTACATTCTGAAACCATAACAAAGCCTTAGCAGATTAGTGTTGGTCTAATTTTACAATGTGGTGTGGCCTTCAAGGAACTAATCAAGGAAAAATGCACTTATTTTTTGGGAAACTCTGGCTTCTTTTTTAAAAGCACTTTCTCGGCTACTGGAACATTCTTCAAAATGCCTATGCCAAACATTTATAAAATATTTTTAATAAAAGCAAAAATAGGCATTTTCTATCAAAAGTATAGCTTTTGCTGTAAAATTCACCAGATTTAGTAAAGAGCAATGCAGTATTTTAGCATTCAGTATATCTCTTTGTATACACACAGATATTTACAATATAATCAATATTAAGGTATTTATTTTACTATGCAATGTTTTTTAAAAATTATATAAAAGCAGAAAACAAAACTGCTTAATAGAATGGTGCCTTACTACTTTGTTAATCAATTTTAATGTCAAAATAGCAATTACTGCCTGTTTAGAAAAAGTAATAGAAGTTATGCTTTTATGTCCTAATGTAAAATACAAAATAGTACTTGCAATAAGATGATATAGTTTAAGCCAAGTCCTGCAGTTGTAACTTACTCTATCTGCTAACTTCCAAGTGACATATGCAGGATTAGGCCTTTTTGGGGGGGTGACTGGGAATCCATATATTCCTAATCAGTTTCTGGTACAAATTGCATCTAGAAATGGAATATTTTTACTTTAAAAAAATTACAGTCACTAGAGCCAATGTGTGCATCTGCTATATCTGTACAATTCAGTCGACTTCAGTGTGATTGCACAAATCTATTGGAAAAAAATTGGTTGTGTATAGTATTTAGTGTGTCTCTTTTGATGGCATTGTGTTGTAAACATACACACCTCAAATAATCTGTGTTTACTAAGACTCAAATTGTGTGACAATGACCAACTGAAAATTACTTTCTATGCAATCCACATTAAATAAATAAGAGCAATTTTTGACCATTTCTATTTATATTTAATATCTATATTTACTCCATACTTCTGAATGAAGAGTGCATGTTATAAGCGTAGATATAATTTTCTATAGGCTCTGGACACTGAGAGAGGAAGCCTCTCTGTTTAGTGTTAAAAAGTACTAACGGGCACTTGATATGGGATGCAAGGAGCAGGAAGGGTACTGCTATCCAAATCAAGTTCCAATTATCATTGCTTTTGGATACCTTGATTCCCATCACTAAAATGTTTAGAAGAATGACTTCCTTCAGAGCAAAATACTGGATTAGATCCCTAAATGGTTATTTAGAAAGCTGAACAATAACTTTTTGTAACTGCTCTAAATAGAAGCTAATTTCACCATAGACTTGTAAACTATTATGAGCAAAACCTGGAATACTCATTTGCTATTATGTGTTTGGATTTTCACTCATCTCATAACACAATGATTTCTACATTTTTAAAAAATCAATTAAAGACTGTACTGTTCTCCTAGGGACTAAAAGTTAAATTTTCTAAGCAAATTGGTATTTGCTTAAAAATAGAATGTTGAGTATTGGGAAACCTTGATGCAAAATTGCTACAGAAGTAGAATATTGTTACAAAACTAATTCCCCAAATAGTAAATATTGATATAAATGCCAAAAAGTGAAATATGATGTGCACTAACTTACTACTTTCACATTGTAATATTGTGAGTGTTGATGTCTTACGAACTGAATCTATTATAGTAGTATATTGGATGTGTATACCATGATTTATATAATCTTTAGTCTTTCAAATAGTCCTCTATCAGGAAGAAAAGATAACTTCTTGCATAAAATATTTAGTAAATTCTAAAATTAGCTATTGTAAGGAGAATGTCTTCCCAGACGCACACAAAGGAAATGAGACTCCTTTGAAAGGTATTTAATATTAATCTTCTAGACTATTTAATTAGATATTTAGACCTACAACATTGATAATAACAGGAGTTTTGTAGCTATTTAACTGAATCAGGGCAGGCTGTGTTTTCTTTAAGTGCACACGGTGACAAAACAAAAGTAGAAATGAGCACTGTGTGTCCGAAGAAAAGGAATAATACCCCTGGTTAATTAATATGTTGTCATTTTGAAGTATGATAAGACTTATTGTGTTTAACTGGCTGATAGCTTAGGTACTATAATATGTTTACAAAACAAAACGAACAAACAAAACCTGTACTTGTGAAACTGCACAGAACTTCAAGAGGGAGAAACAGAGCTTACGATACTGAAGTAAAAATGATATGTCCCCTTCAGAAAATTGCATGAAATCTAGCTAAAGCCTGGCGTGCTGACAGAGGGAGACTTTTGCAACTTAGATGCAGTCTTTGGAAAGCTTAACCAAAACAATCTATAGTGGAGCTGTGGGCTTGGTTCACCAAACTGTTTTCTTGTTGCATTGGGGACTGGGGAGCATGGAGGAGGGAATTCTGCTGTTTAACATTTAGCTTGTTTGTGATTTTTTTTCATTTTATGCCAAATAAATGTTCTTTTATTAGAATGAGTAGCTCTGCAACCAGTTTGTTCCATTTGGAATTACTCTATCAGTTTCTAGACAGAGTTCTAGCTTTAGTAGAAAGGTAGTTATGGACTTGGACACTCATAGAAGACTGGCAATAGTCCAGCAAATTGGTGTAAACCAGTGGTGCCCAACCTTTTTGCCTCACAGGCCAGATGGGCAGTGCCAGGTGTGTCTGAGGGCTGGATCAGGGTGGGTACAGCGGGGGCCCGATCCAGCCACAGGGAGGAGGTGGGAAGCAGCCCAGCACTGATCCTGATGGAGGGGTTGGGGAACAGACAACAGCAGAGCAGCCTGATCTGGCAATGCAGGGGTGGGGTGGGCCCAGGCCTTATCAAGCCATGCAGCAGTGGCTTGGCTGGGCCTTGATCTAGCAGTGTGGAGCTTCAAACTGCTCCCAATCACCAAATATCCTGATTCCTGGGTACCCCTGTGAGCCAAATTTGGCCTGCAGGTTGGGGGTTGAGTATACGTCATATATACTACTTTGCACCAAAGCCCTCAAGGTTACAATGATGATAACGCACTTAGAGCTTGGCAGAAAGAGTGTAATTTTTTATTAAAGTCACACATCTATATCCTGTACTAGCCAATTGCCTGTCAAGAAGGATGGGTTTCAAAGGAGTGTTTACATGGCCGGCCCCAAATGGTGAGTGGAGGGTGGGGGGCAGCCATGTAAACACTCCCTCCTCCACCACTGCCTCCTCCTGAAGCCTCTGGGGCCCGGGGCTCCCTCCCCCCACCTACTTCCACCTCCTCCCCCAAACAGCGGGGCTTCCCCCTGCCTCTGCGCTCCCCTCCCTCCCTCCTTAGCTGCCTCCCCTTCCCTGCTGGCTCTTGGTAATAAAAGTTGTGGGGTGCAATACAAAATATTTTTAAAGATAAGATGTAATAAAAAGCACAATTATATACTTAAGCACAGATTCATGCTGTGAATGTCCCCACTAGCCAGAGACGAGCAAATAATTAGCATATACATTTACCACCCAAAAAGACTTTCTTTAGTTCCTCATAATACTCCTCCTATTTCTAGGCTTTACACTTTTCTTATACTGTATAGCTTTGCTAGTTAGTTTAGACAATGGATTTGTATAGGATGGTTTGGATAAGAATGATCCTGCCTCAACAGGCTGAACTAGATGACCTGGAAGTACCTTTCAGCCTTCTTCTCTATGCATCTATAGTTTGGGCCAATTGCAGCTAAAATACAACATTAGAACTCTGTAGTTGCAACATTAAGTACAGCATACCCCTTCATCTGCCTGCCCCTTTAGCCTCTCCTCTGATATAGAAGGGGACTTGATAGCGATTATAGTGCAACCTCATTATAACAAGTGCATAGCACCTCCGTGTGACAGGAAGAGAAGTTCATTAAAAGAGGGCATTTGCTGTAACAGGGTTAGTCAATTTCCTGCATCATCATCATCAAAAAGATTCAGGTCCTGCTTCTGAAATTGTTAAACGTAGGGTTTGTTATAGTTTCATAGTTGACAGGGTTGGAAGGGACCTGAGCAGATCATCAAGTCATTGATGGGTTTGTTGTAATGCAGGTTTACTGTACCACAAAAACAGCCACTACATGACTGTAGAACCACAGAAAAAAGAGCCCAGCAAGGATATGCATGCCTAAAACTAGTCTTAATTCTCCTTTCAAAAAGTTGGATTTAAATTTGACAATACCCTTGTAAATGAGATCAGTTTTCTATTATTTGTATTCCAGTAATTTCTAGGATTCCTGACTGAAAAGTTAGGAGTCAAGCTATGGTTTGTGCAAATGCCTAGTGAGAGAGAATCCCTGACTAAAAGGTTTAACACACTGTGGCTAGGTACAGACATTCAAAAAGCCCCAGGTGTATTCCAACTAATTTATGCAGATTTCTCTAAGCAGACTAGATTAGTTTGGGAGTGAACAGGACGCAAGTTTGCCCTTTCATTGGGGTGGGGGGAGAGGGGGGCACAAAGGCTGCCTGCCTTGGCTGAGGCCAGCACATTGAGGGTGGTCCTGCACGCCTCCCAATGTACTGGTGACTGCCGAGGGCAGCCAAATGCAACCAAGTTGTGGGCCACCCCTGATTGGCTGCCACCCCTGATTGAGCTGGTCACCATAGCACACCTGTCCCTGCCACCACCAGCCAGGCTGCCTGGTGTACCATGGTGACAGTGGCAACACGTAGAGGGTGCACATGTACCTCCTGAGAGCACCGCTGCATGCCTTGACTGGCTGTGCTGACTGCTTAGGCGATGGGCAGGTGAGAGCACCAGTGCTCCCCCTGCAAGCGCCAGCCGGGCAGTGGAGCCCGCAGCCACTTCTGGAAGCAGATGCAGCAATTGGTCGCAGCGATCAGCTGTCTTGTGATTGGCCAGGGGGGAACACCCCCTTCCACCCCTCCGTTGCAATATCAGCCGAGGGAGAACCTGCCCCCCAGTCATTGACTGGTTGCTGGGGTAGCACGTGCCCCCCTGACTAAGGCGGCTCTAGTTGCCCATGCATGGTGACCTGTTCTGGGGCTCTCTTGGAAGGGAGTTGGGGATGTGTGTCCAGCAGCTGATCAGTGGTGGCCCAGCCACTCCGTAGAAGGAAGGATGAAGCCCCTTGGAGCACCAGCAAGGAGCAGGCACCCAGCATGATTACAGGAATTGCAGGAATCACACTGGGCGCCGATTGCTGCTGCCTGCAGTTTGCTTGAGTTCTAAGAGGTCCGATCCTTCCTTCTGCAGACCACCCCCTCCCACACCCCTGCCTCGGATCATTGTATAAAGATAGAAAAATACTGAGCAACATATGCTCCCTTCCCCTTGCAGCTGACAGCTCACCACAGGTAGGGTGCAGGGCTGGGGGCAGAAGCTTTGCCCCCAGGGGCAGAAGCTTTGCCCCAGCACAGCCCAGGGGCAGGACCTGCTGCATGCTTAGCTAGAACAGCTGAGGCCAGTGGAGTCCCAGTGGGCCTCCCTGTGAGGGGAGCTAGTGTTGGCCCACAAAAAAGCCTGGGATGGTGGTGGACAGCAACTTAACATGAATTGATAGGGGATCTGGTACAGAAGTCTGATAACCTAAACCAATTAAGTCTGATACCTCATCAATCCAGGTGCGTCTACACCCATCTCCACCATTTTTAAACCAATCTATGTGCCCCAAACTTCTGCTACAGGTTTATACCAGTTTCTGATCACTTATACCAGTTTATGTGTAATGTCTGCACCTGGCCTATAAGGCATCTAGCCAGCAGAAACATAAGCAACAGATTTAACTTATGAAATGGACCCATTACATCAATGGACTAATTGGACACTTCAGTCTTTACAGAGTCAGGGCTTAAATAAATGAGACAAAGTGCCACTACCTGGAAGACTGTAAGGGAGGATGCCATCCCTTTAAAAAACAGGCTGAAGCCTGCAACCAAAACAGTATGGTGTAATCAAGGAGACCTTTATCCCACCCTGGGGCTGAGCTGCTTAAGCAGGAAGAGGCAGATAAAAGTTTTGCAGGCCGTGATGGGTAGCAGGTGTTTTCTTATATGCCAAGGGACTAGCCTCACCAAGCCTAGATGTTTCTGTTTAATGGTTGCTGAACCAGGGTCTTAAGGTAAGCGCCTTATGACCTTTTCTTAAGCATGCTCCTCTGAGACACTATTATAGGAAAGTATATTGTTAGCCTGTTTGGGCTTTGCCTTGTTTGGACTCCGAGTCACAGATATTGGATAATTTGCCCAAGGTTGCACAGGATATGTTGGAGAGCAGGGAACCAAATTAAAATAAATCGGCCCATAAAAGCCCATTACAAAGCTTCTTTACTGCTGCCCTCTCAGATTGAAACTTTGTCAGAGAAAGGGGAAGGTTAACATGTTACAAGGGACATAAAAAACCCCCAAACATTTAACCTCTTAAATGCTGGATGCAACAGCACTCTCCTTCTCTCCCCTTTCCCCACCCCCGTTTTCTTGCTGGTAGCTCAAACTTTTTCTCTGTGTTTTTTTTTTTAACCAGTCTGACTCCATTTTGCCCTCATGGCACCCCTGGCAAAAACTGTCCTCTAGTGTATTTCATAACCAGTTTGAGATTTAAGTAGTGCTCTTAACAACATTTGTCCAGAATTTCTGTGGCTCAGCCTTCTCTCATGAATGTAATCACATTCAATAAGTAAAGCTCCTGGACTGTTCCCTCAAAATGACCAATGTCCAGAGCACCTGTGATTCCTCCCCTGCATAGCTTAGCTCTCTCATGCTTTATGTTAAATGCCTCAGCGTGAAATCTTACATTTTAGACATGCAAATGAGTTATCACTTGTCCCTATCAAGTGAGACTTCTTATAGAAATGTGCTTCTTACAAGGTGGGTGCTGATTCCCACTGGAAAGTGTATGTGACTCATTCAAAAAACACCCAAAAACCCCAGCAGGGGAGGGGACAAGGACTGCCTATGTATATTGTGATTTCCTGGTTATTAGAAGTAAAATTATGTGTTTTGTTTTGTTTGTCTTCCCTTCCCTAGCTGCTGGCCTTGCAAGCTTCACATAGGCTTTGTAAATCAAGCCTGGGATTTCTTTCCTAGGCATTGCCACAGAAGTTATTCAGGCCAGATTATGCCCTCTGTAACCTGTCTTCCAGTCATGCCTCTAATGACACTTATGCCCAATGTTTTTCAGAGGCTTGCACAAACATAACTGGCATTTAATATAAACTACCTCAGTTTATATATGACAACAATTCAATGCATTATGCTAATACTGCAGCCTGGCTCCACTGCAGCGGTAGGAGGAGTTACAAGCAATAAACTGTTACAATGCATTCCTGTCATTAAGCAGCTATGGTTCTGAATACCTACAAGGGGCAGTTTTGTTGAGCAAAATACCATTTTTAAGAGCAGAAATACAGTTTAATCCCTTAGGACATTTTATGAGGTCTTGGGGTACTTGGCATTATTCTCTTATCTTTTAGATTACAGCTATCCTTTCCAGAACAATTATAGCAACACTGCTGTAAATTTTTAGAAGTAAACATTTTGTAGCAACCCTTTTCTTTCATTACTTGTCCTCGTCTCAAGAACGCTCGTACCACAGTTTTTCATTAGTCTGATCCTTTTAAGTCATGAAGTGTTAGAAACCTCTTGCACTTAATAGTCCCTTGGGTGAGCAGCTCCCACAGCCTTTCATAACCAGGGATCCTGGTTTTATCTGATTTTTTTTTTTTAAACCCCAATTTTCTAATTAAATAAATAAACCCAAATCCACGTTAACATGGATTTGAATGGAAATGAAATGCCACTAGTACATAGATCTCTCTTTATATCTATAGAGAGAGATCTATCTATCTATAGTGGGGTTTCATTTTAATCATGGAAAAATGTGGATTTGGGGTTACTTTTTTAATCTGAAAATTGGGGATTTTTTTAAATCAGAGAAAACCAGGATCCCTGCTCATAACTTTTCAATATAAGAAAAAAACTGGTCTCTAGATTCATTTATAAAAAATCAAGACTTCTATGGGATATAGGGGGAGAGGCAACATCATGAACAGGGATCCTGGTTTTCTGTGATAAAAAAAATTCCAAAATTTTCTGATTTAAAAAACAAACAAACCCAACAACCAAAAAAACAAAGTCCACCTTTTTCCACAATTAAAAAGAAACTCTGTGTGTGTGTGTGTGTGTGTGTGTGTGTGTATTAGTGGTGTTTCATTTTAATCATGGAAAAATGTGGAATCATGGAAAAATAGGACCTCCATGGGACAAGAAGAACAGTTCATTAAAAGAGGGTATTTGCTGTAACCGGGTTAGTCAATTTCCTGCAGCATCATCATCACCATAAGAAAACATTCAGGTCACACACACACACACACACTATAACCTCATAAATCTGGATATCAAAAATCTGGAATTCTTGAAAATCTGACACATCAGGGAGTAGTGGTGGCTGGTCCTGGAGCAGCGGAGTGGGGAGCGGTGGCCAGTACTGAAGCGGTGGAGGGGGAAGCTTGCATGCACTGGCTGCTGCTGCCATCTACCACCTTGCACTACTGCCCTGGGACAAGATGCCGCCACCTCTGCGCCCCCCACCCCTCTGCCACCTCTCTCCATGCTCCGTGACCAGCCACCACTCCAGTTTCAAAAATCCAGAATTTTCAAGTATCCAGCAAGTGCTTGGTCCTGACAATGCCAAATTTATGGGGTTATACTGTGTGTGTGTGTGTGTGTGTGTGTGTGTGTGTGTGTGTGTAGAGATATATCTCTATATCTATCTCTAGATAGATAGATAATCGTTTGTAGGGTCAGAAAGGACCTGAACAGATGATCAAATTCAACTCCTCGCCATGGGCAGGAACAAGTGCTGCGATCATAATACTGCAGCCAGATATTTATCCAACCTCCTCTTGAAGACCCCCAAAGTAGGGCAGAACACCACCTCCCTTGGGGAAAAAACTTTTTGCACACCCACAAGCAGGGCAGGCTCTGGGCAGACACCTAGCCTTGAACTCACAACCTCCAGGTATAATTGGGCAAACGGAGATTTAATATTACTTACCCACAGACAGGTTTGAACTACTAGCCTTTTAGTTATCAGCTTAGCACTCAGGCCTCTGCACCACAGAAGACCCAAATATTAGTGGTGTTTCATTTTTCCATGATTAAAATTAAATACCACTAAAACTATATATTAGCATTGTTTTGTTTTAATCATGGAAAAATGTGAACTTTGTTTTTTGGGCTTTGTTTCTTTTTAACCAGAAAAAGGGCTTTGGATATTTTTTTTTAATCAGAGAAAACCAGGATCCCTGACTATGACCAGGGCAAACCTTCACCTTTAGCTCTCAGGACACTCTCTGTGGAAGAAGTCTATATAATGCTGTATTTTGCCATTGATTCACCTATACTTTCATAGGTAGTAAAACTGATATAGTCTGTATTCTAAAATTACTATTTTGCTAAATTCTTGGTTCTTGAAAAATACTATAGTAAAGGAAGGAACAGTTATAATGCTGTCTTTAAAAAAACAGGTTAGACATTTCTTAGTATTTTCTTGGACTGACAATTGGGCTCTTAGGGTTTTTTTTAGCTGAATTGGGCACAGACAGGGGAGATCCAGGACAGGGTACATCGCTGCACTTGCACCCCACTTTGATTTGTGCTTTACCCAAAATTTAAAAAGAACTGCCTGGTAGTGGCAGCAGCATTTCTAGTCAGGCAGTGCTGAGGGAGTCACTTGACTTCATGGCTCATTATAATCTATGTGAAAGCTCTTCATTCCACAAGTGTTAAGGACCTTCTTCTTTTCTTTTTTTTTTTTTAATGGTCTCAAATGATCTCCATCAGTCAAGCTATCCTTTGTTCTGTAATTCTGCTGTTACTTAGCTGCTCCTGGTAATACATTTCTCAGCCCTGTAGATTGTTTTTAACTTATTCTAATGAAATTATATTTGGTGTTGCTTCAAACTTAAACTGAATAATACAGCTCAAGGCCCCTAGCATATTAGTAAAGCTTCTAGTTTATTTTTAAATGGAGGAAAATATGTGTTATTTCATATGTGATGATGCACCTCCCCCCTTTTAAAATTCTAGATCTACCTGTGAGCACAGAACAATCTCAGGGAAAGGAAGAACAAGAAATAACTGAAAGTCTTTCAAACAGAGTAAATTTTATTAAATTCTCTTGGCAAATGGCTACAATTGACATGTACATATTCAACAGTAATCTGTGTGCCTGAGACATTTATTTAGCAAGGAGCTGAGATGAAATCAAATCGCAGTTATTCCTTACCTAGGGAAATCATTCTGGACTACAGGGCATATGGTATAAAATTCTATTTGAAATTGTGAAGGACTTGAAAGAATTGTAATTACAAACTGGAAATCAAATGAATTATTTAAGAAAAAATATTTTGAAGGGACAGCTTGTAGAAGTAAAAGAAGCAGGACCTTGTGTTAGCTACCTACATTGTCAATAATAGGTCATCTCTTGTATGACAGGAGCTAATTAAGATGAGATGGCATTCATGTTGCTGTATTGTAGCTCCCATCCATTGTGCTTCCAAGTTAGCTGGCATTTATGCGTTTCAGCTAGAGAGTCCCTGGATGAGTTTTAAATGAAACTCTAAAAAGCCATGTCAACAACAATTTTATTTTTTTTTAGCTTCAGACTAGTACCAGATTATCTAACCTTAACATTCTTAATGTGATGAGAAATAAAAGTACATCAACAGTTCCACTAATATTGTCATCCCAGCTTAAATTCTTGTGCCCCTAGCAGGCCAGCAATTGTTATATTTTATATCAAACCTGATAAAGAGGGAGTTAAATGTACAACTCTGAGGGTGTGTTACATGTGCACATTTAATGTGCATTAGTCAGATTTAAGGTACATTAAGAGTGCGTGTCTATACATGCACACCCTTAATGCACCTTAAAATTGCAGTTTAAGGCTATTCAAGCCTAAATTTGATACCTGCATGAAGTATCAGTTAATTTGCATTAGTGAATGTGTAGATGCACTAATGTGCATTAATGTGGTGTGTGTCCATTGACTTGAGACTAATTTTAGTCCCAAATTAGTCTGCAAACCTGTGTTAATGTGCATTAGCAAATTCACGTGTGGACACATGCCTAAATTGTCCCAATGCATAGTTTTCAGTAAATTCAGAGCCTAGCAGAAGTTTCCCCAAAATATAAAGAAGCAAAGCTGCTGTTGCATTTTCAGGAACAAACTACAGTTCTGTTTTCTGTCCAGGTGGACAGAAAGTGACATACCCAATGGCAAACAAAGCCTTTGGCAGAACAAGGAACTGACCCAGATTTCCTGAGATAAGTGCTATTCACAAGTTCCTTCCTCCTCTAACCATTTATTGGTTATTTGTTTATTTTGCTCTTTTCTCATGCTATTGTTTAGGTATTGAGGTTTACTTGTGCCTAAAAAGAGCAATCAATATTCCTGGCTTTTAGCTCCTCTCAGTTGGCTCCCTTAAAATTGATGGACATGCACTGGCTTCATATTTTTAACGACCATAGCTCTGTTAATGATAACATCTCAGATTCTTTAAATATACTCATAATAATTCTAAAGCCATTTTTAAACTTCAATATGATTTTAAATATGACAGGCACAGAAACATTCCAAGCAAGGTTGTTACCCATCAATTTTTTTTGTTTTGCCAATAATTTATTGGTGGTGTAATTGTACAAGCATTAAAAAGAACAACTGAAGTCCACTACTATCCTGTTTGTTTAGTTCTGATCTACAGGCCCCATAAACAGTACTGAACTCATTGATATGTCATAGAAAAAGGAAAGTGCTCAGTCACTTCCATCATGATTTACACTTATAAACAAATCTTTTTGCTTAATAAGCAATCATCTATGTCCATTTCTATTTTTTTCTTCTATGGAGAGAATTCACATGGTGTCTTTATATGTGTACTGGATACAGTTGTTAGAATTACACAGCTTGCATCTTGCTCTTGATAAGAAAAGAATGCTGCCCAAGGTTTCTCCCTCTCCTCCTTAGTCTTTCTCATGCTGATTACAGAAACTGGAATTTAACTGCATAGCCTTGGGGAATGAACTGTTGATGAACCCTTGTGGC
>NW_017728949.1:40893627-40908997 GCF_001723895.1 Crocodylus porosus
ATTGGGCAAACCCATCGACCCACTTGGGCTGATGTCCAGATGATGCTCCAAACCCTCCTGACCCCTGAGGAGAGGAGATTAGTACTGGGGACGGCAGAGTGCATTGCAGCAGCCAGGGTAGAAGCGGAGGGAGCTGCTGGTTGTACCTTGCGTGATACCTGCCCTGTTGAGGAACCGGGATGGGATAATCATACCGCAGCAGGAAGACAGCTGAGTGCACAGTATCTGGGAATTATAGTGGAAGCAATGGGGAAGGCAGTGCCCCGGGTTACTAATCTGTCTAAATTGTATGAAGGGACTACTGTCTCTGCAACCTTCATCTGAATCAGGCAAGAAGTGACAAAGTTATAGGCTGTTTTATGCTTCCTCATTACAGCTTATGGGCAAAAAGTTGAAACAGCGTCAAAACAGTGAAATAATTTCGACAAAACGAAACAGAACAGTGCTTTTGAAACTAAACAAAACTTGAAATGAAACACTGTTCCATCAAAACAGAAGTCAAAGCAAAATGCTGCTGTTTTGCACAGCCCTAGTGAAGAACACTGCGTTGCTACAGGTTCTGCTGTCTGTGGTAGGGAAGAATTATGTTTTCCCGTCTTCTTCCTTTCAAATATTTTAAAACTACTATTATGTGAGCATATCTCTTTTTAAGTTTAATATGCTATTGTGTACCACTATAATTTTGTGTTCATACTAGTGACAAAAAAATGTCTGGTAACAGTTTAGGCTGCTATGCCCCCTCCAACACCGTACATCAGGGGTTGGCAACTTTTTCAAACTGCAGGCCAAAATAACCCACTCAAGGTCAGAGGCTGGGGGATGGGCTGGCATGACTTAGCTGCACATGCCACTTGGCCTTGTGGTGGCACAGGGAGAGCACCCACAGATGGCACTCATCTCCATGGCAACAAGGGCAACTTATCAGCAGCTGAAACTCCCCATCGAATGCACTAAAGTCTCACGTCCTCAGGCCAGATCCAAAGGCTTATGGGCTGGTATAAAGCAAAGCAGCAGATCAGACATGGAACATAGGGAAGGGAGCAGAAAGCAAAGCGGCCGATTAGGCAGAGGAAGGGGATAGGAGTGGCACTTGGGAAGGGTATGGAGTTAATTTGTTGCATGCCGGCCAAAAAGGTTGGTCCCTGCTTCTCTACAAGTTCACTGCATACCCAAGGGTATGTATTTTCTACTTGGGACACACCGGTCTAAAAATTGTATAATCCCATGATTTTATACTGAGAGCTAAGATGCACTCCCTTGAGACTGTAAAGTACAGAATCATGTAAACAAGTCACAAGTGCCATCTAGTGCTCTTCCGGAAAACACTGTCTCTGTTTTCCCAGCTCAAAAGCAATGGTGCTGGGAAAAATACATTCAACTTCTCTCTGTCTCAGATTTAATGCCAAAACTCAGTTTGAGTCAAGGTGTTTTAAGAAGTGATGACACACTGGTAGAAGAATAGTTTGGCAAATCCAGATTGGCAACAACCTGCTTACAAATCAAACCTTAAACCAAGTGGAAGTGTTTTGAAATACACATAAGGAACAGGAAACAGGGTCTTGTGAGTGCTTTTGTGCATGCAGACATCAAAACCTGCTTGACTCCTTCATAAATAAGATCCATGCCTCATAGAAGTCAATGGGAGATGGACCACTGACTTCAGTGAAGCCATAATTGTATCTATGTGTCTGAATGGGGTGCAGCAAATTACAGAATTGGGGACCCTAAAATTGTCTTTTGGTTTAAAAGACTTAAGTCTCTCTTAAAAGTGAACAGTCACTTCACTAGATTGAAACTGAGTCATTTACCAAACAAAGAATAAACTAATTAAAGAGAAAGTGCTCAGAGGCAGTTTAAAATAGAAATCCCAAGGTGACAATTCCATGAGCTACTTAGAGCTTCAATTTAAACTATAGCAAAGTATCACATTTACATCAAATCTATAGAAAAGTTGAATCTCCACTAGAGCCTTTCAAAAAGCAGCAGGATAGGCATTGCTCTGTGACGTTTAAGAAATGGAGAATCCTGTACTTGGGCAGGTGGTTGGGTCAACTCCCAATGTCCCTTCCAAGTCTATTATTCTATTAAATGAAAGGGAAGTTTTACAGCATTAGCAAAGTTCTGCACTGAGTTAACCCACTACAAATCCAAAATATAATTATGGAAATCTCAGTGCAATTCATGCTATACTCTGTTATGCCACTTGCATAGTATACATTGCAATACTTTCATTTAAAAAAAATGCAGAGTTTGGATGCTTTCTGTATTGTAAGTTGACCATACTTGTGATCTAAATGGTCATTCACATGGCAGAGCTTCAGAACATGCTGTTACAGATAAGAAAAAAATCTAGAAGAACGAGTAGTTAAAGCTTCCTGGGCTCAATGTGAGGTTACACTGGGCCATACCTCTCATATAGTACTGTACATATGCTGGTACATTCACGACTTTTCATTACCTATATAATTTTCTAATATTAGCATATGCTTAAATATTTCTTAACAGATTACGGTTGTCCTAAAGTGGGTTGGGCTCTTTGCAGACAGGAAGACAATTTCTGGCCTGAGAAGCTGCAGGCTTGTTTCAGCTGTGGTGCAAATAGGTGGCAAATAGGCAGGGACAAGCAAGGAAGGACAGAGGCCCTAGGTGAAAAATGCGCTTACTCACTCCTTACACATATGCATGATTTTTATTTTCAGTTTTGCAGTAGGTCATTCCTTAGAGGCAGTGCAACAGAAATGGATTTGAAAGAGGGATTTGAACAAACACGAGGCAACAGTTTAGTTGATACACTCAGGGAGTGTGTTCCATTAATCCTTACAAGAGGGAAAAACAAGGCTAATAAAATGTTGTGGATATAGTGTATTTATGATAACGCATCTTGCTTCCTTCCCTGCAACTTATACAAGTAATTTGCAAGACAACAGAAGCGAAAGCTTTTTTTAGGTAAAGAAAAACACACAAACCATATGGAGAAAATAATTCACAACATTCCAGTAACAACAAACACTGCTACCAGATTTGGAAGAAAGCAGATTTGGAAGAAATTTTGGAGCGGGGGGAATCTTAAATGTAAGAACAGTAGGCCACTGGAACAAATTATCAAGTGAAGTTGTGGCACCTCTTTTATTTGAGGCTTTCAAGAAAAAGCTAAATAGGCATCTATCCGGTGTGGTTCAGGAACTGCAAATCCTACTATATGACCCTTCCAACTCTATAATCCTATTCAATTCAGTCCCCACAAATTTAAGAACTACTGATATACACACTTGGGATCTCATTCTCCACTCAGCAGTAACTCAACTCAGTAGGCCAGCACAAGTTTGAGGCTACAGCAACTCCATTAACTGGTATAAACATGATGCCAAAAGGCAGGGTAGATACACACCTTATAGATTAACTAAATAAGATTATTTATATTCAGAAAGAGTATGAGCTTTCATGAAGCCAAGTGCACTTTATCAGATGCTCTCAATGTGATGCAACAGAAAAGAGAATCACATCTGTGGCTCTGTTATCAGGACCAATTTATCCTAAAACCAGGATACCACATGGTTTGCAAAAACAAAAAGACACAGCTCCTATTACAGCTAAATAACTAAAAGTGCAGCTTACCTTAGCAGTTTCCTTAGCAAAGCCAAAGGTTAGTAAAGTGCTTGGACAACATGAGGTTACTGTTGATAACCCCATTCCATGTTTTTCTTTAGGTTGAATCAAACTGAACTTTATTTTCTCGTAACAGCTACGCTGTAGGAATAAAACACCCTATGTAACTGCAGAGGTGATGAAACAAGTATAACAAAATGGGGGTAACAGTCTATGTGATGCAAAATATTGCGGTTCGTTTCTTTTGGAGGCTCGCAAATAATTCTCAGGCACACACTATTAGCAGCACAAAAGGTATATATTTGCAAATAGGGTCAGAGCAGAGACAGAAAATCTCAGATTACTCCGCCCCTGAGGAAATTCTTAGCTGGCTTTTTATCTCTTTTCTCCTGGGCACGTGTGCAGAAACAGGAACTCTTACAACTCATTTCCGGTTCATACAAACATATATGTGATCACGTCACTTCACCCGTTGCATGTATATTATAATTAACTACTTAAGTATGCGGGGCGGATAGGCATATATGCATCAGCTAATTGCGCACACTCAGAAAGCTTTCTAGGTCACCAAGAGTTGAAATCCCCCCCCTCTTTCAAGGACACAGTCAGTTGAATTCCAGCTTCTGTAATCTGCATGAGAAAACCAGTAGGAGTGTGCGGGTAGAGAGTAATTTAGCATTAGAAAAGCTAGCAATGGCCAAGGGAGAGAAATGTCCTTGGCAGTGTTTCTTTTTATCAGGTACGAGATGCAAACTGTGCAGTTCTAACAATATTTCTAACATATGTATGCTAAAATAAGTGAATGCGCTTCACATACAAAACAGTAGTAAGTCATAATGGAGTCATAACGGTTTATTGATTTCACCCCGTTATGTAACAGTCCCTCATGTAATTAAAAGTAAACCTATACAGTGTATGACATTCAATGTTTATATAGGAACTGCTACGCAAATTAATGCTACATACAAATGTTAACAACTATTAAATCATTCTGCCTCATCTCAGAGACATAGGCATGGGTGTACCCACAGTCCATCTGTGGGCAATCCCAATATCAATGGCCTTGCTCCCCAAATTGGAAACAAGTTATTTGAGCCTTTTCCATTCTGGGCTGTGGGGATGCCCAAGGTAGCTCTCTTCCCTGGAGGTTCACTCACAGGCCCTCCCCCTGGCTGGGGTCTCGGGTGAAAATTGTAGTAGTACCCTAGCCAGAGCTCTCCTGAGAGGCCCGACCTGTCTTCCCCGTAAACTAGGCTTCCTTAGGCCAGAAGGTTTCCAGCTTGCCCAGGGATCCTGGCAGTCTGCCTCTATCCCTATGAAGTCCTCTACTTTCTGGGTGACTTCCTCCAAGCTGGCCACCCAATGATGGTATACCCACCTCTGGGTCTCTACAGGCAACATGGCTCAAAACTGTTCTAGAGTCACGAGTGCCCAGGTTTAGCCAGCAGGTGCATATGTCCTTTAGTTTTTGGGCCATGGCTCAGAGCTGTGTATTTGGGTCCCAAGTCTCTAATCTCAACTTGCAGTGATAGACCTTCTTGGTGAGGCCCAACCAGTTTGGTATGGCTATTTTGACAGTCTTATAATCCCAGGCTGAATCAGCCCTGAGGGCCCAGTAAGTGGCCTATGCCTCCCCAGTTAACAGAGGGGCTATCCTCACAGCCCATATCCTGTGGCCACTGACAGATCTCCACTACCCACTCAAAGTTTGCCAAGAAGGCCTCCAGGTCATCCGTAGGTCCCATCTTGGTGAGGGCCGCACCCTCTATCCTTGGAGAAGCATGGGACTCACCAACTTGGATGAAAGTCTCTGTTGATTCCATGAGTTAGTGAATATCTCTTCAGTCAGGGACTTGCGCTGTTGTGGGGGATGAGGGGCAGGGAAAGCAAACTCCACTTGGAGCTGATCCAGCAGACAGGCTGTAAGTAGGCAACCTCTTTCTCCCCTAGCCCTGCCCCCCCCTCCCAGCTCCAGTGCTGTCTGCAGGATGGGAGGGGGGAGAAGGGAGGAGAGGGAGCTTGGGGCTAGGGTTTGCCCAGCCTGAGCTGGAGGGGGGCTGGGGAGGGGTGCAAGGCAGGGAGTCTCTATCCATGCTTCCCCCCTTAAGCTTAGGCTGGCCAAACCCCAGCTCAGAGCTCCCTTCCTTCCTTTTCTCCCCCATCCCATCCTGCAGACAGCACCAGGGGCAGGGCTGGGCTGCATCAGCTCAGCCCCAATCATACGCCGGGACTAACAGAATTTAATGAAGGTGTTCTGCTTTGGAGCACCCTCATTAGATAAGGGTTAATGTGTTTCATGATCAGGCACTTTTAAAGTGGCTTCTGTATGGCATGGCTGTAGAGGGCTTTCAGGGGACCAATCGCACAACAAACCACTTCTGTCAGTGCGCCAAATGCTGCATCAGGAACTCCTATTGTTGCTGCTGCTTCTCCATTTGGAACTGCTGTGGCTGGAGTGGAGCTGCTGGAACAGCTGCTGTTGTTGCTGCTGCACGCCCTCCATCCATTTTAACAGGGCTCCTCTCTCCATGGCTGGCCCCGCTTAGTGCGCTTGTTCTGAACCTTTGACTGGCACTCCCATTCCTATTTTGTTATCATTTATCCACAGAAATCAGTTGCTACTTTCCCAGTAGCCTTCCTTTTTAAAGAAGGCTTTTAGATTTACTTAGTGGGCACTGGCCTGCAATCCCTTGTAGTGGCAAATAAGCCTGTCTCCATGACTAGAGCTGGGCTTAGAGTGCTCTCATTCTCCGCCATGTGTAGCAGTTTGGCACTCCCGTAGGCAGACCCAGAAGTCAGTTCCCTCATAAGGGCCACTCAGTTCTTAGTTCCAGTCCATTTATTATACATGCAGAAAACTTCTCTCCACAGCAAACAAAGCAATTACAGATGCAAGGAACAAATACAAAAATCAAACCTCTGGTCTTTCTTCAGACCTGGAGGAGCAACACCAGCCCTGTGCATCTTGCACAGCTACTGCTCCCTCAGGGTTTCACTGGGAGTTTTTAACTTCCTCTGAACCCAGCCAATCATCTCTGTCAGTTGGCCCAGAATTAGTAAGCAGGTAGGCTATTTTCCCTTAATCCCCAGCAGCTGGGCTCCAGCCCCTGAGCCAAGCACATCACACAGACCCAGTAGTTAATAATATGCTTTTCATTATGAGATCCTCTTTTCAGTTGCTTGCGACTGCCAACTTTTAACTATTTGGCTAGAATTTGTTATGGAGAGCTTGTGCCTCAGGTTGAATTTTTTGGTAAACTTCAGTCAAAATGGTTCAGCTCTTTCTAAGGCCACAGCTAATAGAAAATACATAATCATGCTCATGTTAAATTCTTGAAATGTTTATGTTTTGGAGCTGGAATTTGAAAACAAATATACACAAATGTCAAAGATGTGCTTCTGTTATCTTTATCCAAACCTTTTCAAAGTTGGCCAAATCATGAGCATTTGAAAAATCTGCACATGCTCAGAGGAGACATATTATAGCTTAATAGCTAAAATATCAATATTGTCCTCAATGGACATACTTAAGCCTGTCATAATGCCTGAGTGTGACCACACTGTACATGTGGCACCACAACTGAGTAATTGAGTACATGTACTCCTCACTTAACGTTGTCCAGGCTAACGTTGTTTTGTTGTTACGTCACTGATTTATTAGAGAACATACTTGTTTAAAGTCACGCAACATTCGGTTATAACATTGTTTGGCCGCCGCCTGCTAGTAGGTAACTACTGTGATGTCATTGGAGTTGCTTAACATCATTTCACTTAAAGTTGCATTTTTCAAGAATGTAACTACAACATTAAGCGAGAAGTAGCTGTATGTTCCAGCTTAGGGCAATGCAGACTTAAAAAGATTGCACTTGTAATGACTGTTTCCTGCTGTTCTGACAGGGATCACACACCAAAACTGAAGAGCACTGAGAATGGGTCTGTCCTGTGCTCTCAGTGTACTCCTTGCTGATAGACAAATGTTGTGGAAAAGGAAACATCTGAACTGAATACAGGAACAAATATGGATACAGGGGAGGGAATGAATCTAGTGTGACTAGCATTGGAGTTGCAGGGTTGGGAGAAAAGAAAATGGAACTGTGAGTTGAAGTGAGGGAAGACTGGTGACTAGTTTGACAAGTGGACAGAAACTAAGAGATGGAAAGCACAGGATGGGCTGGAACTGGCAAGGCAAGGAAACTTTAATTTGGAGCCAGAGGAGTGATTGAGGAACTGGGAGTGATTGAGGAAAGCAGAACAACAGAGAGTGAATAAGTTGGTTGGGGAGAGAGGTAACACTGAATTCAAATAAAGAGATGGGGAGGAGAGAATGCTCGGATTGGGTAGATAAGGGCCTGGGATGAGGAAGGTTTGATGAGGAGCTGGAGAAGGTTTGTTAAGGAGCTGGAGTGTGAGGGGAACACTCAGAAAGAACCACACTGTTTCAGAGCGGGAGACTGAAATCAGATGAGAGGAGTGGGGAAGAGGGGAAAGAGAGGTTGGACAAAGTCAGAAAAAAAAAGGAGCTGCCTGGACAAGAAGAACAGGGAACAAGGGTTGTGGTCCCTCTGGGGGGAAACAGGAACTGGGTCTGGGGGGGTAAGTTATTGGTACTCTGATACAAAGCCTGGGGTCAGGTGACTGGGTAAACATACTGGGACTGAGGGATGAGATATCTGAGGAATGGAGACTGAGTCCAGGAGGAGAATGGAAGTGAGGTGGATAGCCAGAGGGTGGAGAATAGCCAGACATGGAGCAAGTCAAGTTTGGAAATGGCCAGAAGAGTCTGAGCCCATTACAGTACACTTTCTTCCAGAGCCTAGAGTGAACCCACAAATTCCCAAGTTTCACGATATCAGCTTTTAGCAAATATTCTAGTTCTGGTCCACAAAGATGATGGCATCGTAATACTGCACTCACTCTCCTGTATAACCTCAATTCACCACTGCTGCACATCTCCATTATGACAGTCTTTAATTACATGGTATTTTTTTCTCCACGTAACCCATCGAGTACACTGCCTGCTCAGTGCTCTGGGGAGGAATCATGGTTGTGCAGAAAAGGAGCTTGTTTTCCGTAAGGGTCCTACCTCATTTGTAGTATGAGTAAAACATAGAACATAAGAACTACCATTTACTGAATAGAGCCATAGATCCATCTTGCCCCATATCCTGTATCCTTCCATGGTAGAGTGGATGCTGAAAGGGAGTGATGTGAAGTGTATGAGGCAGGGATTTCCAGCAAGGCACAAGAAGGCCTCATGATTTACCATGCTCAAACTTTGCCTATCCCTAACTTTGCCAGAGAGGTTCTTTGTGATGGCTAAGCACGTAAAAAAAAGTCAACTTTAAGAAACAGCACGTTTCTCTTTTCTGGGATCCTAATGGCATTAGTAGATATGGGACTGAAGTCCAGGGTACTGTGCTTGAATATACAAAATGGTAATTAATGCCAAGTGCTCTGAAATAAGCAGGTCCTAGATATCTTAACTTGGGCACGCAAACTTAATGTATACTTCTGACACTTCTCTATATGATTCCGTTACCTATCTGTAACGGGGGATGATACTATCCTTCCACCACCCAAAAGTGTTGTAAACAAATGCCTGCTTGTAAAGCATTTGCATACTACAGAGGACCGTCATTGATGTCCTGTGATGAAATAAATGAGTCTATCTTTAGAACATGGTTTGCTGGAAACAGGAAACGGAGTCTCAAACAGAACAATATGTTGAATAGATGCTCATTAAGGACGAATCATCCAGTAGGGGTGTGTGAAGCTTGGTCGCCGATTCAATTCAAAGAAGATTCAGAGGCTGAATCACTGAATCTGAATTGAATTGGAAGACAAAAAAACCCACCTCTGAATCAATTTGGAAAAAAGATTTGGAGATTCAGAAGGCAGTCTTTCAGGGGAAGAGAAACTGAGAAGAGGGAGGGGGAGCAGTAGGGGAAAGATTGACATCTGTAGGTGGCCAGTGACTGTGATCTTTCCCTGAGTCCCCTTCCAATCACAGTGGTCTGGGGGAGGGACGTAGAAACAGCTACCATCCCTGAAATTTTCATCCTGCTGTGCCTTAACACACACACAAAGTCGTACAGCTCATGAGTTTTGCTTTGAACAGTTTGAGGTGCAGTTTCCCAGAAACCCCTGCACCTATCTCCTTGAAACCTGGCATGCTTCATGGCCTCAGAAGGGGCTACCATTCCTACTGTTTTCATCCAAATCTGCCAAAAAATGACAAAGTCACAGGTATTTCAGTGATTCCCCATTATAGTCTATGACAGAATCAGCACCAAATCTTCCGAAGCCAATTCAGCCAAATCGATTTGGGACAGTGAACCCCAAATTAAATTGCTGTCCTCCAAATTGGCTGAATCCAAATCTGAATTGAATACTTCCGTATTCACACTGGCCTATCATACACCTTGTGCACTGAATAAAGTAGAAATCCTAAGGAAAAAACAGTATGTGATCATTAATAAAACTGTATAATACTGAATATTTT
This sequence comes from Crocodylus porosus, assembly GCF_001723895.1. NCBI lineage: Eukaryota > Metazoa > Chordata > Crocodylia > Crocodylidae > Crocodylus > Crocodylus porosus. Next base: position 40,903,736 of record NW_017728949.1, read on the forward strand.
GAAGTCCAAATTAAGATTGTCTATGTTTTTATTAATGACAGCTACAGTCTATAGTAGTGGTTTTCAATCTGTGGTCTGCAGACTCCATTCAATTTTTTAGGGGTCCACAAATGAAAAAAGGTTGAAACCACTGATCTATAGTCATTAAAATGTCTACAAGCCTTCAAGTTTGCCCCTCTTCACTGCTCTTAAATTTTCATGGTTATTGTCTTCAGAGAAGTCCTGGTGGGAGTTTCTGTTAATCTAGTAATGTACATTATACTTTGATATTTTTATAGGCTGAATGAAACCTCATAAAAGTTGGTGACACCCTTCATTTTAAATTTTTGTAAAAGCCATTAAGCACCATTATTGGACTGGGTAATTGAAACAATAGGGCCTCACCCCAAAATAAAGCCACATCAAGCCTGAAATAAAAGTCAAGACAGGTGGCCCTGAGAGAGGAGGCCTTAGAGCCTTCCAGTACTGGCTGGGAAGGGGCCTGGAGCTGTGAGTAAACGCTTGGTATCTTGCTGTTTGATTCCTGCTCTGTTCAGGGAAACCAGATTTGGTAAATACATAGGATTACATCAAAGAAACTTTTAACTCTATCAATCTTTTTCCTAATCAAAACAATCTGCTAGAACCAAATTTTGGCCTACCACTTGAATCATAATAATAATAATAAATTTAAAGGGCAATAATAAATTTTGTGTCCCATAATGCATTTCGCTACAATGTTCATACTTAGGGACCTACCAAAATCGCAGCAAAGTGTGCTGTACAACAGCCTTTTTAATCTTGCTATTTTCACCACATGCCTCCCCTGCCATTGGACAAGAGGCCCCAGCAGCCCTGCCACTTGCCACTTACTGGCCCAGATGCCAATACTGCAGTTTTAGATACACTAGTTTTTGCCTCCCCCTGCTGATTGGCTGAGGGGCCCCAGCAGCCCTGCCATTTGCTGATGATAGGCCAGGAGTCAAAAACCATGGCATATTTAACATCAGGATTTTTGCCTTCCAACCAATCAGCAGCAAATGATGGGGTCACTGGGGCACCTCCACCAATCACTCCGCCGCTCCCCCCGCAAAGAGATAAGCATTTCCCCTAACTTATTTCTTTATAAACTCCTTCTTGTTGGTTCTCCCTTCCATTGTTCATTTTTTATAGATTCATAGATTCATAGATGTTAGGGTTGGAAGGGACCTCAACAGATCATCGAGTCCAACCCCTGCATAGACGGGAAAGAGTGCTGGGTTCTGATGACCCCAGCCAGATGCCCATCCAACCTCCTCTTGAAGACCCCCAGGGTTGGGGAGAGCACCACCTCCCTTGGGAGCCCATTCCAAACCTTGGCCACTCTAACTGTGAAGAAGTTCCTCCTAACATCCAGTCTAAACCTGCTCTCTGCTAGCTTATGGCCATTTTTTCTTGTGACCCCCAGGGGCGCCTTAGTGAGTAGAACCTCACCAATTCCCTTCTGCGTCCCCATGATGAATTTATAGGTAGCCACAAGGTCGCTTCCCAACCTTCTCTTGTGGAGGCTGAAGAGGTCCAGGTGCCCTAGTCTCTCCTCGTAGGGCTTGGTCTGCAAGCCCTTAACCATATGAGTGGCCTTTCTCTGGACCCTCTCCAGGTTATTCACATCCCTCTTGAAGCATGGCACCCAAAACTGCACACAGTATTCCAACTGCGGTCTGACCAGTGCCCGATAGAGGGGAAGAATCACCTCCTTGGTTCTGTCTGTCATGCATCTGCTGATGCACGATAAAGTGCCATTGGCTTTTCTGATGGTTTCGTCACACTGCCGACTCATGTTCATCTTGGAGTCCACTAGGACTCCAGGATCCCTTTCCGCTTACGTGCTACCGAGCAGGTCATTTCCGAGGCAGTAGGTGTGCTGGACATTTTTCCTCCCTAGGTGCAGCACTTTGCATTTCTCCTTGTTAAACTGCATTCTATTGTTTTCTGCCCATTTGTCCAACCTGTCCAGGTCTGCCTGTAGTTGTTCCCTGCCCTCCAGTGTGTCCTCTTCTCCCAACAGTTTTGTATCATCCGCAAACTTGGACAGAGTAGACTTCACTCCCTCGTCCAAGTCACTGATGAAGACGTTGAAGAGTATCTTCTTTCCACTGTAGTTTCATTCATTTAATCTCCCCTACCCCTCTTATCTCTCACAGGATGGTCATGTACATAGCACCCGCAAGTGGCTTGTGGTGCTGCTGATAGGAAGAAAAAGCAGAATGTCATGAGTCTAGACCAGGGGTTGTCAACTAGGGGTACATGTATGCCTGGGAGTACTTGAGAAGGCCCTAGGGAGTATATGTGGCAACACCTGCCCAGCTGGATGTGGGGAGCGGAAGATTGCATGCAGCGGCTGCCACCACTCTGCATTCGGCTGCCTGCTACCCTCCCACCCTGCTCTGTGTCTGGCTGCCGGGGGTACACTGACCCAAAAAGGTTGAAAACCCCTGGTCTAGACAGTTTCACTATCTGCTGCTACTAGAGAAGCTTTGAATACGAGCATCTGTGGCACAGCCCAGTATTCTCTACTGATGGTAACAGAGAAAAGACTGACACAGACCCCTCCAAATAAGAGGTGTACCAAGCCTACCACAGTGCTAGAGGAACCCCGTGCTGTAGAAGGGGATGTCTCGGTCACATTTTGTGCTGAATAAGATGCCGCAGCACCAGACCTTCAGACGAGAGCAAGGACTCTAACCCTGATGTCCTATGTGGGCACCCCCTGTAGTTTCAGACTGATAAATTACTCTTTTTTTGTTCTGTGGTGTTACTGACACACCTTATATACCATACTTCACCTCAGAAAGGGCTCTATTCTGATAACAAGGAATGTGTCCCAAGACTACCATTGTCAGTCTTTTCAGGATCGTGTGGAAAGAATGTCTTGTATAAGTGCAAATTTATTTTTTATTTCATTTAGTTTGCCTTTCTGTATTTCATATATAAGTAGTATTATTCTTACAGATCCTTTTAAATATTTTTTCCCCTTTCTAAATAGTTTTTTTTTTTTTAAATCTTGTCTTGTCCATATATTTTTTCTTTCAATTTTTCCTTCCTTGGAACATCCCTTTTAATATATGGGTTTAGCCATTTACTGATTCATAACATATTAACTGTAATATGATTAATCTGCAATTTGCTAAAAATATAAATTTTGTCTCTTCTGCCTCCTTTCTTCCATTAATACTGCCAAGAAAAGGACTTACCTTTTTTCTTTCTTAGAATATTTTATTTATTCCCTTTCCATCGTATGTGGGTTTAATAGGTTAGTCTTGGCTCTTGTACTCCTGAATGTATTCTGAGAAGAATAGGCAAAAATAAATGTTTAAGATGTCTATCAGGTCAGATTTTTTTTCTTTCTGTTATTGTGTCCCTGTTCCTCTTTGTCCCAGTTTAGGTAAATACTGGAAGTTTAAATCTAAGTCGTATTGTTCCCTTGGTGATTATGTATTTGTTTACATACCCAGAGTTATTTATTTAGGGTTTTTTTTGGTGGGGAGGAGGGGTAGAGGATGGAAAGATGGGTTTCTTTCCCAAGTGGAGACTTGAATGAAAACTCCTCCACCTGTACAGTTCCATTGTCCTAATTAGGAGCTCTGTAGCTACACATTCGCACTCTTAAGAATGTTGCTGGGCCAGCTTCAATGACGGGCAGAAAACCTGCTTTCCACTTCACATAGGAATTGACAAAACTATGCAAAGAGGGCATTTGCTGTTTCCCCTTTCCACGTAGGTGCTAGTGAACTCAGAGACTACAACATATTAGCCGACTTGGTTCATACTTCCCCACCAGGCTAGCTGTTAGAATAGGGGTGACTCACAACCTGATTTCTTCTTTCCCAGTAGCTGGGTGCAGAGGAAGAGGCAGGACAAAGCCTGGGTCCCCTTCCATCAGCAACATTTTCATTACTGTGTCTAGTGAGTCCAAACAACCAACTTCAATTTTTGTTTGGGACATAATGAATTGTTTGGCCAAAACTGGGGGGACACATGTTGTTAGCAGAGTTTGGGAAAATTGACCCTTCTTTTAGTACTTTATCCTTTTCCAGTGACTGCTGAGTAAGATTAGAAAATAAAGACCTAGGAAACAATAATGATTGATTAATCCATCTCAGTACTGTAATAGCTAGTTGGTTTGCTATTTCTGTGGTCTGCAGTGTTTGTTTATATAATGTTTAGGAGAGTTTTTTGCATTTTGATTTTGAAATTTGCTAAGAAAGAACCAAACAGTATTCACAGAAAGTGTAAAGCTTCTTATTCGATGAGAAAATGCACTGATCTCCTCCCTACTAATATTGTCGGAAGTGTTATACCTAAAGCTGACGTGCGGCTCAGTTCTCATAGTGTATGCCTCTGTGGTACAGAGAAGTTTATATGCGTGGGTTAACATGGGCTCATGGGATATAAGATATTACATGCCCATTATTCACTCTGAACTTGTGATAGCACGGTTTTCTGGACTTGGGAGTATAGGTGCCCACTCTTTATCAGCTCATGGAGAAACCTAACGACATGAATGATGTAAGTACCTTAGAGAAACAGGCCCTAATCTTTAATCCTCAGAATATTTTAAATACTCCCTCTTCTAGGGTTATTGCTCAGCAGTGCTTCTCCCTAGGAGATTTGGGGCACCTCTCTTTTCCTGATGAGTAATAAGCTGTAAATGCCTGTCCTCTGCTACTGAGAGAGACAGGGGTCTCCTCCTTTCCGGGGGTCCTTCTTGAAGTCACAGGAATTTGTGCTCGGGGCAGATCCGTGAGGACCCTTTCCCCCTCCTAGTGCTAGCAGGAAGGAAGGGTCTGTCCTCCGCCATCCCCACCAGATTTGGGGTCGCCTCTATCTCCCCCCAGCAATGAAAGGCAGAAAGAAGGTCCGTGTCCTGCCCCTCCCCTGCGCGGGCAAGTCTCGGGGACCCGGGCACGAGGGCGAGTGGGCAGGGGCCAGTCTCCGCAGCGGCGATGGGGGGACGGGGAGGCGAGGATGCCGCCTGGCAAAGGGGCTCCGTGGGCAGCGGGGAAGGGGAGAGGAGGGGAGGAGGCCCCGCGAGAGAGCGGCGGGGGGCAGGTCTCTGCCGGGGCTGGGGCCAGGGTGACGGCGCCTCCCGGACGCCGCCATCTTAAGCGCTTGTCTCCCTCCCGTGGCCGGGCCGGGGCCGCCGCCACCGCCAGCGCCTCCCTCCGCAGCGCTCGCCGCCCGCTGCTCGGCGTCCTGGCCCGCAGCAGCGGCCCCGCGATGGCTGCTCCGCGCCGCCGCCTG
>NW_017728949.1:40909097-40919902 GCF_001723895.1 Crocodylus porosus
GGGTCTGGCGCGGGCGGCTCCGCACCACCGGGGCGCCTCCCTGGCAGCGCCCGGGGCTCCTAGCGGGGGTGGCGGGGAGCGGTGGGCAGGAGGCTCCGCGCCCTCGCCAGCGGCACCGCTGCACGGCGGGGACCGCACACGTGTGTGTATCTGTTGTGCACTCTGCGTGTAGCAGAATCACTACCTGAGTGCGCGCGTACCAGTGTGCAGCACTGGGTGTGAGTGTGCGTGCGTACCAGTGTGCAGCACTGGGTGTGTGTGTGCGTGCGTATCAGTGTGCAGCACTGCATGTGTATATGTGTGCATGTACCAGTGTGCAGCACTGCGTGCATGTATGTGTACGTACCAGTGTGTGCGTGCGTACCAGTGTGCAGCACTGCATGGATGTGTGTATGCGTGCGTATCAGTGTGCAGCAACGCGTGTGGGTGTGTGTGCACTCACATGGGGTAGGGGGGTGTTTATCCTGTCAACTTTACCTAAGTCCCTTGCTTTGCTTGTTTTCTAGCACCGTTACCATGATGTGAATGCACTCGAGGGAGCAGCTGGCCACAGGGGTGAGTGTCTGTGCGTGCTGTCAGCCCTAGCTTGGACTCACTTGTTCCCTACTTTCATCTGTGACCAACATTTTCTCCTGTGAATCATCTGCTGCAGGCACCTTGCATCGCTCCAGCCTGCCCTCTTGCTTTCTTTTCCAGACTTTTATCTCCAGGCAGCACAGGGCAGTGCAGGCTGCATTTCTCAGATAGACGCTTCTCGTTTAAAATATTGGTTAATGGTATGGTGGGGTGAGGAAGGGGGGCAGTTGGCAGGCCTAGAAAATTGCAAAAAATGGCTAACAGTTTACAGTGTGTCACAGGGGTCAACGGAGTTGAGTAAACAAGGCTAAGCCTCCCCATCCTTTTACAAATGCAAGAATCTAAAGGCTTCTGTCAGTCTACACTCACCTTTGTCTGGAAAACCTGACAATTGCCTGAAAGTTCATAGCTGTAGCAAACTTCAGTTTGATTAATTATAGCAAACAGTTTGACAGAATAAGAGGATATGGACAGATATTTGGCTGGGGTGATATGATCCCAGCACTCATTCCTGCCCAGGGCAGGGGGTCGAACCTGACGATCTGCTTAGGTCCCTTCCAACCCTAAATACTACGATACTAAGTTGTTTTTCATTTATTTTTTCCAGCTAGTATATTATTTGGAATTGGCAGCAGCGTATGAATTGTTGTTTTTTTTAATGCAGGAGTTTAATAGGAATAAAACATTTTCTAGATAAAACACACAAGTTTAATTGGAATAAAATTGCATTTTCTAGATAAAACAGTCTGAGGCTGAGTGTAGATCAGGCTTTAATTTCACTGCTTCTTCTACCTGGTCACTTATTTCTGGTTTCTCTGGTATCTAGGTATTCCAGTTTAGCAGCAGACAGAAGAAAAAAGAAAAGGAGAATATTAAAATTGAAAAAAACGTGTAGAGGGCAAAGAGGCTTTTTTAATATATGAAACTACAGTTGGAACAGATCCCATCATTTTGGAATCTAGTCAGTTTCTGGTATCTTGCCCAAGTTGATGCAATTACTTTGTATTTGCTTTAGAAGACACTGACTCTTGGCTATACCCTTAAAGTAAAAGAGTAAGAACTGTACTAATCACTTCTCCCCACTAACTCCAAGCTTTAATTTAAAACACTGTGATGATGCAATTAACTTCCTCCTTGTTGTTTTTATTATGCTAGAAGCTTTTTAAGGGAAATCCAGTAAGTCTGTTGTTCCTCTATTACAGAAGAGCTCTCTTTTGAGGAATGTTAGCCATTTCCACAGGATTTCTACTTAGAATAAAGCTTTGTCTCGCCCTCAGGGTCATTTTATTTTGTTGCATCCTGTGGCGAATCAGGTGACAGACATTCTGTAAGAGTGATCTCAGGATGCATTAACAATCTGTAGAACCTCCTCAACAAAATTAGCATGACACTGGTAGTGATCCCAACTGAGAATAGTAGTGATGGTAAGTGAGAAGATTTTTTTTATGGGCTTCCTTATACTTAATTTACTTTTAATAAAAAGAAGAGATGTGAACTAAAGTGGTTTTGCTGTTGTGAAAAGCAGGTCTTGATTAACCCACTGGCAGAATTGTCCTGTGTATTGGATCCAGACTCAGGAGATCATATGACAGCATGACAATTACATCAATACAAATAGCCAGAAACAGACAAGATGCTGAGTAAGCTGTCTCCTGTGAGGCAACATGTTCTGTTGCCTACACCACTGTGTAGTGTCTGTTTCCCTAAGCAGATATTGTCTATCTTAGCTGTTTGTGCTTTGGGAGGGGCCCATTGCCTGTCTAAGGAAGAGATGTATATTCAGAGCTTTCCAAAGAGTAGAAGTAGCAAGTTCACTCCATTGTAAGCTTCTTTCTCAGACTCCTTTGGTTCACCACAAAGATGACCCTGTCTGCTTAACAGTCCCATTGGAGTGGGAGTCTCACTACAAAATTTAAGATGGTTGAAGGACGGAGAGGGTGTATCTGCACTGCAAATTCTGGTTCAGATTAAGTACCTTTGTTAGTTTTCTTCTAGCTATCAGGGACAACGATAATAGTAAAAACGTGCTACTGTGGACATCAGCACAGACTAGCAGCTGGAATAATTATACTGTCAGAAACCTTCCAAGTGTGATTAGAATTGAGGAACTGACACCAGAAATGGGCATAATGCCATTTTGATGATTCACAGTGGGGGTTGGGCTAAATAATGATGATGAGGCACTTTGGTCTACAGCAATGGGGAGGGGGCCAAGCCAGCCCTTGACCAGTGGAGGTTTGCTGGTGGAGTTGCATTGATATGACTATATGACAGACCCTCCTATACATCTAGTTTATACAGGCAATAAAGTGCTTTACATAGCATACAGGGGTATAGGTTGTAGCCATGTTGGTCTAAGGGCATAGGCAGACAAGGTTCTTTGGGTAAATCTGATATATTTTATTAGATCAACTCAAATACATACAGCTTATGCCAATTGATGCCCTAAGCAAAATAAGCTATATCAGCAAAATAACTTTATGCCACGGTAACTGCATGTATCCTAGAGCTTTCACAGTTATAAAATGTCAAGAAAATATCTCATTCAAGCCAATATTACTGTACTAGTAAGAGTTTTCTTGTCCAGATTAGAGTTCTCGCCAAATCAGATTTGGATTTGGATAGAAAAGGCACAAGGTAGAAGGGGGCAAGCCAGAATGTGGATGCAACAGACAGAATGGGTTGCTCCCACTAATCGGAAGGATGCTTTTGGCTGATAGAGAATCAAACTTAGATGATCTTTAGGAAGACACGAGACTAGAATATTTAGAACTACTGCTGATGGGAGCCTTGATTTTGTTTCATGCTCTTTTACTGGTTGCATTATTGTAATATGTTAGGTGGGATTATAGCCAAAACCCACTTAAACTGCAGCTAGTGTAGTGTTTTGTGACTGCCTTCTTTCTGGAATTTCACTGTTAAAATCTCTTCCAGTCCACTTGGCATGGCAAAACCAAAATTTGGTGCCCTTCAAGACAAATGGCAAAATTGGTCTGTTTTCTGTTCTGAAAGTTCTGTTTAGGCCTTGCTAGAAGTGGCTGTGATGGTTTTCTAGTTTTTGTAGGCTGCAGGTCTGTGTGTCATGTGGTAGATAGATTGAACATCTATTTTAAATTAATCTAGACAAGTGTATACATTGTATGCACTAGATAAACAACTAAATTCCTCTAGAATGGTAACAGAACCTCTTTCTTGGAATGGGAAGGATAGCCCCAGACTAACAGCTAGGTTTGGCTGATGAAGCTGCTGAGTCTAAATGATTGATTTGAAATTATGCATTTATATTGTAGAGTTACTAGGCATTCTTTAAAAAAAATATGCATAAATAAAATCATGAAAGAAGTGTTAAGAAATAAAAATGCACAGCCAGTTCAGGCCTGAGGGGTCTCCTGGTTGGAGGGTTGTGCTTTGCCTGGCTTGTGCTCATGTGTCCAGACCCCAGCCTCTTATTCTAAGGATAGGACCCAAAGGGCTTGGAGAAGAATACTTTACTGTATATATAAAACTGTCATCAGTCTTTCTCCTAATGGCTAAAGCTCTGAATGAGGACTCAGGAGACTGGTGCTTTGGTAGACCTCTGGCGATCCCCATGTGTAAAATGTGGATAAAGATGCTGACCTTTGCAAACTACTTGGAGATCTTCTGGTGAATAGAACTTAGAGGTGGGTGGTAGTAGCACTGTCCTGGAAAATGTGAAAGTCTGCCCTTTATCAGTTTTCATGATAAAAGGATGCTGACTATTCCTATTTGGCTTCCAGTCTTTCCACATCCATCTGTAGACTACTAGACTACACCGAATTGCTCATGCCTCCCCCCCCCCGCAAACATAACTTCTAGCCTATGTTTTCAAAAGGGTTCACTTTTTTAAGTTTTATGGACACATTGGGCAGGAATGAAAACCAGGAGTCATATTAAATATCTGAGGTATTGTAAAATTCTTAATCTAGTTTAGTAGGTAACTTAATTTTTGACTGTATTATGCGTAAAGAGTCTTACTAAATGGTATATATTGAGTTGGTGTGGTCCAAATGGCTTATTTGGATCATTGTTCAATCAGTAACATTGTAGCGTTCTGGAAGACTGAAGGATATAGTGTGTTAATTAAATTACAGGCTGACACTAAAAAAAAAAAAGAAGAGTAGCCATTAATAATAATCAATCCTCTTAAGAAATACAAATCTGGGCATAGTTTTCAGAGTGAGGTGACAGAATCCTACCCCTCTCATCCCAAAAACGATCTCTTTCACGCAGGTTAGGGCTTGTCATCTAGGGCTAGAGAGCATTTATCCTCTGCAAAAGGTATCCTTCCCTGCCTGGCAGTCGCCTCTCAGAATAACTGTCTTTCTTCCTGTTGCTGTTGTAGTGAAGAGATGCCATAGTCGTAGAAAGAAGTCTAAGTCTGTAGTTAGTAGTTGCTTCCAGGCAGGGAGGTAAAGCAGTCTTGCAGAGGAGAAGTCACAAGGCTTGTCTTCACAAGTGATTTATACCTGTATAAACATGGCTGCATCTATGTAAAAAGATCTGTACCTACTGGCACAACTCTTTGCATTAGTGTTACTGACTAAACACTTTGGAGATTTTACTCCTCTTGTGTTGGGAGTGTTTTTACATTGGAGCAGATTGCTTGCTATGTTTGTAGCACTACTGTGCTTGGAGTCATTCCCATATTGCTGTGCCCTGCATCAGGTGACTGCTTTGTTTGCCTGTGTGGCCTTGACTGCTTTTGGCTCATACTGACCACATATAACCTCCCCGTCCAAGTTCTGGTTAACAGCTAAGTTTGCCTTTTTGAGAGTGCCGAAAAGGAACAGAAGCTGATATTACAACCTTGGCACGCATGTGAGGACATCTTGGAAATGAAGGACATTCCTAAGGCAAGAGAAGGGAAAGAATGGAGAGAAGAAGAAGAGGTGAGAGGCCAACAAAGAGGACATCACTCATGTTAAGGAGCTGGTGGAGAAGGCGTTTGATTAAACCCAGGAACTTGTGGCAAAAGGGCTTGCAATAACAGCAGAGTCTGGCTGTGACTGAGTGGATGATACAAATAGACTTAAAGATGTAACAGCAACACATAGAAATAATGAATAGGCAGCTGTTACTGGAGAGCTCCATCAGAGTTGCTTTCCACCTTCTGTCTCTTTGCCATTTGAGTAAGCCAAAAGATTTATCAGACCTGGCTTTAGAGCCATATAAAACAAGGTATTCTTCTTCATTTGGACTTCCTCCTGGAAAGAGCTCCTTTGACCTTTCAAATCCATATGCTGTATCTCCCACAATCCTGAGTGGCTACAAAGAGGAAAAGCGGCTTACTTCAGCCAAAAACCTTTCATCTCTGAGGGTCTTTTAAATCTGGTTGATCTTTGAATTCAATACCTTCTACCCCATTTGCATTGTTTGCACTTTAAAAATCATATTTTATAAAATAAGAGTGTTGTTTTATATTTTCCAATCAGTTGAAACATTGCTGTCAAAACAGACCTGAATTTTGCAATGTAGTTTGGGAACAAAGATGTCAGTGCAGTTTTGGGTCATGTAAAATTATGGAGTAGAGAGGTAATAACGTATGGATACGTGGAAGTCAAGGAGAAAGGGATTTGGTGGTAGGGGTCTGCTACAGACCCCCGCACCAAGGGGAAGAACTAGATTTGGAGCTCCTGAGGCAGCTCTTGGAAACCATAAAGACTAGAGAGGCGGTAGTCATGGAGGACCTAAACTACCCTGATATCTGCTGGGAGACGCAGATAGCAAATTCCCACCGTTCATGCAGGTTCCTATCCTGTGTACAGGACCTCCACCTGACACAGGAGGTACATGTTCCCACTAGGGGGAATGCCTTCCTGGACCTGGTATTGGCAACAGGGGATGACATGGTGGGGGACCTACAAATCAGTGGTCACCTGGGGGACAGTGACCACCAAATACTAGAATTCATCATAAGACGTAGAGTGGGTAAAGTAACTGGTAGGGTGGAAGCGCTCGACTTCAGGAAGGCCGACTTCAGTGAACTCAGGCGTTTAGTCAATGATGCACTGCAGAGTAAGAGATTTGGCAAGATGGGAGCCCAGGAAGGGTGGCTGTGCCTTAAGGAAACAATCCTTCAGGCACAGAGGGAGACGATTCTGATGCAGGGGAAAGGGGGCCAAGAGGCTTCCTTGGCTGACCAGAGAAATCCAGAGCAGCCTAAGGGCAAAAAGGAGGGCATACAAGCAGTGGAGACAGGGAGAGATTACTAAAGAGGGAGTATGCCTCCTCAGCAGTTGTAGGGAAGCAGTTACAAAGGCCAAAGCTACCATGGAGCTGAGGATGGCATCCAAGGTAAGGATAACAAAAAATTGTTTTTCAGATATATAGGGAGTAAAAGAAAGGCCCAGGGTGGAACAGGACCACTACTGAATGGGCAAAAGCAATTGGTGACAGACAGGGAGGACAAGCCTGAACTTCTCAATGAGTTCTTTGCCTCAGTCTTCCTAAACAAGGGGCAAGACAGGTCTCACAATGGGATTGTAGAGAGGCAACAGCTGGGTGCCAGACTACCAAGCGTTGACCCTGAGATGTTGCGGAGTCACTTGGAAGGACTGGATGTGTTTAAGTCTGCAGGCCCAGATGAGCTCCATCCAAGGGTACTGAAGGCACTGGCTGATATTGTTGCACAGCCACTGGCAAGAATATTTGAGCACCCATGGCGCACGGGACAGGTCCAGAGGACTGGAAAAGGGCCAATGTGGTCCCTATTTTCAAGAAGGGGAGGAAGGAGGATCCAGGTAACTACAGGCGGGTCAGTCTCACCTCCGTCCTTGACAAAGTCTTTGAAAAGATTATTAAGGCTCATGTATGTAAGAGCCCAGCAGGAAAAATTATGCTGAGGGGAAACCAGCATGGGTTTGTAGCAGGTAGATCATGCCTGGCTAATCTAGTCTCTTTTTATGACCAGGTTACAAAACACCTCAACACAGGAGTAGGAGTCGATATTGTTTACTTAGACTTCAGAAAGGCCTTCGATACGGTATCCGACTCCATACTGGTGAACTAGTTAAAAGGCTGTGACTTGGATGATTACACAGTCCGGTGCATGGCAAATTGGCTAGAGGGTCATACCCAGAGAGTGGTAGTGGATGGGTCGGTATCGACCTGTGAGGGAGTGGGTAGTGGGGTCCTGCAGGGTGCGGTTTTTGGACCAGTACCCTTCAGTGTCTTCATCAGTGACTTGGATGTGGGAGTGAAGTGTACTCTGTCCAAATTTGCAGATGATACAAAACTGTGGGGAGAAGAGGACACACTGGAGGGCAGGGAACAACTACAGGCAGACCTGGACAGGTTGGACAAATGGGCAGAAAAGAATAGAATGCAGTTTAACAAGGAGAAATGCAAAGTGCTGCATCTAGGGAGGAAAAATGTCCAGCACACCTACTGCCTAGGAAATGACCTGCTCGGTAGCACGTAAGCGGAAAGGGATCCTGGAGTCCTAGTGGTCTCCAAGATGAACATGAGTCGGCAGTGTGACGAAACCATCAGAAAAGCCAATGGCACTTTATCGTGCATCAGCAGATGCATGACAGACAGAACCAAGGAGGTGATCCTTCCCCTCTATCGGGCACTGGTCAGACCGCAGTTGGAATACTGTGTGCAGTTTTGGGTGCCACACTTCAAGAGGGATGTGGATAATCTGCTCCAGAGACGGGCCACTCATATGGTTAAGGGCTGGCAGACCAAGCCCTATGAGGGGAGACTAGGGCACCTGGACCTCTTCAGCCTCCACAAGAGAAGGTTGAGAGGCGACCTTATGGCTGCCTATAAATTCCCCATGGGGGCGCAGAAGGGAATTGGTGAGGTTCTACTCACCAAGGCACCCCTGGGGGTCACAAGAAATAATGTAAGCCATAAGCTAGCAGAGAGCAGATTTAGACTGGACATCAGGAGGAACTTCTTCACAGTTAAAGTGGCTAAGGTTTAGAATGGGCTCCCAAGGGAGGTGGTGCTCTCCCCTACCCTGCAGGTCTTCAAGGGGAGGTTGGATGTGCATCTGGCTGGGGTCATCTGAACCTATCACTCTTTCCTGTCTATGCAGGGATTGGACTCAATGATCTATTGAGGTCCCTTTTGACCCTAACATCTATGAATCTATAAGATTGAGCACTCGTGGCTATGGGAAACACCTCTACCTAAGATAGAGGATTACTGGCCTAGAAGGTTGGGGATCTGCTGTATTCTTTTACCGAGGCCTGATCTACATACTAAAGTGATGTCAACAGGACTTTCCTTTTGTTGTCCTAGGTCTGAATAAAACCTTTTCCAGGAACACAAGCCCTCACCTTACATTCTGCCACCAGCAGAGGTGGGTGTGGATTCAGTCCAGTGACAGCTCTCATAATAGCTATTAGCCCCTGGACTATTACCCATTGTGCAGCAGGTGTTCTGTCAACACAGTCTCTTTCAGTGAGGACATAAAGCACTGGCAAAGGACTCTGCGTGTGCTTGCACTTCAGCAACTTAGTAATGTCAGCAGCTGTAAACCTTAAAGATTTCTGGAGGCAAAACCTTTGTACATGGACATAACCCCTGTACAGTAGCAGCAAGCAGCCACAACCCTCTTACAGCCACAGCAGTTATGCTTGATTAGGACAGGGATTCCCATTTATTGTAGCACCTCTTTCTAATTCCTTTTTTTGAAAGAAATATTACTTGTATTAGTGTCAGAACTACAGTTATATGCCAGGCTGCATATGCACAGAGGTCAGTGACAAAACAGGACCTGTGCAGCAGGTGAGTAAAGGGAGAAGTTCTTTAATTTAGTTGGCCATACTATTAGGTTAGAGACAGATATTCATAAAGTCTGAGCCTGAATTGATTTAGTCTTTGCAGGTTAGTCTAACCTGGCTAGGTTGGACTGGTTTGTAACTGGACAATTATTCTCTCTGGACTGAGGAAATTCAGACACATGCATGCAGTGGCTCAGCATAGAAGCCGGGGGGTGCTAGAGCAGCTCCCCACCCCCTTCTCTTGTACAGTGCTGAGATGAGGGGGTGGGTAGGCAGGCTCTAGCAGGACCTCTGATTAGGGAGGTCTACCTGCACCATCCCAGGCTCTTCCACAGTTGCTGCTCAAGGGCCAGGAGTGTTGCCAGACCCCAGGCCCCTGCTAGCACTGTGAGGCAAGGGGGGAGTATGCATGTATGTGTCTGTTCATGATACAGAGCTTTTCAATCTCCTTCCCTACTTCTTTATAATGTCTGCAGCAGACTGACAGGTGAACAAGCCAGCAGGGGGCTGATAACAGTGTTTATCACCTGATCAGCAAAACAGTGACCTTTCTGATTTCTTCAAACTCTTCTTAAACAGTTTACCAGCTGACCTGTTGATTAGCTCCAAACAGCTCTGAGGTCTGTGGGGCTGGGGGTCCCTGTTGCAGGAGATGGGAGGGAGGGGGAGGATTTCCTGTTTGAGCAGCCAGCAGTTGTTGGGGGTAGGGCAGGGGGAAGCCAGGCAGACCCTGCTGTCCCTACAAGTCTGTGCCAGAGCTCCAGCCAGAGAGCAGAGGGGAGGGGCCAGCTCTGCTGTGGAGTAGAGAGGTCTGCGCAGCCCAGAGAGCATGCCTGAATGCTGGGGGACTCTGGTTTATCTTAAACCAGCAAGGGGTCTGGGACAAACGTTGCATAAACCATTTGAGCCAAATCAATTAAGTCTGATACTACATTCAGCCAGGTTTATCTCAAACCAGTTTCGGCCATTTTCAAACTGGTTTATGTACTGTACACTGACCGTTACTGTACACTGACCGTCTGTTTTGTTACACGTTTAAACCAGTTTCTGATCACTTAAACCAGTTTATGTGTAATGGCTGTCCCTAGCCTTAAAGTGCTTTATAACATTAATGTGTAAGAGAAGAGAAGCTCGCTCCAAATTACGTAGAGTAAATAAGAAATTATTTTCCCTGCTATTGGGTGTGATCTCCAGGACCTTATAGCATTAAAAGTCACATTGAAATCAGTTACCTTTTAACAAGAGCAAAAAGCACAGCCGGAGGTAAGCGGGCTCGTGGTGGGAAGGAGTTAACTCCTCGCTCCCTGGGAGGAGGCCGCTGCGTGCAGCCGGGCCGGGTCAAGCCCCCTCCCAGGCCCCTACTTGGCCCAGCCCCCCAGGGAGAGAAAAGAAGAAGGAGTGGGTACTCACCAGTCCCCCTCCGGTAGGGCAGGGCCCCCCAGATCCCGGGCAGGGCCCCCCCTGGCCTGAGAA
>NW_017728949.1:40919913-40946026 GCF_001723895.1 Crocodylus porosus
ATCTTGCTGGGATCCTATGACCCCAGCTGACTTCCTGCCCTTTGGGCAGGGGGCTGGACTCGATGATCTCCCGAGGTCCCTTCCAGCCCTGCTATCTATGAAATCTATGAAATCTATGTGAATAACTACAAAAAAAAATTCACCTTTTGCACATTGAAAACTTGCTTTGTTGTTTTTCTTATCAAGTTATACCTTTTTGTCCTTTCAACATCAAGCTATGTGCTGGGTACATCCGCCCACATGTGTATTTTTGTCACTCTGCTCTGCTGTATGTGTACAGTATTCATAGATTCATAGATGCTAGGGTCGGAAGGGACCTCAACAGATCATCAAGTCCTACCCCCTGCCTAGGCAGGAAAGAGTACTGGGGTCAGATGACCCCAGCCAGATGCCTGTCCAGCTTTCTTTTAAACACCTCCAAGGTAGCCCATTCCAAATTTTGACCACCCCTACCATGAAGAAGTTTTTCCTGATATCTAGCCTAAATCTGCTGTCTCAGTTTGTGAACATTGTTCCTTGTTACCCCAAGAGGCGCCCTGGTGAACAGAGCATCTCCGATCCCTTGCTGCATCCCCCTAATGAATTTGTAGGCGGCCACAAGATCACCTCTTGCAGAGGATGAAGGGGTCCAGGTCCCTCAGTCTCTCCTTATAGGTCTTGTCCTGTAAGCCCCTAACCATACAAGTGGCCCTCCTCTGGACCCTCTCGAAGTCTATCAACATCCTTCTTGAAGTACGGAGTCCAAAACTGGACACAGTACTCCAACTGCAGTCTGACCAGTGCCTCGTAGAGGGGAAGCATCACCTCCTTGGATCTGTTTGTCATGCATCTGCTGACGCATGATAAAGTACAGTTAGCTTTGCTGATGATTTCATCACAATGGTTATTAATTGTTGATGGTGGGTGTGGTTAGCAACAATGACCTTTAATGGGAACACAGAATTAAAAATCAAAGTTTTCTCTGAAAAATGATTTAATTTGTTATAAACAAAAGTTTAAATTGGACTAGACTGAAGTATATCATTCACTTTGCATTTGACAGTACACTGTACATAAAGTGTTGTTCAGTATATGTTTATGCGACATCTTTGGCACTACTAGGAAGAGAGGCACATGAACAACCTACTTACACATCAAATCCAGAAATGCAGGAGTGAAATTCCTGTGGAGGTGCTTCCTGCGGCCACTGTGAAGACTGCTTGAGTGGCTATGGGAGATGCCCTGAATTGCTCAAGCATGGCGTGCTTGGATGGGAGCAAGTAGCTAAGAAAAGATAGGGAGGGAGGACATGGGCCCCAAAAGGCTTTGAGAATGAAGACGAATTGTGTAGGTATGATGTCCCAGTAGAAGGATGACAGAGAGATGAAAGAGCCAAATTGACAAGCTAGGAAAGCAATCTTTGCAGTAGCGTTTTGGATTAAATTGTCTGAGGCAAAATTGCATTTGTTGAGGCCAGATGCAATAGTGAGCAAGATGCCAAAGGATGAGAGTCTGGACAAGAGTTTATTTTAGAACTGTTATGCTGTAGGAATCTGCAAGACTTAAATGTAGCCTGGATGTGACAATTTGAGTGAAGACCCAGTCAAATATGTCACCCAGATTACATTTCTGAGCATCACTGGCAGGATGATGTTGTCCGGTGATTGAGAAAGGAGGCAATAAGAATGGCATGCTAAGAGATTAAACTGCCGAGCTTGAACTGACAGAATGGCATAAACAAAGAGATCTTTGAGAGCCAGGCCAAGATTTTAATTTGGAAGAAAGAAACAGGTCCAGACTAGAGAAATCAGATCTGTGAGTCATCCACATAAAATGAAATTCATGTTTATGGCTGAGGTTATTCAGGCATAAAATGTAGAGGAAGAGCAACACAGGACCAATGATAGAGCCTTGTGGGACTCCCACAGAAAGCAGAGGTTTCGTCTTCAGCAAGCTCTGAAGGAAAACATTTAAAGGTGGGAGGAGAACTGGGGAAGGGCAGAGTCAGAGAAACCATGGAGATGGCAAAATTTCAAGAGGAGCATGATTGATGCTATCAAAGGCAGGTGGAGAAAGGATGAAGATGGAGTATTGATTCTGAGATTTGGCTAAGAGGAGGCCATTAGAGATTTTGGTAAGGGATGTTTCATGTGAATGCGGTAAATGGTAACTGGAATGGAGAAGGTCTAAATCATGGATTCTTTGTCTGTTAAATACAAGGCACTCTCCATAACTTTCCTGAAATTGACAGCACCCTGTTGAGAACTAGTGTAAAGTCTTAGCTTATCTACCTTGGCTTATCTCCAGGTTGCCATTGCCACACAGAACTCCCACAGCCAGTTCTAGATTTTGCAGAAGCTGAATGTGACTGTGCCCTATACCCAAAGAATTTCCCCAGAAGCTTTTGATTGTAATTCCAATTTATTAATTGCCAGCCAGGAAGGGAGGGGAGCAAAACCCAGCTCAGACAGGAGTGCCTGCTTCTACTGCATAGCTGCCTGAAACAGAAGTGTGCAGGGCATTTTCGCCTAGCAACAGCAGTGTCAGCACCATGGTTTCTTCAAGGGGTCTCCAGCAACTTAAGTGCCATGGCACACCGGTTGAGAACCACTGGTCTAAAGAAAGGATTGGAGGAAAAGAACATCAGAAAGTGATTGAAAAGTACACTTGGTAAGTATAGAGATGAAGTAATAGTAGGAAAGGGTATCGGGGCCATGGTTGGTTTTTCATGTCAGAGAGCTGAAAGCATTTTGTAGTGTGAGGTAAGAGCCAGAGGTGAGCAAAGGTAGGAAAGGGAATGACAGTAGATGTGTAAAAGCGGATAATGCGCTTATTGGCAAGTGAAGATGGAACAGAGAAAGGAGGATGAGAAACTTTTTTGTCTGTTGAAGGGAGGAGAGAATTGCAGAGCAGGGTGGAAGGTTAGTCAAAGGTAGTGTTAAGCAAGTTACTCCTATGTGCTAGATGGTAGTGTGGCAGTCTGTTTTCAAAAGCAGTGTTATATATGATCTGACAGACCTGGCTATGTTAAATTAAACTAGTTAGTTAATTCTGGTCCAGTAAGAGAAGTGCCATAATTTTACATCCTGTTGCTTCATGGTAATTTTGTTTTTCAATCAGAAGAGCTAAAATTACCTTCTCTACCCATGCCAAATCATTTTTTACATTTGAGGTCATGATTTGTGTTTTGGTTTTAATGTTTCAGTTGACATTTTTCTTAGAATTTAAAGTAGATTTCCTTCTGGATTCGAGCAGTAGCATTAGTTGTACAGCTCTTCACTTGGTGAATTTTGTGTGCTTGCTGCTATCAGTAGACAAGAATAATAGTCAAGAGGCAAGGATGTCTTCTTGGAATCCATCCAAATGATTTTGAAGCTTTTTATTTAATGAATTTTTTATTTCTCTCTCTTCAGAGTTGCTCTTTGGACATATTCACAGAATCTGGCCTGCTGACAGAAACAAGGACTTTTGGAGGGGACTTAGAAATGCATTTTAAATAATCAGACAAACACCCACTCCAAGTTAATAAAGTGTTTGTGCTTTTCTCATTTCTTTTACAGATTAGAACATTCTGTACTTTGCTTTTGAAACAAGCGGCAAAAGAAAATGGATGGCTTTTCAGACTACAGTACAAAGAACTTCTCTTCAGCCAATATGTCTAATGTCTCATCTGGCAAATTGGACTACCAATTCAACACCACTGGTAGTCCTCCTTCAATGTCGATAAGTAGGCTTTTCCCAGCCCTGTTACAGTGCTTTGGCATAATCCTTTGTGGATATATTGCTGGAAGAGCCAACATCATCACATCGACTCAGGCCAAAGGTCTGGGAAATTTTGTCTCCCGCTTTGCACTCCCAGCTTTACTATTCAAAAATATGGTAGTACTTAATTTTTCTAATGTGAACTGGTCCTTCCTTTACAGCATCCTAGTTGCCAAAGCTTCTGTATTTTTCTTAGTCTGCATTTTAACATTATTGGTAGCCAGTCCTGAAAGTCGATTTAGCAAAGCGGGTTTGTTCCCTATTTTTGCAACACAAAGCAATGACTTTGCACTGGGATATCCAATAGGTAAGAAGTTACTTATACTTTCTTGTTTTTTTAATGTTGTTTTTCTCTGTTTAGGCATTTTGCTTATGCTTATACAGTTTTATGCTCTTGTATTTCTTAATTTGAGATGTCTTACAATCTGAACTGAAATCTTAAGCTATGTAATACAGCCCTCAGGCTTGTCTACCTGGGGAAGTTACTGCAAAGTTAGGTGAGGTATAGGATGAAGTAGCTTACTCCATTTTTAAAGAGGAGGGAGAATTTTATATACTGTTACTTGGCATACATGAAATGTAGCTTACTTAAAACAGACTATATTTAAAATAGTGTTATATGTACCATTACTGACATGGCCATGATTAATTAAATCAAGGTTGTTTAAGAAACTTTTAAAGTGAATACATTGCCTTGCACTTACTGCCTACTAACAGTGCACCATAAAGGTTTAATGCAGAGTAGCTAGTGCACGGCAAAAGTCACATCCTGTATTTTCCATAACCTGTCTTGGAGAAAAGCCCTCAGTGAAAAAACTGCATACATTTACCAGCACAAAGTTATGCATGTGGCTTCAGAAGTGTTGGCTAGATGTCTCTGGTGCTAGAAGAGCAGGGTACAGAAACTTTTAGTTTCTAATCTGTACATTCCCATCTGGTATGTGAGAATTTACCGTCTGTTAGAGGTGAAGATTTTTTGTTTGTGGTATCTTTTGACCAATGGCATGGTTGGGATAGATATAGACAAGCTTTCAAATGCTAGGCCTTCTTCAGGTCTCTTCATTTATTCTCTATCATCTGTCAGTTTAAGTGGCAGATCCTATTCTTAATTTTAATTCTATTTTTAGATTTAAAGAAAAGTATTAATCTCTACTTTTCTGCTCATTCATGTAGTCACTTACCACCACTTTTGGGAGGCAAGTTTTTTGTAGTTCTCACTGCTTGACTGCTAATGTACTTTTTGGTGATTCATGCAACATGTTTATTGCACATCCCACATATACTTGAAAGAGTGTGTTTTGTAAGTAATGCTGCATTTTTTTACTTTTAAAGACCTGTAATATTTTATAAAAGCTTTTTAAAAATAATTTTACAATTGTATACTTTCAGCTGAAGTTCTGTAGAAAACTTCAAGAGTTAGCACATCTGCAGATTAGGCAGTGATCTTGAGCGATAATTAGTTTTAAAAAAACAGTGAAAAGCATCTGCTGGTTTCCAGACAAATTTTGTGATTCTTTTTTGTAGCTACTTTGTTCTATTCCTTTAAAGGTTTTCCTGTCTTGTGCTGTGTAAAAGTTCCTCACGTACAAAAGAATCTGACAGGTGGTATGGACAGACATTCATTGAAGTCCTTCATATCGCATTCCAATTTGGAGTGCTTTAATGCCACACAGACATAGAGGCCAGGTACAGACATTACACTTATAGATTCATAGATGTTAGGGTTGGAAAGGACCTCAATAGATCATCGAATCCAACCCCTGCATAGACAGGAAAGAGTGCTGGGTTCAGATAACCCCAGCCAGATGCCCATCCAACCTCCTCTTGGGAGAACACCACCTCCCTTGGGAGCCCATTCCAAACTTTGGCCACTCTAACTGTGAAGAAGTTCCTCCTAATGCCCAGTGTAAATTGGAAACCAGCCTGTACCTGTAACAAAACAGAAGTTGGACACACACAGACTAAGACATCATACTGGGCTTAGAAAATCCACTTGCTTCTGAAAAATGGGAATCCTCACCCAGACAGGGAGTGGCTGATGTCACTGTCTGCAAACTATAATTTTATTTCAGTTAATTTACAAGGGCTAGAATTATTCCGATAACTTTCCAGTTGTCACCTGATTATGGTGATTTGATGTGTTTGTTTTGAGTTCCCCCATAGCCTATAGTTCTGCGGAACAGCTTAAAACCTATAGTTTTCCTTGACAGTGTATCAAGATTTTGTGGCTGCTTCTGGATGATACTTCTGAACATTCACAGGAGAGTTATTCATAGGACTGGCTGATCCAGAAATGGAGGCTGGATTCCCTTGTGTGCTTCACAGCAGGGGTGGAGGTGGTGGAGCTGCATACTACAGACACTGTAACACCTTAGGAGGTTCTCAGGGGTTTGGATGGAGAGAGTGGTTTACCTTTTACAGCTAATATGGGAGAGATTGCATAATATAGGGCTCAAATATAACTAAAGCTTGTACATAAGTTGGAGGCAAAGACAGCCCCTTCCTAGTTGCTAGTAGGTAGGCTGGTTTCCAACTGACAGCATATCCCTAAATCTCACTTTTGGGCTCCCTGCTGTTGCATGTTTACTTCTGATTGATGGATCTAGTTCCTCTAGAACTATGAATATTTCCTCCTCTGAAATATTTTTCAAGTCGAAGCTCAGCTGTCCTCATAAACCAGAAAGCATTTCTAGTATGGATGTGTTTTCTGTTACCAGTGCTACACTTGTGCTGACATAGCTATTGTTTCCGCTGAATGAAACAAGGTGTACCACCAAAAGATCAGCTTTGCAGGTATAAGCTGTGTCTACACTACCAAGTTTTTGTTGGTACAGCTGCATCAGTCATAAATTGCACCTCATCACAGTTTTGACTGACAGCTGTGCCAGCAAAAGCTTGGTAGTGTAGACCTGGATCTAGCATAGTCCTGTTTTGTACATAGTACCAGTACTGTCCTTGGTTTGAGTTCTTTATAATACCTTCACTGAGCTGTTTTTGCCCAAGGCTCTTCAAGTCCTTGCCTAGTGTTTTGTTTTACTATATATTCAGAAATGTGCTGGACATTCTGAAGAAGAAAGACCCAGTTCTTTCATTGAAGAGTTTGCAATTTAAGTAGACATGACATAGCAAGGAGAGTGCAGATTGGTTTATGCATCTTAAATCTGACAACAATCCTGAGGGGATTCATGTTGCACTATTTGTAGTAGCTTGATCTTCTGCATTCAGTGAATTTTGGCTAATCATTGATTTGTTTTGCACTAATATATCTTTGAATTTATACTCCCTTTGTGGTACTAATTAATACATAGAGTATCATATATAATAATGCTATACGGTAAGTACAACCTGATAGTTTACACTTGTTAGTCATCTATCAGCAGTAGCGTAATGGGGGAGTGAGCATGGCACCAGCCTGGGCACTGGCTGTTGAGAGGGCGTGCCCCCCCTGGAGTTCTTGCAATAGCTGGAGAAGTTTTACACTGTCCAGTCATAGGAATTGGGCAGGTGCTGCCTTCCACCCAGCAGTATATCTGGGGCAGGAGGGGAGTGAATAGGGCACCAGGGACAGCTCATAGGGATTCCACTGCACAGGGCTGCTGCAACCCGAGCAGAGGCTGCTACAGCAGCAGCAGTAGAAGAAACTGCCTTCGCTGTCCCGAGAGCTGAGGCAGATAAGACATGGCGACCTCTCCCTTCTCTTATCTCTGCCTGTCTCCAGTGGTCAGCAGACTTCCTCCCTGGGCACCGAATGAGCTCTCTATGCCTCTGCCCATCAGGCAAAGCACACAAAGAGATGCCTAGGCCTATGTGGCAGATCAGGCTAGGCATGCCAGTTTTTGTAATCAGTGGCACACAAGTGGCCAGCATTACAATGAGCCACTTTCAACTCCCTGACCTAAATGCATTTACAGCTACATCAACTGGTGATTGTCTTTGGTACAAGTCTGGAATGAGGGTTGAACTTGTCCGTTTGGATCTGTGGCCTTAACTGCTCTCCTGCCATGCTCCATGCTCATCAGTAGTTGGTTACATTTCAAAGTGAGCAGAAACATAAGCAAGAAAAAAACTTGCAAAGCAGGTCCTTAAAATGTGCTGGTAACATTCGAGAACTTATGTGATTCTGTAATGTGCAGCAGGTGTAACTTTTTCATCTCAAATGCTGAACAACCTATAGTGTAGGGCATGTGATATTGCTTGTAGCACAACAGTGACTACTGGCCTTGTGTGAATAGGGAAGTATTCGATTTGGATTTGGATTCAGCCGATTTGGAGGACAGTGATTCGATTCAGTGGTTTGAATCACTGTCTCCATTCAATTTGGCCAAATCAGAATCAGAGATTCAGTGCTGATTCAGAGATTTGGATTGGCTGGGGAGAGGCAGGCACAGCCAGTGGCTGCAGGTTCTCCTACGGCTCCTCCAGGTGTGCCTGCATCTCCCTGGGCAGGGGGAGCTGTGGGAGGAGCTGCCATGGCTGCCCTACCCAGCCCCATCCCATGCCTGGCCCCAACCTAGTCCTGGCACTTAGAAAAAAAAAAGAAAAAAAGCCCTGTACTCACCAGCTGCAGCAGTGAGGCTTTGCGGTCTCCTGGCAGAACTCCCCCCTCACAGCCCTCACTCCCCAATCACCCTCCCCCCACCTGGCCCTGCTCCTGATGGCTGCCCTGCCCGGCCCCAGCCTTCCAGCAGTTAAAATAAAAAAAGGGCTCCGCACTCACTGGCTGTAGCAGCGGTGGTCAGGGCCTCTGAGGGCTTGTGGCAGAGCTCCCCCACCGTGCAGGCTGGGTAGTGTGGGGCAGCGGGGATGGCTTTCTAGAATTGCCGGCACCCGCGCAGCAGTTGCCCCGTGGCACAGGTGCAGCATACCTCGGCAGGGCACTGCACCCTCTCTGGGAGCTGGGGTGGCTGCAGCAGTCAGCCAGAGCCTGGGACTGCTGAGCCCCAGTGGCCCCAGCTCCCAGATAGCTGCTGGTGAGTGTGTGGCTTTTTTGTTGTTGTTGGAAGGCTTGGGCCAGGCAGGGCAGCCACAGGGACTTCTTCTGCAGCTCTCCCCAGCCGATCTGAATCTCTGAATCTTTTCCAAATTGATTTGGAGTCTTCAGATTCGATTTGGACCTTTTAATGGGTTTCCCAAGTCGATTCGGATTCAGAGATTTGGCTGCCAAATCAGGCCAAATCTCCTCTGAATTGAATTGGCTACTGAAGCTTCGCACAGCCCTAGTGACTACCTACAGACATGCAGTTTCTTCTGAGAGTGTCACTGCTCTCCCAGGAGAAATGCAGTGTATAGGCATTCATGATTGGAAGAATGTCCCAAAAATGGCCATTCTGGCAGAAAAATAACTTGGGAATAACCCACGTGAAGTAGTTCCCAGCAGAATCTCTCTCAGGAATATGAATATCTGTATAGGTACAGTAAGTATTACAGCACTGATTTAGAGTGAATAGCTCTGCTGTGCTTCTTAGATATTCATAGAACTGTTAAGTAACACTGGATAGTTGATAACTGTTAACAATATATATTTTAATATATGTTTTTATTGTTTATTATTTCTATTTTTATTTTATTATTTTTCCATTAATTTCTCTGGCCTAAAATGGAGTTTCAGGTTGCTTTCATTTATATCCTTACAATATCATCTACCACTAGTTGTAAATGTTCATCTGTTAATGTGGTTAGCACAACAAAGAACAATATTTTTGTAGTTTTGTGAGAACAATAGTGTTTTAATATGAATATCTCTTTATATTGTGAAGTATAGCCAATAATTACTTCCCTTTTCCTGTTTTCTAGTTGAAGCTCTGTATCAGACCACTTACCCAGAATATCTCCAATACATTTACCTAGTGGCTCCAATTTCTCTTATGATTTTAAACCCTGTTGGATTCATCTTCTGTGAAATCCAGAAATGGAGAGAGAATCGTAGTACGTCACATAACAAAATCAAAATAGTGGGACTTGCTTTGCTTCGAGTGTTGCAGAACCCAATAGTATTCATGGTCTTCATAGGAATTGCCTCAAATTTTATTCTTGGCCAGAAGATTCCAGAATACCTTGAAAACTTCCTTGATGGACTAGCCAGTTCATTTTCTGGTTCAGCACTTTTTTATCTTGGACTCACCATGGTGGGACAAATAAAAAAACTGACAAAGGGTATGTTTATTGCACTGATTCTTCTCATCACAGCTAAACTGTAAGTTTGACCTATTTACTTTTTGCATTTATGGTCTTTAGTATTTTTGTGGATTTCAGCATTCTGAAAAGCTTTAAAGGGACAGGGTCAAGATTATTCCGTTTTTCTTGAATAAATCCATAGCTTTTATTTTTAATAGTTAAAATTGTTTGGGTAACTTTTTGACAAATATACTCTTCAGCACCCTACATTATGCGTTGCCAACCGTTTGCAAACACAGGCTGCAGCTTGGAACCCTGAGGTCAGCTGCTCCAGCAACAGTGAGCAGAGGCTGCAAGGGGAAGAGCAGCCCCTCCATGGGGGCTGTAACAGTTGGCTGGAGGGGTGAGGTGACAGTTAACAAAATGTGAACCAGATTGAATGGCTGAGTAATTGGCCTGCCCTTAGTAAAATGTGGACCAGACCACCCTTTCATGGGCTGGATCCAGTCCCACTGTGGGCCAGCCCCTGCTCTGAACTGTTTGGTCTTCATAGGTAATGAAACTGAATTATTCAGCTTCACTTGTTCATAGTATTTCATAGAATAATAGTACTGGAAAGGGACTGCAGGAGGTTGTGTCCAGCCCTCTGCTCAAAGCAGGATCATTCCAGTCTAAGGATGCAATTGGATGTAACAATTTAGACATTTCTAAGGGCTAGCTGTTCTAACATTATAAAAGCCTACGTCTGTCTGTCTGTAACGCTCTATTCACGCTCTGATTGGCTGACAGAAACAAGCATGGGAGAGTGCCACCATGATTCCATGAGGACCGGACAGAGGGTGGGGGAGCTGAGGCCAGCAGCGCTTCTTGCAGGGGGCAGGGTAGGGGAGCTGAAGCCAGCCAATTTTTGATGGGCAATTGGTTACTACAGATATACTAGACCTTTTAAAATGTTCCAGAAGTGACTGAAACACTCCATCGTCTAAAGAAGGCCAATTTTGGAAGTAGTATTATGAAGTGTTTCACTTCTAGTTACATGTGTACAGGGGCAGCAAGCGGGAGATGGGTTGGGGTTGGGATTGGGGCTGGAGCCAAGCATTGGGGTTCCCCCCTGTCAGCTCCCTGCAGCTCCCATCGACTCTGGACCTGGGCCCGTCAACCCCAATGCCCTCTAAGAGGGAGAGGCAAGGTTTAGGAGAGTTTGGGAGCTCCCTCCACCCTCCTTGCCTGTGCTCCAGTGCACTGTTCTTCCCACCCCTCTAGTTCCTGTCCCTATGAGGGGAAGAGGGAGTGGAGAACTGAAAGCAGAGCTCTCAATTTGGGAAGTACTTAACTGTTATTAATGCTTTTCTTTGCTTTGTGTAGATCTTTTTCCTTCCTTTTCTCTACAGGCTCAGAGACCTTTTTGTTTGGTAATATTGGTCAAGATTTTTAAACCTAGTTGCCTAAAACTTGTCTTCTAGCTCCATATCTGAGGTCCTAAAAATAGGAGGCCTAACTTTTTCAAAGGTGGTAACATGCCTGTTTATTGATCTTAGCTCAGCACCTCTAAAAATAAGTCATTTATATTGACATACATAAATGTGAGGTTGTATAAAAAGCCTTTTAGTATATGATGGCAAAATGGGTTTATATGGTAGAGATTCCAGTTCTCAGTGTAACTTATGCAGATTTATTTGTTGCTTTTTTATTTCAGATGGTGTCAGATATTTGGTATTTGCATGTTAGTTTGTGCCATTAACCCTGTTTCAGGTTTACAGAAAATCTCTTGAGAATCTAAGCTTACCACCCACAAAACTTTCCCATCGGGACTAGTTGCTCACTGTCTTTTTCCTGAGAGAGGGCAGAATGCTCCCAATTATTTAATTTCAATATTTGTGGACAAAAAATATTTTTATCTGCTAGCATCCTATTCACCATGCCATGCTTGCGTGGTGATATTTTTCTGTCTGCAGCCTGTGGGGTTTCCTCAGTTCTAATACAGTTGTCCCCAAGAGTAGCTGCCACTATACAGCAAGTTTTCCCCAACTCTGAGAGCAAGATATACAGATTACCTAGCTTTCTGTGGCTTTGCTACTCTAGAGACTGCCTGGGAGATGATGGGAATGCTAAGAATAGAAACGTTCCCATTGTCGCAGCCCCAAAATCATGATAAGATCTAGATTGTTTTCATCCACGTAGTCCAGCTGCCTGAAATAAGGAGTTTTTTCTAGATTCTGGGCCAAATTCTAATCTCAGTTGTACTGATTTAAAAAAAAAACCCTCCCTCACTGATTTCAATGGGCATTATATCTATCCTTAAAACTGTAATATGCTCTAAAAGATTTCTGGTGGTGAGTCTGAGATGGGAGTCTGAGCTTTTATTTGTAGCAGTTCATATAAATGTGTTGCAGTAGTTGGCCAGTATGTAAACTGACAAATAAATCAGTTTTACTGTCTTTCTTTAAAAATGGTGTCACCTTCATTTGGACATTGGTATATGCACCATTGTAGGCAGGGGGATGCAGCTGTTAAAAATAAATGCGCTCTTTTTCTCTGTATATCATTAACAGTAGTATTCAGACAACCTTAAACTTCCCTAAATTCCTTTTCTGGATAGAGCAGAATCCAGGAAAATGTGATTAATTGACTAACATGTGTCCCTTGTTTCTCTCCTTTTCCTTTTCAGACTGATGATGCCATTTCTCTGCAGAGAAATGGTGGAATTGCTGGACAAGAGTGACAGCTTAGTCAACCACACCAGTTTATCAAACTATGCATTTCTGTATGGAATCTTTCCAGCAGCACCAGGCGTGGCTATCTTTGCATCTCAGTTTAACATGGAAGTAGAAATTGTAGGTTCTTAATGCTTTACAAGCCCAGCACTGACCTTTGATTTTAATTTTATTGAGCAATAAAAAAACCCTTTCTATCACATTGATGCAGCTGGTTTGCTTACACTCTCTAGAAATTAGTATCTAAATTATATTTCAGATTAATAATTAAACTGTACCAAGGCCTTTTCTGCTTTCTGTTGCATATGTTCAGCTTGCACGTTCTTAAAGGAAGTGCTGTTCCTAGAATCTACACTGAGAAGATGTAAAAACTTAAATCGTTGACATGTGGGATTTTTAGAAGTTTTCAGCATTAACCTCACTCTGCTGCTGCTGAAGGCAGTGTCACTGTTGGCTTCAGTGGGAGCAGACATAGGCTAATACTGAATAGTTAAAAATCTGATGACCTTTACTCCCTTTTGGTTCAATAATAAGATAAAAATTACATTCAGCTTTTGTTTCTTATTTAAGGGACACCAGTGCAATTTACTTTCTGGGTGTAAGATACAAATACGTTTTCAGCATATAACTTGTTTTATAAAGTAAGACAGGCTCTTGCAGTCATTATGAATGCCCTTTTCTGCCACTAGAAAACTGCCAGCCAGACGCTATGGTGGGAAGTTCTGGCAGCCAATGTACATTTTGTTTTCTTGTGGCTGCTATCCAGAGGTCCCCATCTGGATTATTAAAAATGCTGAGAGAATCTGGGAAAGAGCATGAACATGGTGCTGATGCTCCCTTGAATCTGGGCATGTGGTGATGCTGGTAAGAGCATTTAGCATAGTTACAAAATCTAGTTCCATATGCCTGGATGTCTGTAACTATTTGGATTTTTCACTTCTTTCTGGTTAAAGGAATATTAAAATATTTCACTTAATATTTAAAAATACCAGAAAAGTAAAAATAGCTGATTGTAAACTTGAATTTTGTGTCTAATGAGTGTGGCAATATCTGCTTTTAAAACAGAGGGCTGTCATATGAGTAGAAGCTACAGTTTCACTGAATTCCAAGTGTGTGGAAACCCTGGGAAACCAAATTATAAGTAGCTTCAATGCATCCATGGCTGCTGCTTCTCTTTGAGTTTGTGGGACAGCTCAGGCATTTTTTTTCACAACAAAATATTACTCATTTATTTCAGATATAAATCTGTAGTTCAGAGGGAGGGGCTGTACTCAGTCATTCCAGTCCTGCATTAAAATTACTGGAATGACTCTTACTGGCATGGGGAAGCATAGTTAATGTGTAAGAATTGGCAGAGGTGGACCTCCAAATTGTAGTTACTTTAGAAGAGACTTGTTCTAAATGTTCTAAAACTTTCAACTGATTCTTAACTATCTTCAAAAAATGCATGTTCCCTCCAACTTATCACCTAATTTTTAATAGTCCTCTGTCCATATGATCCAGTGACTATAGTAGAATTGCCTATGGTATTTTAAATCAGGGTTAGCGCAGATGTTGCTTTCCTAAAAACATTATTTAATGAGAGATCTGATATTTTTACCACTGTTGATTTCCATTTGCAGATTACCTCAGGAATGGTGATAAGCACTTTTGTGTCTGCTCCTATCATGTACGTTTCTGCTTGGCTGCTAACCATTCCATCTATGGATCCAAACCCACTAGCTTCAGCAATCCAGAACGTTAGCTTTGATATCAGCATTGTCAGCCTTGTCTCCTTGGTAGGTATTGGCTTCCATTGCAGTCTGGCAAAGGAAATATAAAACCACAGTAAGTGGTGGTATGGTAGTGGTTTATGCAGACAACAAGCCAGGAGATTGAAAGATAAAACTGATATACTTCTTCACTCCCATATCCTGTTTTGAAAGGCTGAAGGGTGAAAAGAGAGATAAAAGCTCATACTGGAATGGTTAAGGGTCAACTGTAAAACTAATGTGAAACTTAAGTATTTGTCAAGTTGATTTTTGATGGTTAGGGCACCAAAAAAAGAGGCATGGGGAAGCCAGTGATTGGTTCCCAGTTCTTAGCTTCAAACTTCCAGTGTGACCTTGGGTATGTCATTTAGTTTCTGGCGTCTGTAAAAATAGGAGTCATATTACCTCCCAACTTCCCAAGTATTTTATGAGCGTGAATATATTGAAGAAGATGAGCTGCTTGATCCTATGATGGGGGAACATGTAAGTGCTTAAGATAAAGATTGGAGCCCACTGTATGTGGACTGACTGCCTCTGAAGTTTGGGTCAGTGAGGACATTAAATGTGAAAATTGTTTTTGGTTTTTTTTGGAAAATTCATGCCCTAGCAATATCCTCTAGTTTCCTAGTTCAGCTAGGAAAGCTGAACAAGACACCCCAGTATGAATCCTGTTGTGACGCAGCTACCCAAGATAGCTTTTTTTCAAAAGATTTCAAATAAAACTTCTATTCTTAATTGTTCTGACAGTCTGATTCAGCATGGTTATGAGCACAGTCCTGTCTAGCAGTGCAGCACATTTTTTGAATGATCTCACACTTGAACTAGAATATAGGGCTGAGAGGGGCCTGCGAGGCATCAAGTTCAGTCACCTGCAAGGACAAGAAAACCACTTATTTAAAGGATACGCAAGACTGTATTTTTCTGAGTCCTCTCATGCACCTCAACCACAAAGCACCATGGGGAAAATAGTCCTACAGCATGTTCCATGTAAAAAGCCAGAAAAGGTTTTGTTCTGTCATTCCAATGGGAGAGAATTTTTTTGGTTAGTATATGCTCAGTTGATCCTAGGAAAAGAACCATGCTTGGTGCTGTAAAAGAAGACAAAAAAATCCTATGGTCCTTGTCCATCTGACTTGACCCTTAAGAAGAAAGACATTACAAACCATGTGTATAGATGAGTTCATAATAAACAAAATTGTCCTAGTAGTCTCTTAGAGAGTTTGCTTCTGGACTTACAAATGCCAAACCATCTTGTATTTTGTTATGTCAGTATTGTTGACCTAAATCCTTGAGTATTTAAACAAAGACTTAAGTCTCAAAGCAACAGAATACAGAGTTGGTCATTGACTTTTTCATTAAGAATAAGGTAACACAGCCACAAATAGAACTTGCCACTTGCCATCACCAGGTCTTGGTAGGGTTTAGATAAGGACGAAAAGGATAGGGGCTAAGCCAAACAAACTAAAGAAAAGTAAAAGGAAAATAAGCCAAAGTGGCAGATTAGTACATTGCCAGCAAATTAGGTGGCTTTCTAGCCTTTTCTATGCTCTTAATCTTCAGTGGCAAGTAGCTCAAAATAAAAGAAATAGATGCTTTAACTTGCACTCCATTCACTATTTATGCAGCCTCACCTGGAGTGCTGTATTCACTTCGGAGCACTTTAAAGCAAGACATGGGCAAATTGAAGGACTCCACAGCAGAACAACAGAAATGATTACAGGTTTAAATGATATGAAAAATTGTAATAATTGGGATTATTTAGTCTGGAGAAAAGAGAGCTGAGAAGTATTTGATTTAATCTAAAGAAACAACAAAGCTGTGATATAGAGGGTGCCCATCAGTTGTTCACAGGGGATAGGACAATAAGGAATGACTTTAAATTACAGTGAGGAAAGATTGGATATTAGGAAGAATTTTCCAACTATGAGGGTGGTAAAGTACTGTAACTATAGAAATTGTGGAATTTCCAATATTTAAGTACAAAATAGGCAACACTGGGCTGGGGTGGTTTAGATAGGGTTGATCCTGCCTTGAGAAGGGCCTTGGACTGAGTATCTCCTGAAGTCCCATCCAGCCTTATTTTTCTATTTCTGTGTGACTCCCTTTCTCCAGACTCAATTACCCGTCCTCGGTGCATAAAATCACTCTGGCTGTGGGAATAGCAGCCAGTGGTTTAGATCTGGCTGTTCCAAAATTACTATCCAGAAACATAGTAAAAACTAAAGGTTTGTCCAGTATTTAATTTCAATCTTTATGTGCCTAGGTATTCATCTTAATTTTTAACTGTTAATTTGAATTCTTCTGTTTCTTCCAGATATGGTCTCTGGCTGTCATTCTTTTAAGTAAGAAATATAGACAGCTTCCTCATATGCTTACAACAAATTTACTTGTTGCTCAGGTTAGTATCATGTAAAATATATATATATTCTGTGCGTGTGTACACGTTCTGGAGTACTGCATCCAGTTTTGGGCTCCACAATTCAAAAAGGATGTGGAGAAGCTTGAGAGAGTGCAGGCTGAGAGCCATGGGGCTCCTTAGCCTGGAAAAGCGCAGGCTCAGGGGTGATCTGATGGCCACCTATAAGTTTATCAGGGGTGACCAACAGTATCAGCAAAAGTGAATTATGTACCTGTTCTACACTAGATATTTTTTGTAACATTTTGCCTTCAATATTAAAATGATTGGAGCTTCTCTCTTCTTTTACAGTTTATTGCCTGTGTTGGAATGGTGACGTGGAATTTCATTATTAGGGAGAGAGACATCACTGTGCAGATCATCATATTTAGCTTGCTATATAGCTCTCTTTATAGTACCTACTTGTGGACGGGTAAGTTAGAATGTGACTAATTTCTGATTTTGCATAATACAGATGGGTACTAAAGCATGTAATTAACATTCTGGAGTCATCTTTCTTACATCTTATATTAATGATTTAATCATGTCATAAATATTCCCAGTTCTACTCAGTAGTAGATCGATGCAAGGCTGAAGTGTCCATATTGTATGACTTCAAAGCCCCACTTTGGTAATTTTTAGCTCATTGATAGGTTAGAGAATGGAGACAGTGGGTTATTGCTGTTAGTGTAGGCCAGGCAGATGAGGAAGATGGAAACAGGGTATCACGTTGGGCAGTAGGGAAGCCAAATGAAAAGTGATAGAAGAAATGAGGCAGGAGGCCTGAGGAGATTAAGAGGAAGGTGACCTGATAACAAGAACAGGAATCTTAGTTACGCTAGCTAGAAATCAAGGTGCTCCATCACATTGGTTTTGTGTTTCAATGTCCAACTCCTTTTTCTACTTGGAAATGTAGGACAGTCATCATTCACACACAGTTGTAACATACCTTTTATGCTGATTGTAGAAATGTGTGCTGGTTAGGTTTCTACTGTAAACGATGCAAAGCCTAAATGACTACATAACTAGACTTACACTTTTCAAGCTTTTTGTGGTCCGTGATGAAATATGAATAAGCATAGAAAATTGCTTGTAAGACGTGTAGCCATTCTTTAAAAGGACTTTTAGCTCTTTTGCTACTTAATCATACATATATCTCATGCATATGTATGACTTGGTGCACTTGTATTATGTACCCACTCCTGTAGATTTGGATTCTTGCACTGTCTTACACAGAATGAATGAATTGCTAAATAGCTGGGATTGTTTGTACGTAGGGTTTTGGCTTGGATCTATGGTGTCCCACCAAACAGTTCGTACATATACTTAATCATACATACCAGTGTTAAGTTGGCAAACTCTGCCCTGGCATGCCTATATTTTGCAAGATATTTCGTAATGGGGATAGCTGTTTGCTCAACACTTTTAAAAATCTGACCTCCTGTTTATGCACTCAGGGATTTCAGGTCCCAGTTTGGTTCCTTGTTTCTAAAAATTCTACCCACAGTCATACTTTCTCAAAAATTATGTAAGAATTTTTTCAGTATCCTTATAAATAAGCTTTTGTGCCTATAACATGCTTAAAACATCTCTTTAAACTTTTCTTAACCTTAATATTAAATGTGATGGAGTTTTTCATATTTTTAAAATACCTACCTAGGTAACCTTTTTAAATTTTGTTAGAATAAAGCTGGAAAATCATTGTGGCTTATTTCTCTGACTTAATATATTAATAATATTAATAATAATAATATAATTTGAGGATCTGGAAAGAAAAAACTATCCAGCTGCATGAAGTGTAGTTCAGATTCTGTAATGCTTGTAGTACGTTGAATAATAACTAGCTACAGTAAATTCTGTTATCCAGCATCCCTGGGGTAAGGGGATTGCCAGTTGCATAAAAGTTCCGGTTATTTGAAATAACCCAGCAGGGTTTTCAAATACCACGGTGTAGTGGGGTGTGGTCGTGGCTGCATGCGGAATGGCAACAGCGCAGGGTGGTGAGTGCAAGCTCCTCTCCCCCCCCCGCCCCCCCCATGTCTGGCCGGTGGAGTGGGGAGGGGGTGTGGTGGTGGTGGCCACACACAAAACAGCGACAACGCAAGGTGCTGGGTGGCAGTGGCAGTCACTGCATGTGTCTTTTCCCCCACTCCCCCCCACCCCGCGTTCAGTCGGCCGGCTGGAGTTAATGGAGTATTCTGGTTGGTTAAGTACCAGATAGCAGAGTTTTTCATAAGGATCATAAAAAAGTCAGGCTGGAAGGGACCTCAGAAGGTCATCAAGTCCAGCCTCCTGCTCAGGGCAGAATCACCCCTGACTAGACCATCTAGTCTAGTCTAGACCATCACCATTTTATTGTACTCTGTTTTTGTTTAGGTCTCCTGTCCTTCTCTTTATTCATGTTAAAGAAAAGAGAAGTGTTAAAAATTCCTGCTGGATACATCATCCTGACAGGATGGGGGTAAGTTTGTATGAGGATTTTTTTCTAGAGAAAATGTGAACTTGCCACATAATTATTTTTGACGCTTTTTGTATTTTGATGTTTCAGCATCCCAACACTACTAGTGGGTATCTTATTAATTCTTGGTGAACGTAACAACGATAGCATCGACTCAGCATTTTTTTATGGCAAATACCAGGTATGAATCTGTTCTGCTTCCACCTTTCCTGATACCTGTTTTGTCCAATACATTATAGAGAAAGTGTTTATATTCTTTGTTTGTTTCGTACGTAATTTAAAAACTTTCCTCCAAAGCATGTTTTGCATTTCTAGCAATACCAGATACTTAGGTTAAAAGAAGTGCAACCCAACTTGGAGGTTGTGGTTATTAAAATATATGTATAACAAACCATTGTGGAAGTGTGTTAGAAATAACGATATTGACATTTTTGGTAACACTGACTAGAAACGAGGGCAAATAGACCTCTTGGGAGGAAAGAGCATGGGCTGGATAGCTTGGGAATAATAATAAAGCCCTTCCCTAGTTTAACAGTGTGAATCTGGCATAGTTTGGTAATTATCTAAAACTGTTACTATCTAATGGGTAAATAGTTGTCTTGGTCAAGATCCTAGTAGAAGATGCAGTAATCTTATATGGACATTTACATGACAGTGGCTAGTATCCTTGTTCAAGTCATGTCAACGAAGCCAAGAACTGAAAGCATCTGGAGTATAAACTACGTTTTGCTCCTTGCATCTTTGGGGTAATATATACAGTGGAAGTGTACCTTGGTAATGTATCTTTTCTATGCATAGAGAAAATTCCACAATACAGACCTGTCATCTGCATTGAAATAACTTTAAAATGGGTGGATGGGTATTGGTGACAGATTTGTCAGAAGGAAATATTAATGGGACTCCCAGGTAGAGAGGAGTGGGAAATGGAGCCTGGCAGGTAAAAAAAGAAAATGCTGTTGTCCCTGGGATTAAGGTGTACTTGGACAGAATCTGAAAAGAGGAGGAATGGTCCTGGGGCAGAAGGAGAAGGTGTGAGATCTGGTAATGTGGAAAGAAGATCCTGACAGAAAACAGGTCAAAGAAAAACAGTTGTTCAAATTATCTGTATTAAAAAAATCAGTGTGGCCAGGTCTTTGAAGTTCACCTCTTTAGCCATAAAACTTAAGGGTAGTTAACACGGAAGTACATTTTGTCTACATTCAGATTTACTTTTTGGTATAAAGGGTTCTAGATTCGAGAATATTATAGATATCAAATGTAGAATTTTAATGCTCTTTTGCAGTTTTTTTTATATTCAGGCATATCTCTTTGTCTGTCTTCTGCCTTTGACAGATAATTACTACAGCAGTGACTCTATTCATCAGCTTATTGATGTCAGGCATTTCCCTTATGTGTATGAATCGAAATAGACAGGAATCAAACTATGAAGTCTTAAGCCCATATTCATCTAATAGCCAAATAGAAGAACCTGAAAGAGAAAGGAATGAAGAAAGCCAGGCATCAGTTGATAGCTCCCAGACTTTCACAGATATCTCTGCAGAAAGAGGTACAGAATAGGGGAGTTGGGGATAATCCAATTTAACTTATAGCTAAAAGAAAAGAAAACTTGTTTTCATTAATGCTTAAAAGTGCTAAGCTGTTGGGATGTGTTAATATGTAAAGACCTAGAAAATTGTATTTGGATTTCTGTAATATATTTTAGGGGAGCTTTCTTCTTTATCATCATATATAATACTATGTGTATGTGTATTTAAAGTGTATAATGGGGTATATGTGATATCCACATCATTAATTGTATTTATCAGGTATTTTTTACTATTTATCTGCATCTGGCTGTGTCTCTGAAGACAAACCAGACACCTACAACATGTTTACAGATTGCTTAGTGGTTAAACCATTCCTTATTTTGCTTAATTGGGTTTACTTTTCTTTATCAGTCATAATCTCCCCATTATTGTCTGCAGCTGACAGTGCTTATGTTGCTCCTGTAGTTGTAATGTCATGTTGAACAATTCTGTATATTAGATATCTGAAGTTGTTCTGCTCTGAATTGGAAACTAGAAGACGGTTCTTAGGTACTCTGGATTTGGGATGTATGCAGAGACACAGTACATGCTGTTACTCTTCCATTTAAAGCTATACGGATAATTTTCTCATCCATCACATCATCTGAAAGAGGCTATAACTGTTCCTATATTTTATATGTTAATAGGTTGCTGCTCCTGCCAAACAGTGAATGGTGGATTACGCTGCTCCAGAGAATGTGAGCCAGTGTCAAAAGCTAATACTAATGGTAGTGAGGATCCTTCAACTGAGATGGGTACAGTGATAATGTATTCTCACCTATTGTTCAGACTATTACACTAAGTTATTTAGTATTCCTGTGAGAGATGTAACATTGAATTTGGGATCTCACTTTAGCAACTCTGACTGTCCTCTAACTGAAGGTAAAATTTAGATACCTGGCATCAGCTTAACTTATTGTAATTTACTGCCTTCCATCAAAGACTATTATCAGTAGTTTCTGATGTCCAGGACCAGCAATTTGCAGCAGCCAGTTTGGAAACCTGCAAAGAATGCAACTATTTGAGAGGATTTGGCTTCTATTTTTTCAATGCAAGTCCTCTCCAGTGCTGTGTGGCTGTCACAATGAGCTCTATCAGCTCATTGTTAATAATTGGAGTTCTGGAGGCCTAACCTCAAACCCACAGAAGTCTCTCTCTCTCTCTCGATTTCAAAGGGTTTGGAGTTAAGCCCTGTGGATCTAATTTTGCCATTTCATGTGATATTCTTCAAATATTTAGACTTCATTTTGACTCCACCATTTTGCAGTTTACCTTACCTACCTTTGTTTTTGGTTCCCAGAGGGTTTCTGACATGTAATGAGAGCCCTTGGTTTAAGCTACTTCCATTTCAGTAACCCGTAGTCAGTTATTCACACTGTAGCCTTCCTCTGTAGTGTGTTTTTGCAAGCAAATTCCCTTCCATACTGTTGGCACAAGCAACACATTTTCAACGCATCTGACTCTGAAGTGAAAAATATTTCTCACAGTAACACCTCAGTAAAGACTGATTCTACACAAAATTACATCACAAGGGCATGTTTTATTGGTTTAAAAAAAGCACTGCCTTTTTAACTTCAAGACCTTAATTTGCTCAAACTTTTGAAAAATAGTAGGCATAGCCATGCAGGGAGCGCTCAGCTAAAATTGGGATTAGAATGAAAGCAGTTAGGTTCAGCTTCAGTGATTGCCAGCACTGCTAGTACTCCTATTGCAGCTGCTATGAAAGATGCCCATTTTCACCTGTGTAATACAACTGCATCATGCAGTTATTTTACTGCCATCTAGTGGCAGATACTGAGAGCTCCCAAAGTACTGTGAAAAAACAAATATCCATTTTGTAAGCTTATTTTTAGCTCTGTTTAGTTGGTTGGGATTATTGTAGTATATTTCAGTATGCGTCTTAAGAAATCTAATAAAATGTATCCAGCTGCATTGAGTTTGCATATTGACAGAAATAGGAGGAGATTCATTGGTTGATGAAGAGCAAAAGAAAACTAAGCTTTACAGCAAAAATTAAAAGTGATACTATTTATTGAAATATGTCTTTCACTGTGTAATAAATTCTGCAAAACTTACTACTTTAGTGTTAGGTATGATATCTCTGTGCTGAGTACTACTGAACACTGTGAGTGTAGAGATGTAATTTCAGGAAGCATACTTTTATTTTATAAGATTTCCTTAATTAACTACAGAGTGAGCATATGTGCCAAAAATCAGCCATCATGCAGGTTGGTTGGGACAGGTGTCTGAGGAATTCATTATCAAAGCTAGCTTTAACATTTAATGTACACACCCTTAGAATAGGAATTTAAAGCTAATATATGTGTGGGTTATACAAAATAAAAAATGTTTTCTCATAAATTTGGAGGCAGAAGCTGTTCGAGATTAGTGTGTGGTGGGGTTGGGGAGTGGTATTTCAGCTGTGGGTAAATCACCATGCTACTAAATATGTAAAGAGGAAAGACATTAGATTACATAGGCCACAAATATGGTAAAAATTCTGTTTGCAAGTTCTGCTTATTCACATCCTTTTCCCATCTCTCACCAAACTTTCTCCTCCATATTTTTTAAAGAGCTGCTATAAGATAACTGGGTTCTTGACTGAGTGTTATACAAAAGACCTAATTATGAATTCTGATTGACTTCTTTGCAGATCAGTGTGCAAACCAGTGTAGTGCTCAAACCTGCATATTGGCACAGGAAGAACAACTTCTACAAACTGGAGACAAACAGCTGGCTAGACATGTGCTGCTGTGTTTACTTCTCATCGTGGGCCTGTTGGCTGTAAATTTCCTCTTTTTGACACTGATTAAATAATTGTTCTGGGATAATTTACTGGGAAAGCTACATAAACAGCCCAAGTTCTGTTTTTTGTTTTGTTTTTATGAAAAAGAACTTCTGGGTCTGTGTTTACTTAGTCTGTGGCATTACATTCAATGATTGGATAAGTCCAGGTCACTTTTAGCAAATGCTCTAGGGAGGAGCACAATACAAGGATGTGCATAGAATGAACTACATGAATATAATTGTTTCATAGATATAGATATAGACACACACACACACACAGAGTAAAAGCTTTGTTATCTAGCATGAGTGGGGTAAGGGGGGTGTCGGTTATCTTAAAATTCCAGGTATCCGAGAGTTATACCGGTCCCTGCTGCGCACAGATCCCTTCCTGCCTCTTCCTCCACACCCGGTGTGGGGGGCGCACACATGCATGCTCAGCTTCCCCTTCCTCCCCCCTCAAATTTTCTCCCTCTGTCTATGTGGATATCAACTAGAATGGCTCCCAGCAGCTCCTCTGTCGGCAGCATCACTGACTGTAAACAGTAGAAATACTTGATGTGCATGCAGGATAGACTGAGCAAAAATTCTGGTTGCTAAAGTGAGGATTTGTATCGGGGTATATTGAAAATTCTGGTTAATAGAGTATTTCAGTTAGTAAAATGCCAGTTAACACAGCTTTTACTCTGTGTGTGTGTGTGTGTGTGTGTGTGTGTGTGTGTGTTGTTTTACGTTAAATGATGTAAGTTCCTGATCACACAGATAAAATAATACACTGGACACTTCAGTAGTGCAGGATTATTTATTGTCTTCCAATTAAAAAGCTGAATGGTTATCTTCTGCTATAAAATATGTAGGTGCAAGTGAGTCAGGCTTTATAGATCTGCCTTGCAGATTCTTTGTTATTGATGGCAAGGCAGGAGAAGGTATACCCAGTTTGATTATTAGAATACAAGTTATACATGTAAGGCTGACTATAAGAAAAATGCATCATTTTTGCTAGTAAATGGAGCACAGAAATGAAGAGGCAGCAAACATCAACATCATGGTGATCCATGGTGTTATTATTAACATTTTTCAGCATTAATTAAATTATTGATCTTCTAAATATTAATTATCCATTGTTGTATACAAATATAAATACATTTGTGGTTATTTTTTCATATGGGATGGCTTAGCCTGGCTTTTGACCCCCATTTTGAGTTTTACTAACAGGTACTCAAATTCACAATGTTTTTTTAAAGTTGTAGAAACTTGAAAAAAAATCCCATTTTAAAAAGAAACCCTATTACTATTAAAGAAATTACTTTTGCTTATCAAGATTGTGTAGCACTGAAGCACATACCAGCAATGTTATATCTCTTAAAACTTTAATAAAATTAAGAGACTGTCAAAAACATTGGTGCTCAGTTCAGCAGGAATATTTGCTTTCTCAGATTTGGAACAGTCAGTGATTAACTAAGTATGCACAAAGCATAATCCACAAGAACAAACTCCTTTTTTTTTTAAGGCCATAAAGGGTGCAGAGCCATCCACATTAGTGTTCTGCTTACTTACCTTTAAAATTTACTGGAACATATGGCCCCTTTTACAGCTACAGAAAGAATACATTTGGTTACTTATTTTTTCAGTTTTTGCATTTGTTGGAAATGACTTGTTGCATTAAAGACAGTAAAATTGTTTGGGGTTTTTTTGTTTATCCATTTTATAATGCTCAACTTACAATTTTTTTTAACAGAATCTGTCCAGCTGCTTCTGGTGGTTGTTCAACCAAGAGCCAGGAAGGCTGTATGTGGAATTGCAGTTCTTTTGCGCAGTATTTAATTTTGGACAGGTACTTATCAGTCTCTGCTTTTGAAATTGCTTGTTTCTGGGTATCTGCTAAAGGTAAGAAGCTGCCATTTTTGTACATCTTGGCAGCTGGCAACAATTCTGTACTGATTGAAGTGTCCAGCATGCTGAAATTCCCTATCTTCTGCTATTATTTTGTTTTACTTTCATTGTTTTGGCTTCTGGTTTCCTGAGAGTTTTCAGTTTTACATAATGTTTATGTACACACTGGGGGAGAATTGTCAAAGACACAAATGGCAGCTGAGCACCCAGTGCCTAATGCAAGGTCCTGTCTACAGGGAAAAGATGCACCATTAAAACTCCAGGGTGTGAATTTATACCGGTCTTATTACCCTAGTGTAAAAGGCTGAATGTATATTCTTAGTACAGCATAACTGTGGCTTATTTCAGTTTAGCTCATGGTGATGAGGAACAAATTTAATTAAACTAAAATAAGCCACTGTCAGGGTAGAAACAGACAT
The DNA here is from genome assembly GCF_001723895.1 of Crocodylus porosus. NCBI lineage: Eukaryota > Metazoa > Chordata > Crocodylia > Crocodylidae > Crocodylus > Crocodylus porosus. Next base: position 40,945,748 of record NW_017728949.1, read on the forward strand.
TGCCTAACATTTCATTTCTAATACCATAGAAATTTTTATGGCCACACAAATGGTGAGCAAATAGGTGTTCCTGCTCTGTTGCACCACATCAATCCTGCGCACCCAGGGAATTACCACCCATTATTCAGCCCCTTGAGTCTCCAGAGCACCTAGTTTCATAGTTTCTAGGGTCGGAAGGGGCCTGAGGAGATCGAGTCCGACCCCCTGCCATGGCAGGAAAGAGTACTGGGGTCAAATGACCCCAGTGAGGTGTTCATCTAGCCTCCTCTTAAAGACCCC
>NW_017728949.1:40947054-40967839 GCF_001723895.1 Crocodylus porosus
ATCAATGATGACTCCAAGATCCTTTTCTGCTTCTGTACTGATGAGAAGGGAGTTCCCCAGCCTGTTGGTATGGTGCCGGTTGTTCCCCCTCCACATGCATCACCTTGCACTTGTCGGTGTTGAATCCCATCCTATTCTCATCCACCCACCCCTGTAACCTGTCTAGGTCCAATTGCAGCCTGTTCCTCCCTTCTAGCGTGCCCACATCCCTCCACATCTTAGTGTCATCAGCAAATTTGAACAGGGTGCTTTTTACCCCCTTGTCCAAGTCGCTGATGAAGATGGTGAACAGCACAGGCCCGAGGACCGAGCCCTGCAGAACCCCACTGCCCACATCCCTCCAAATCGAAAGTGACCCATCCACCACCAAAGCCAAACCTGCCTGGCTTTTCCTGCTTAGAGACATGCCCTGGGGAACCTTGGGGCACCTTTCTGTAAGTGGAGAAAGGTGGGGTTCTTCACTTATGAAGACCTGTCCTGGTCTCTGTAAGTGGGGAAAGCCTCTGCTGTGTGAAGGCATGGGACCCACAGAATCCCTGGCACCCCATACCTCCATGCCAGGGCTTGCACTGACCTGTGCTTCACACAGAGGCATGGTTCAGCAAGGAGATGTGGGGAGGCATAGGACCTGTGTGAAGCATGGGTCACTGCAGGGCATGGGGCACTAAGAATTCCCCAGGTTCTGCATTGCCATGTGCCTTCTTGTTGGGACCCACATTACCCCCTACTTCTAGGGCTGGGTGAAACGGTTGTGTTTTGATTTTGGATTTGGACGTTTCAGAGGACAATGATTTTGTTTCGGTGTTTCGGATCACTTTCCTGTTTCATTTTGGCCAAATCTCCTCTGAATCAGTTTCAAATGGGCTGCAAGCTTCACACAGCCCTACCCAGCTGGGTGAGGCTTGGTGCCAGAGGCTGAAGGGCCTCAGTGGGGAGCAGGATGGAGCCATGGGTGGTTCACCTGGGGAAGAGCAGGCAAGGAGACCCCCGCATGAATCTCTGATTCCTGTCACGCCGGGTCGCGTGGCAGGGAAGCAGCGCAGAGCAGCGAGCAAGCCTGCTGGTCCCTGCCACACATCTTGGCTCCGCAGGGAGCAGAGATCCATGCTGGGGGACTCCTTGCTGCCACTGCCCGCCCTGTGCTGCCCCAGCGATGTGGAGTGGGTAGCAGTGGCAAGGAAAACCTAGCCTGGATCTCTGCTGCCTGCAGAGCCAGGTTGCACGGCAGGGATTCCCTAGTCCCTGGTGCGATTTCCCCCTCTCTCTGATCATTTGCCCAGCTCTTCCTGGAGGGGCGGGCCTCTGGATCTGAGTGTCAGGTTTCAGTCTGGCCCCTGGATCCGTGTGTCAGGTTTCAGCCACACCACAGTCTTCCCAGCACTCGGCACAGGCTGTGCCAAGCATCTGCTACTGGTTCCAGCCTGCAGCGGCAGGCTGCTGAAACCCTGCAGGCAGACCCCCTTGGGAAGAGCTGGGGGAAGTGATCGGAGAGCTGGGGAATGGAACCGGGAGCTAGATGACTACTTTGATATTGACCTTACCCTCCCTCTTCTTAATTTTTGTTTCCCTGCAAGCCCAGCTCCAAAATTCTCCGAAACATTTCCAAAACATTTTGGAGCCTTCTGACTAGTTTCGGAGCTGTTTCAGAGCTTTCCATTTCAATTCGGATTTGGTTTTTCGGGTGCTGAAATAGGCCAAAACACCTCTGAAATGAAACGACTGCTGAAATTTTGCACAGTCATACCTACTTCATGCAGAGACATGGGTCCTGGCATGGAGGCTTAGGGTGTTGGGGATTCCCCAGGTCACACACCAGCTCATGCCCTGGCACAGAGCACAGGGCGATGTAGGTCCTGGCAAGAAGGCGTGGAACAACAAGGAACGTGGGGTATTCATGGGCAAGGGGAACACATTGCTTGTTGTCCCATATTGGGCCACTGCCCAGTGCAGGACAATGGGTGACGTTTGTTTTGCCCAGTGCAGTGGAGTAGCTATGGCAGGATGAGTTCTGCCCTGGCTTGATCTGCTTCATTTGGAGAGGTCTGTTTTTATGCTCAGGGTCTGGATGCAGATATGGTTGGAGCCATTACATAATGATAATGTTTCAAAAGGGTGGCAGCTGTTGCCTTCTAATTGTAATGTGTCCAAGCCAGGAACATAGTAATGTAGCCAGTCACTTCAGCTTTAACACTCCTTCATCCAGGATTAGAGTTGGAGCAGTTTTGCTGTATTTGTAGTGTCCCAGCTTGTCCATATGCAACAAGTAGAATGTAACAGCTTTTGAAATGTCCCCCTTTTTGAAGTGCTCTAGCTGTACCTGTCCATGCCCTCAGATAAGTATCCACTGAGCCTCTTGAATCTATATAACTACATTGGCTGAAAAGACAGCCCAAAGTTATGGCAGCACAACTGTCTTGAGTTGACAAGCCCTCAGGTTTTTGTGGCTTTGAGGTCTCCATCTTACTTTTTCTAGTAGCTGTCATTTGGCTAAAATGGCAAGAACTGATTTAGGAGTATTTTCCTCCTGTGCTCACCAGATGCTGTGGTGAAAACATTGCTGGAATTATATGAAATGCTCTTGCAGCCAAAATGGAAGGTAATCCCACCTAGTGCTAGTGCTTCCTAGGAGCTGCAAAATGTCCTCAGCTCTCCATGATGTCGGTTAACATTTGACACTGATAACAGATGATGGCAGATGGCGCTTCCTGGAAGGAGCTAGTAGATTGCAGATCGGAACCATAATTTGCTCGCAGACGCTGGTTTAAATGTGTCAGATTTCATATTGTTGCCCTGCTTTGATAAGCTGTTTAAAATGTATAATCAAAATACCATTATATTAAATGTCTTCAATATTATTTTACTAACATATATACTGAAGAAGTTACATTTAAAAAAAAATCCTTTCCAGCCTGCATTGATCATTTTAATGTCATAAGTTAGTCGCTTCACTATCTGAGAAGAGATTCTGATGTTACTTGTGTTGGACTGATGTGGAGAAGCCTGATAAGAGGGTCATATCTGCATGTATATACACAGATAGATCTCTTAGTTATCTGCTGGTTAGTTAATGCTGGCAGTTTACATGACCTTTGGATGGAGGTCTGATCAAATGAGATGCATGTCAATTTTGCTAGAAACAGCTGGTAATTTTTTTTTTTTAAAACAAATCACTCATCCTTTTCTTCTATAGCATGATATTTTCTGCTCTGCAAGTTATTTATATAATGCCTTCTGTTTGCAAGTAAGTTGCTATCTGCGTATTTTTCCCATTATTTTAACTGGTCCTTGAATGCAGACTGTGGAAGGATTTTGCTATGTTTGTAGCATCATGCGAAATAGTTATCTTAATCAGTAAATTTACCAACTCTTTGAGAGGCTCTTGGACAGCTTGTTATATGTACCAGTCTGTCTCTTTTAGACTTTTGGTTCTAGGTTTATCATGCTGACATTTGCGTGTGTGTGTGGTTTTTTTTCAGGGCTTCATTTCATTTGGTATCTTTGGTTTAGATAAACATCTAATCATTCTGCCATTCAAAAGAAGGTAAATTGAATCTTTAAACATTTATCTAAGCAGAGTAAATGCAAAAGACAGTTATAAAATGTTACTGGTTTTCTAAAATGTCAACCTACATTTCAGCTTTTGCTCCACACTTCTCCTCCCTTTTTGTATTAGGCTAATTCAGTGCACAAAGGCTGCTTGCAGACATTTAAAAATAAGTAAATAAACCAGTGCTTTACTTTAAACTTAGTGTTCCTGTGCTGAGCCCTATGCCTGCGCAGAAGAAGTGGTGAATTACTTCAACCTGGCTTTGCAGTTTCTGGAAAGATTGAGTGCTTTAGTGTCTCTCTCACCTCCTCTGACCCTCACTGCCACACATTTGCATTTTCGCTGACCTGCATTCAGCATGAGATACTGGCTTCTGTCTCATCCAGGAAGAACACAAAACAACTTCAGACTGTCCCTCTGTCTAAAGAAGGGTGTTTGTACCCAAAAGCTTGCAAAGAAGAATTTTTCCAACTATTTTAGTTGGACTAATAAAAGATACCAGATTTACCCAAAGAATCTCGTCTGCCTTGTGCTTTAGGGGGGCTTTTTGACGGTTTTATCTAAAAGCTGATTGACTCAGCTTTAGCTAAAAATGCCAGAAAGCCCTGCTGAAATGCCCTATCTCCACAGATGCTTCAGAGCCAGGTTGATATAACATGCTGATGCTGCTGGTAAAATGCATTTTTTTTAACATGTGCACCCATAGTGAGCTACAGTTTTCTGGTCCTGCTCTAATGTCACTGCCACTGGCTACTGGTGAATTGCAGTCTCAAGACACCAGTGCAATCCCTGGCTGGAACCGACAACCACCTGATTGTCAACCCCAGCCCTGACCTGCTACACATTCAGTTTAAGGCACCATACATAAATTGGCCATAAAAATATTCGTTGTTATATGTAGAACATTTTAGGGTTGTTTTTCCATGTTATAATGACTTAAATTGGGTGCACATGTAGTCTCTTTGCCATTTATGCCATGCTTGATGTGTTAGTCACAGCATAAATGTAACGTGTAGAGGGGGGCCACAGAGAGATAACAATTTTATGCACAGTACTGATGACAGAAATAACTTAGAGAAAGTCTGTCTGAGTTCTACATTTTTTAATGTTTTCTTTCTAAAGTGCCAGTTATTTTTTTGATGTTTGTTTTTTCTTAATTACTTTTTAGATTTGAATTCCTCTGGGGTGGTAGAACAGCAGCAGAACATACAGATTCCTCTGTTCCTGAGGAAATCAGAATGACATGCCAACAATTTGTTCGCTATCATAGAGATCACTGTGTCAGGAGCATTGTCAAAGACAGGAGGTGAGTCTAGTGCTGTGGAGAAGTTCGTGTAAACTGCATTAGAATGTTCAGAGACCATCGTATAGCAGTAATAATGCAGCATGTCCCTGAAAGGAGACATCAGTTTGAAGACTGAGAATGTAATTTTAGGCAAGTGTTTTCATACCTGAATTTTACATAAGTAGCCATATTGTTACGTTCAGGTGGAATGACCTGAAAATTGGACCCAACAAATACTACACCGAAGAGCCTTGTTCTGCCAGACTTCAAAGAATGTTGAGTTTAGAAGCAATATTGTGTGTGTTAAATATAGATCTTTTCTAGTTCTGTCCTGCTTTTGGTTTTGTTTTCTAAAAGGTTGTTTTATTACTAGATATGTCTTCTTCAGTTGGGAACTTCTAAGGCTATAGATGTTCTGGAAGAGTGGGGATGCAGGATATGGTGGCAAAAGGGATTTTTCTGCCAGTCCAGTTAAACTGCCTTCCAAAAAATACAAGCTAAGCTAACTGAACTGATATCAAGGTTTTTATTCATTTAACTACACTGGTCAGGGGATGTCATATTTCCTCATTTCTAGCCAGTGTGCCTGTGCTTGCAGAACTTTGCAGCACAGACCACACCTCACAGTATTTGCAGGGGAAAAATTTTTTAGCCTGATCCCAAAAAGCCTATGCTCCTGAGTGTGTACTTTTTCAGGTGTTAAGGCAGTGGTTTTCAACCTTGTTATACTCCAAGCACCCCTTGGAAAATGCAACTGGTTTGAATTTGGTAGCACCCCTGGTTCAGGACCACTATTGTATTGCTTCCACCTACCTCAGTGGTCCTCAACCAGGGTTCTTCTGCAACACTCCATCCTGTATCAGGGTTTTTTGATGAACCTAAAGCAGGCAGGATGTAACTAATGACTTTCATGTCTTAGGCAACACTCCCCTGTGCCCCTTGGGAGAAAAGGAGGGTGGTCTTACCTGCCCTGGATGTCCCCACACCTGGCTTCTGCAGCCACATGGTGCACAGGGCTGCTCCAGTCCAACTTGGCTCCTGTGGCTGGGTGCTGCACAGGGCTGCTGCATCCCAACCTGGCTCCTCTGGCTAGGCAGCACAAGGGTCTGCAGCTGGAGCATGTGCTCTTGTTATAGTCCCTTCCTGGCCCAATCCCACATGCTCCTCTGAGGAACAGAGGGGTAGAGGACAGTCCCACCTGCCTGACACGCCTCTGTTTCCAGGAGTGTAGGATCTCAGACCAGGAAGGGCTGCAGGTAGAGTGCATGCGCCAGCTGTAGCCGTGTCACGATCTGCCTTTGCAGGAGTCACACAGGGCAGTTCAAAATGGCTGAGGTGGCACCAGTGCCACCACAGCTCTGTTGAGAGCCTCTGCACTGGAGCAGTTGTTCTCTTGCACAGAACTCGGAGCACAGCAGGTCAGACATTTTTGACACTATGATTTCCTCTGTGAAATCCCTGAATTTACCTTGTGACTCATGTAGGTGTTTACACACCTAATAATGCTAATATTGTGCAGCACCCTTAAAAGGAATCTCACCCTGGTGAGGAGTTTTTCTTTGCCAGTTACAAGTTCGCACATTCGTGTTGCTTAGTCTTTGACATCTCTCAGAGCTTTCAGAAATACATTATGATGCCCCAAATTGAGGATTATGATTTCCAGTGCTGGGGCGGGAGAGAGTTAGGATGGAATTGGAGGAAAAGCAGCAAGAAAAAAAATCTGTATAATAGATAGATAGTTCTGTATAATATCCATTGTGTTGTCACAAATAAAGAGTGGTTCTAATTAAGATGCTTCTGATTTTCCTGTGATGTATAAGCAACTTGTAAGGAAGGTGAAGGAAAGCAGTCTATGGAGCCTATTTCATCTACACAGAGGCAAAATATGGCTCACCAGAAAATAGTTTTATAAAGTAGATGAAGTATGCTTTATACCTACCTGTTAAGATAAAATGTTTATCCTTCTCATTATTGAAAATTGTTGTGTCTTTAGTTTTTGTCTGTCGTCTGCCAACTAATTGGATTTGACAATAGTTCAGTTTAAGAACATTTTCTCTCCAGACAAAAGTGCAGCTGGATAGACAGTTTAAATGATGGAACAGACTACTACGGAACAGAGAGAAATGTAATATACATTTTTGGGTTTTAATTTCTATTTTTGGAATCAATTTTTTTTTTAATTTTATATTTGGATATTACACAATGTTTCCAATCTTTTTGTCATTTGTGAGAAAATAATGTGCATCCTTTTATTGCACCTCTGAATATCCACTCATTTAATTTTTCACTCATTTCTCTTTGATTTAAAGATACTTTTTCTGTGATACTATGTTTGTAATATATTTCTTCTTTTGTTGCTCCATTACTAGGTGCTAACAACCTTACCTTGTTTTCACTATTTGTTTCTAATTAAAATATAAAAATGTTCCTTGACTGTTGCCGTCTCATATAGCTGTTAATCATCTTTGTTTGCTCAAACTTCAGAAACCCTGCACTTGGGTTCCATAGAACAGATTTTAGATAACCAGAAACATTCATTGCTAAAGGTAAATTTCTGAATAATACTTTTAAAAGTACTGGCTAGAAGTCAGTAGCATTGCCTCATTAGCGTGGTGGAAATGAACCCAGTCTTATCCTAAATGTTATATTATTCTTAGTAGTTCCCCTCTGGCAAATACTTAGCTGAATAAGCCAGTTAAGTTACTTACTTACACTATATAAAAAGTCCATCCATGACCACACACAGGTAAAGAAAAGTTTTATAGATGGGCATTAAATTGCAGCCAAATAGCTATTGCTACTGGCACACCATATGTTATTAAATCAGGTATTTTGTTACAGAAGTGGTCATGCTAATGAATACATATGAAGTAAGTATCCAATAAATATTATTAGTGTGTTTGTGTGGTTTCTTAAAATTGATCTTTAAGTTAAGCTTATTCTCACAGGCATAACAGCTTTGCATGCATTTTGCTTTTTTACTGAGGTGTTTTATAGGATAAGGTACTGAAAACTGGCATACCCGTAGTATACAAAACTTGCAGGTTCCCTTCTAACATACTTTTAACTATCATGCTGTCTTTCCTTGTTTCCCCCTATTTTTCCTTGCTTTCCCCCACTATGCAGTGGTGATACCAGATTTACAGAACATATGGGTGAATCCTTCCTTTGACATACAGGTGTGGTGCAAAGATATCAACTGGTATCTTCTTTGGCTGTGACCTGGTGAACTGGCTTATCCAAGTTGGCCTTGCCTCTGACCGTGGTGAAGCTGTGACGTATGGAGACAGACTGGTGAAAGGAGGAGTTGTCCAGCATATTACCAATGAATTTGAATTTCGGGATGAGTACTTGTACTACCGCTTTGTTCGTAAGAGATCTGCTGTGAATGAGAGGTACTAACCTGGGCAAGTACTCAAAAGAGAATCAAGAGCAAGCAAGTTCATCTCCCCTGCTCTCACTACTGACACCTGATGCATTCTGTTTCTTCTGATTCCTGCAGAATTCTGTTTCTTACTTGTAATGCATAAGAAATGCTGGTTCTGCCTGTCTCTCACTCTCAAAAAACTGTAGCTAATGACCTGCTTTGAATGCTCACTCACGCCAACATCTATTTTTAAATAATGTAACTTAAACCACTAGAAGATACTTGGCATCAGCTATTTTTCCAGTTTGAACAAAACAAACAGGAGTTAAAAGATTCCTCCCCTCATTATATCCACGAACAATATCAGTGAAACAACTGATAGTTGCCAGTGCCATATAGAAAATGTATGCATTCTAGTGGGATTATATTCTGTATTTTACCATGTTTTATGCATTTACTCGGGTGAGATCCTGACCCTGAGTTCAGACGGTATGAGTTTCTCCATTGATTTAATGGAGCCAGTCTTTCCTTCTACTGCCCTTCCACCATCTTCCTGTTCTTGTCACTTTGTACACTTGCATAAAAATGAGGAACTTTTGCTCAACTGTTTATTTATTAGCCTAGGTATTTTATTCCTCCCATAAACATGAAATCCTCTGCTTTTAATGACATAATTGGTGTGAATATGATTTATGTCAAAGGTTTAGGAGCAAGAAATTAGCAGCTGAACAAATAACAACAAAGATCCTGGTTTTATACAAATTAATCAAGTCTTAAAGAGACAAAAAATGTCTTGCAGAAACAAAAAAAGATGGAACTAATTCTAAACAATTTGTTATCCGGGGTGTTTTTTTTCCATTTGATGCATGTAACTCTGTAAAAGGAGAATGATTACCAGATTATTCATTCCTTCTGAGTATCAAGTCTTTTCATCTTCAAAATTTGGAGGTAGTAAGCTACTGTGGGGAGTTGAAGCTGTGGGTATCTATGCAAATCAGGTCCAGAACTTTTAACGCTCTGACTTTTAAATTTGTCTAAAGAAACCTTATGGAATTTCTGAACATGATTTTAGAATTTCTAAGGATTTGAAAAAATAATGTTCACTTTTTTGTCAAACATTTCTTTCATGGATATAAGGTAATCAAATTCTACTAAGACTCAGGTATCTCCCTAAAAATTTCAAAGCGCTCTCCGTTGTTTGTATCCTTTCGATATACAAAATAGAGTTTGAGAATCCATATTATCTGAAATATTTTGAAATGGCTAATAGAATCAATGTACGGAATAACTAGTGCCCTTTTAAAACTGCCAGACCAATACTAAATTATTTCTACCAGATTTTTAATCAACACTGTAACTGGGGGGACCCACAAAATAGCCTTTTACTCGAGTAGAGTAGCCAAGTATGAAAATCTCCCTTTAAATCTTTTTTTTTTTTAAGGAATTTTTTCTTTGACATGAGAAACCAAATCCTTTTGCTGACAAACATGTAGTCTTTCTTGCACATTAATCTGCAGCGTGCATAGATGCAGACAGCGTACTATTGTGTGCGGTACAAATTGGGATATTTTACCTTTTTTCATAACCAAACAACCTGACGTTTATAGTAACGTGGCTTAGTATACGCCACAGATAAAATGGATACTTTACTCTTGTGACATTGCAACAGCTGAAAACAGATGTGTTAAACTATTTTGGAAGAAATTTTGAATCTATATGCATATATACACTTACAGTATATATATATATGGAAGCAGTGGTTATCACTGGCTTCTAAATGTTGCAAATTCTCAATAAATCTATAGTTGTTTTATCTGGTGTTTCTGAATATTTTGTTGTAAAATGCGATGGGGTACTTCTGTAAGGTAAACACTGCAAGAACTATTTCTGTCCTTTTTGAGGGTCCTCTTATATTAGTGATTTGGCAATCCCATTTGTTTTCTCAACGGATTTTATCAGTGTGTCTTCTTAACTGGCTGGAGGACCTACTGTGAATTGATCTCTTTCAAGTGAAGAATAACTGACTTATACCAGCTATGAAATACTTTGGGACTTAGCTGGGACTAAGCTCCTTTTCATTGGTTTTCTGCATTTGTTAAATTATCCACTTGATGACTAATGGCTAGTTTCTTGAAAGTGTGTTGTCAGCCAAGTAGTCATCTTTTCTCTGATTTTCCTTATTTAAAATGGTCCTGCTTATTCCCTTTCTTATGATGCATCCAGTCTGCCCCAGGTTTACATGCAAAATAATCAGTCTCTGAGGGAAAAAATTCCCAAACTGTCTCTCTAAGGAAAAAGCTCCTTATCACATTGTTCTCTTTAATTGAAGTGGAAATCATCATCTTATTACTGAGTTACAATATTGTGACCATTGATACTATACCATCATCCAATTATATAGTCTGCAATAGTTAATTAATTTAATGAAACCGTAAATTAAATTCAAGATATTTATTTTATTTTTGAGCACACTCGGCACCACTAGAAAATGAACAGATTTTAGACAGTGCTCAAAAGCTGGTAAGCCCCCATGACAGGAAGGCAGGTACTTGCTTCCCAGTGGTGTGGAAGCATTTAAAGTAGCGTGAGTGCCCGCTTCCCAAACATCTGAATGAATGGGGACTTTTGTTGTTAAAGACCTGAAAGGATGTATTAGGCTCTTCTCTGTTTCAGGTCAACTAGCTTGGAATGACGGGATTAATTTATAAACTGGAACCTATATGTCCAAAATACACTTCCACCAATTCAATTGCTCTGTCCTGTGAAGCACTGAGGTTTAACCTTTTTTTCCTGTAACTTATTGAAGAAACCATGGAAGAAACATTTAATTCATACATGCTTTCACAACAGTAGAACACATTAGGTCATAAGTTCCAGTGACCTATTTAAATAGTCTCTCTCAACTGCCTGGTGCTCCTAACCCAAATGTGTGTTAAGGTTGCCTCCTAGAGGTCACTTAAACTTTCTTACCAATTTCTTTTAGTTCTTTATTTTTTTCCTAAAATAATTCTTCCCAAGAAGAGCTCATCCAAAATAAATCCCATATGACAGTAAAAGGAAGTGACATCCATCACTTCACCCACCTACAGACTGAAGCAGGCCAATTACAATGGTATATCACTTAGACCCAGAAAGAGAAAACAATGTGGCAGCTACAGGGGAATAGTCTAAGCGTAATTGCCTGTGTTGGAATCTGGGCTGACCTCCCTGCTTATTACCATGAGATTATGACTAAGTGGTAAGCAGTCCACTTTGTGGGCCTGTTTCACTACGGTGTTACTTCTGTTTTATGCTTGTATAACTTCATTGATTTTACAAGAGTTGCATAAAACTGGAATATAGCAGCAGCAAAGCAAGTACCATAACAGATACCATAACTTTACAATGCTGCCTAACACTGTCCAGGGGCAGAACCTAATTCACCACAATAACCAATATAGCTGTTTGTAGCATCTGTTTTAGGACTATTTTAGGTGGTGTAACGAAGTCAAAATTCAAGATGGAATGACTGCTAAATGATTTGCTGTCAAGTAAGACCTACATTAGGAACTGTGAAGGAACATGGCAAATAACACTTTATTGAATCATTCTTTTTCCATTTCATAAACATTTCTGTATTATTGAACTCCCAAGAGATCTTGTTCTTTATTAGAAGAATATGATGGCAACAGAGATGCAGAAGGATGCAGTTAACTGAAAAAAAAAGTTTTTATGGAAAATGTTTTATGTAATGTTGGCAACACCTAGAGTTACTATAACTAAGCAACAGGAATTTTCAGATTACTTTGTATGTTCAGCAGCCAGTTTCATCCCAAGACGGGGGGACGAATCAGGGCGACCGCCCTGGGCCCAGCACTTTTGTCAAGCACTGCCGGTGGCAGAAGCAGGGGGCTAACAGGGCTTAGCTCCCCCAGAGGGCAGTGCCTGTTGTGCACGGGCTGCTGCAGAGGGGGGGCAACAGGTATACTCAGCTACCCTGCACTTACAGCCAGCACTGCAGCTGGCCCAGCTGCATACAGGCAGGTAAGTTTCTTTTAATCTTCTTTATCAGCCTGGGGGAGTAGACAGGTTGAGACCCCCACAATGCAGGGGGGAGTGGGACGGGGGAGGGTGAATCATTCACCCTGCCCCCTTCCTGCTGCACAATGGGTATTATTCCATGACACAACCCAGCTGAGGCCCCATTCACTGTGACTGGGGCCCCAGCCAGGCCGGGTCATGGGACAGTCAGAGCCTGCTGGATCCTTCGGGGATGCAGGGAGGCAACTTCCGCCACTGCGCGCATTGTGGGGAGCCAAGGGGGAAGTGGGGGGAGTTCCACCCTGCTCTCAGCTCCTCTCCACCACAACCCTGGACAAGCCACTGGGCTCTGATTGTCCACAACTGGGCTGAGTCATGGGACAGTTGGAGCCCAGTGGCGCCACTTCCCAGCGGCAGGATCCACGTCGCAGCACCCACCACTTTCAAAGCAATGGCAGCATGGAGGCAAGGAATCCTCCGGCCCAGTGGTGCAGTCAAGGCTGGCCCTGCTCCAGCCCCCCACCCCCCGCAGGGGCAGTGCACACCTGGGGCCAGGAGCCAGCCAGGGTCAGGGCTGGGACTGCTGCGGCCAGGGCCGGGAGGCAGCCAGAGCCAGCCAGCACGGCACCAGCCGTGGCACTGGGCAATTTCACTCCCCTCTGTGCTCTTTCCCCTTCCCCACAAACTTTTCCAGGGGTGAGGGTGTGTGAGCATGTGCACATTCAGCCCCACCAATGTTTTTTTTTTCCCTTCTTCCACCTATGCCGCTCTCCATTCCCACCCTGCCCCAAGCCCCGCACAGGCTAATATGCCCCCAACCCTGCACACCCCTAGGGACAGCTCTCTTAGCAGCACTTTGCTTAGTTTCCTAATTTCACCTTTTCTATGTTAATCCATCACACCCTAGGGAGATACAAGATACAGGAGTTCACAAACAGGAAAACTGGAATTAAATATATAAATCAGTGGTTTTCAGTGACAGATGCAGCATCTAAAATAACAATGTGAAACTGACCCAGTTTCATGTTCACTGTCTCTGATTTTTTTCCCCCCCATTTATCTGTGTACAATACCTTGTAAGTAACCTTAAAATACAAAGGTACTGGAAGGAAATGGTCATATCAAAAGTAGCTGAGGTCTATATAAGCTTTTTCATATAACAGAACACTGATAATTTTTCATGCAAGAAGTGGAGAACTTGGAAAGTCATTGGATATATAAAGACACAGAGGAGGATAGGAGAGGTAAGAAGATGCATACAAGTATGCCATTCTGCTAATACGACCAGTGTGTGATTTAAATATAAAGAAATATGTAGAACAGGTGGCCTTATTTCTAGGGCACTGTATACATTCTAAATCTGCTGTAACCATTATGGAAAGAGAAGCATCCGCATTAACTGTTCTAAGGCTTTATGGAACTTTTACCATGGCCATAATCTTGGTTATAATTTTAGAGCTTCTATCGAATACAATAAAAGTATGCTAACTGTCACTTCCAAATCCATGAAAGGGTTCACTTGCCTGAGAATGGCTCAAAAGACTCCCTTCATAGGAGATGGTTTTCATATTAGCTGTAGGGTGCTATGGTTTCTGTTTGAAGTTTTCATAGTTTTGCTAGCGGGTACTATCCCTGTATCAGAGACTAGATTTTTTTTTTTTTTTTTACACTATTTCACATTTTCACGAAACACAAAATAATCAGATGTCAATATGTCTCAATACAATGTTAACCTGTATGAAGCTTCCCAGCCCAAATATCACTTGGCTTCTATCTGTCTATCCAATTAACTATAAGGTTTTTCCCTAGGGAAAAATTTGAGTTTGTTTAAACAAAAAGTTTTTAAAAATCTTCAAACCATTTTTGTATAGAAGGAACCTCTTCCACATTCTGTGATACTTATTTACAGTCTATATCATCTCATAAATTATTTTTATATACTCTGTTCTTCAGATTCTTGTTTACCACAGATATTTACATCATGTCATAAATTTATCATTACCTTACAAAAGGATCAAAGAAAGAGTGGGGAAGGAGCAAGGCATGATTAGACTGGTAACTTTGGCAAGATACTTTAGATTTAATCCATAATTTATTAGAGTTTAAGTGGAAAAGTTTAGAAAGTTAATTTTTAAACTGCCATGGTATTACTGTACACGTACTCTATACCTTTACATACCTGGCACTAGTTTTCATTGTACTTGTGTGTTTAAACGTGTAAAAATTCATTACTCTTTACAAAACAATCCAGAGTTGTATTCTAAAGTGCATTAGCAGAATTAATTGAAGCACACAACTCTGAAAACAGTACATGAAATCGAAGATAATTTATTTTTCAGTGTGAGGGTTAGCAAATCAAAACATAGGGGAAATGCCAACTTTAATGTTTTACTGTAACTGGCAGGATATTTTGTACCCCTAGAATACTAGCTACTTACTAAGTATATAATCTATCAAATTTCAAGACACCTTATTGTAGAGATGAGTTAAAACAACTTACCTAAGGGATACTCTTTGCATTTTTTGTTAAAAGATGCATTTGTTATTTATAATTGTGAAACTGGTAACATGACTGTTACCCATATGTCCTGTTAGAGGAGGATTTATCTTTAGTCCATTCAGATGTATACTAGCTATATAAACTTAATGACAGCTAAAATATTTTGGTGTAGAGTGGTAATTGCACACTTGAAAGTTTAATTAGGTTGAATGATTTGCTTGTTTTATGCAGAATCTCAAAAGGAAACTGATACATATTGGTAATGTGTATTATAAGGAGTCCTCAGACTTAGCTGTTTTAATAGAGATGCAATGAAATCCTGTTCCTAAGATCCACGTGAGTATTGAGTCGTCTTATGAAATCTGCATGCGCAGAAAACGTTGTCCAAATCAGTACTATATACAGAATGAAGATCTCCATCTTAATACTTCTAGTAGTAAAGTTAGTTGTCTCTATTCAGTGCTCCCTCAGCTGCCAGCCTACAATCATGTGTCATGTACATGGCAAACCTATTCCCTACTTTTGAAAGACTTTTTAGTCTGTTCCTTCAAAGCTAAAGCTCCTTTACAATATGTGCAAAATATATAATTCTTAATGGGAACTGGCTTTTGAAAAGTAAGATTTAATCCATAGAGCCTACAAAGGCTGATTGCTGAAGCTGAATTTTGCTGCATTTGAGTTGTACCCTTAAGCATATGCACTGATTTCTTCTTCTACACACTCTGAAAAAAGGTGCACGGCTTGGTCAACATCAAGGTATTTGTTCTGCAGGATCAATTCCATCTCACTTATTTTCTCTTTCTCCAGCTTCCTTATCCGTTCCAGAATCTCTTTTCCTTTCTCCTACAAAAACAAAAATCTGTATTACAAATACAACAGGCAGAGAAAGGAAAGGAAAGAAAAGGAATGCACTGTTTGACCATTTTAATCTTTCTGCATAGATTAACACGTTGTCTGTAGCAACAGTGCACTGGGGTAAAAGGCAACGCTATCTAGTTTGTCCAGATTACTTGGTGTTCTCATTCAGATGCTATGTTCTCATTCAGGTCCTTAGGTCTCTACTTACTTCATTTCCCTACAAAAATGACAATGTTTTTGGCTGATGGAACACCTTTTTTGAGTCAGTAGATTCTCAGTAGCTCTTTCTTTTGATGGTATTCAATCTTGGATACCAGGGCCATTTTAGGAATTAACTCTATTTTCTGTTCCTCACAAACCTGGTATTTCTGCTCATGCTTCCTTGCACAAGTTATGTCTATGCTGGATACCTAGGAACTGTAATTCTCTATGGTGTTGGCATACAAAAAAGTGGCATATCATAAACATGGTTCCTTAACCTACTCAAAGCTACTGATACCCAAGATCTGTCTACTACAGCTTTCACCTTTGCTACCATGAGCGTATTTGTGTTGATGCAAATTACAGCTCATTATTGCTACTGAAAATAGTTACTTGGATACTAGTGCTATAAGTATGCTTTAAAATCCCCATTTGTGCCCAGAGCTATATACAACTCAGTTGCTTCACAGATCTTGAGGGAATGATTAGTGTTGCTTGGTTACTATGAACTACAACTGGAAAGTAACTAACAGTGGAAAAAGAAAAGGAGGTGACTGACATTAGGAAAAAAAGGAAAAGACCAGAACCAAGAGTCAGAAAACTGGGAAGCAGTGTGGACATTTGACAGGCTGGGCCTAAGCCTGTCAAATAGAGAAACAGTTAACATACCAATTGGGCCTCAACATTTCTGAAGTGCATACTAAAGATTGGACTCTACTTCACTGAATTTATATTCTTTGCTGCCCAACATCAAACTGGAACCTTAAATAGTCACATCTGTAAAACATGTATGATGCTTGCAATTCAACCTGTGTTGAATTATAATTTAATCAACATACCTTGCACGCTTCCATTACTTTAGCTGCATGTTCATGTTTTTTATAGAGTTCATGTCTTCGATCTGGCTGAGTCAGAAAACGTGGTTTCTTTTTAACCGGGTCATTCTCACCAAATGTTGGTGAGTTGGTTTTTAGTAACTGAGTAATATTTGGCACAAAAATAAAAGGCTTAAATACAGACCTAGAGGGAAAAAATAGAACATCCTTCACTGAAACAGTTTTAGTACAATTGCCAAATAAAAGTCAATGAGTCACTATTTCTTCTGTTTCTCCCTTTAGCTTCCTCTGGAGAAAGACTTCAGAAAACTCATCTTATTTCTGAGTTAATTGGCACAGGTACATGAAGTCTCTTAACAGGTAAATTAATGTTATACATGTACACAGAGGAGCTGTAAGATCCTAATTAAGACTTACGCATCCTGCTCTCACTACATGTTTGGAGTTAAAAGATTTAAACAAAAATTGCCATTTTAGACCCTACTGAAGTTTTTATTACCCAAGTTAATGCATCACCTGTCAGGCTCTGGGGTTCCTGTAAAGAAATGAATACAAGGTAGACTTGAGTCCTGAGGTAAAATGGAGACCATACTTCCAGTAGTCATAAATCCTCCTTCCATATTAATGCCACTCTCTTTATCTCGAAGAATCTCCATCATTGTTTCAGCAGTTATATTGCCTATTTAAGATACAAAACAGGTTAGTTATGTACAGTGCCACTGACTTAAAGAGCATCTACTCTAGAACCTTTCTTGTTTATTCATTTTTCACAGGGAACGTCCATTTTGCCTTTTTGACAAAACAGCAAAACAAATGTGAAATGACAGTTATCATAGTAGCTTCTTACCCTGGTACTTAGTCTGAAAGATGTTCTCTTTAGCTATGTCATGAAAGCAATCAATTACCTACCCCATATAAATATATCAAAATAAGCAACATGTTGAAAATACCGAATGAGAATACTATTTTATTTTCAAAATATACCTCCTCTGAAAGGAAAATGACAATGAGCTACTGTATTGGACTCAAAGTGTTTTGCAAATCCCAAACACATTTGTTAAGTGTAAGACTAGCAAACAGTTGTTCACATAGTAACTTTCCAGATGAAAATTAATAGCTTTGGATTAAAAGCTAAACTTTAAGTGCTGCGTGGGAGTTAAGCAGACAAAACACAATATTGGCTATTGGGGTTTATATACAGATAATGCCACTAGACTACATTGAA
Organism: Crocodylus porosus; assembly: GCF_001723895.1. NCBI lineage: Eukaryota > Metazoa > Chordata > Crocodylia > Crocodylidae > Crocodylus > Crocodylus porosus. The sequence goes on from NW_017728949.1 coordinate 40,964,894, forward strand.
AATGCAAAAATAATGACAACTGTGTGTGGATTTCCTGTGCATCATGTTGAAAAAAATGCAATTCTAAGAGACTAGAGTGTTTCTTATCATTTGACTTCCCAGGTAATTTAGATTTCAAGATGACAGCTGAAATGATGCATTAGAGAAAAACAAGTTTTATGCCTTGAATGAAATGGAACCACACTAGCGTATCCATTTGTGAGGAGGGCAACATAATTCCTTGTCAAGCAGCCCACAGTGAATAAAGTATACCATTCAGGTAGTTTGGGGTTCTTGTGGAAATTTTTCTGAGACGGGGCAAAAGAGACCCCTCCTTTGGGACTGTCTGTATCTGTAAAACTTCTCATAGTACAATTTTTAAAGTAGTGTTTAACGTTCAAATACTGGTGATATTGTATCAGTTTGTATAGGAGTTCCTAGTGAAGTATGCCCGATATTTTTAGAGATGGCAGTTACAGGCATTGCCTTTTTTCTGGTATAACACATGATGGGTCACACAACAACACAATCACATAAAGAAAGAAATCCAAATAATCTATTAATTGGTTTTTCCACTTTAATACTGGCACGGCCAACCTTAAAATTCCTAACTTTACTATGGTCACTTCAAATAATTTATCTTTGAATTAGGATTTGCATTTTAATTTGTCTTGATGTTTTTAATTATAATGCTAAAAATAGTTGCACAGACTTCTGCACGGCTAGAAAACTGACCTACTTGGCTAATTTTCCCTGTAAATGATGCAAGTTGAAATCCATACTTGACTTCCTATATAGCATATGAATATTTAACCGTGTCCACGCTCTTGAGAATAGTGGGCATAACTATCTGGGGGAAGCCTGAAAAAGGCAAAACCAGCTATATGAAAGGAATGACAAACGAGGTAGTCTTCTTATTTAGTCAATCACCAACTGGTCCAGCAGAGAATTAGTACATTTCTCTTTTGTAAACTTTTTTAAACTACTTATCTAAACTTCTAAATATATATATTTGATACTCCTAAGTTCACAAAATAGAATACTCAGTGGCTGCTTTTCAGATGTAAAATATCATAAGTATATCCCCACAGGCTGAAGATCAGTGGTCAGGAAAGATTTGTTTTTAAATCCCCTGGGAGAAAAAGCTTAGACAAGTAAAGTATGAAGCTAGTGGATTTTATCTTAAACTAAATAGAGTTTGCTAGTCTGAACTGAATAGCTTTTAAGGCATGCATTTAAAAACATCTACATGAAATTAAACTACATCAGCCTGATAACTTGAACACCTAGCGTGATTTAAAAATGGCTGAGGTAAATGCTTGAAATTGGAGATTTAGAATGAAAGTGTTGATAGAACCTTAACACTACTATAATACAGGTAAATACAGGTATTATGAAGTTATGTTCAGTATTCAGAACCTGCAGTTCCCAGAATGAATGCAGGATTTACATGATCACTGGAGTAGGATAGCTACAGGCAATTCACTCACAAGCATTAAATGAATACTGAAGCCGAGCCAGCAGAGCTCAGCAAAATAAATAAAAAACACACCAGAGAGCAATTTTATTTAGATTCAAATTAATTATTTCAAATGAACAAGCAAATAGAGATACAACTTTGTACTGTTTGAAGCATAAATAAGAGCTGCCATGAAGCAGCAGCTGGAAGAGATGGTGGCAGTTTCTCTCTGCAGAAATACATAAGTTCATAATTATGAATTTTTGCTGAAAGTACTGTGATTCTTTATTCTGTTTTCAGAGTGTGTTTTTTATTAGGTGGTATAAGTTTAACGGTTACATTTTTAAACTGGTTTTTAATGTTGGTATCATCAGATACAGTCTAAAAATGAATTATATTAAGTAGAATACTGTATTTTCTAACATAATACATGCACCTTTTTTCCCCAAAATCAGCCGCCCCAAATTGGAGTGCATGTTTTGACCAAAACTAAGCTAAAATGTTGTTTAGTCAGGCTCTGCTTTATTACGTTTTATTTTATTATTTATTAATTCTCTTTTGCTATAAGCCATCTTGAGCCTTCAATGGAAAGGATGGCATATAAATTTCATAAATAAATACTCAAGGAAGCTGTTTTCTTCACTGGAAAAGGAGCACTCCTAGAGAGACTGTGCATGCCATGTGGGTGCCAGGATGGCTGCTGCTTGTGTCTGCTCAGCAAAGCGAAGGGTAGTAGTTTTGTGTTAACCCTCTCACAGCTGTAGCTATTGGCTGAGCACTGTTTCTGTCTTGTGTTCAAAGCAGCAAGTGAGCTGCTGTTTGTACCTTGATGAAGCTTACAAATGTGGAAACATTTCATTTACAGGAACTTATATAAAGAAATACTTACAGTAAAGAAGTAATTTGCTACCGTCCTTTGCAAAGGCCCGAGGCCTAATCTTGTGACACAGCAAGCCCTCCTGGAAACATAGCATCCAAGTATAGAATCACAGGAGACAGTCTGGCATACCAGGGAGTTCCTGATGCCACACTTTGTGGACACTCTGGCCACGTCCACATGAGCATGGACATTTGTTTCCTCAGGACAAGAAACAGTGGCACACTTTGTGCCTCTGCTACTTGTCCCTCGGGAATGCCTGTCCCATGTGCCCTTTGGCACATGGCAGGTTACCCTGGGTGGGGTAGGGCAGGCTGGGGCTAGCAACTATGCTGGCCCTAACAACCTTACCCAGGGTCCTGGGGAATTCCTGGGGCTGCAGCCATGGCAATCCTGCCTCTTGGAGACTCCAGCAGCTGGAGTGTGGCTCTGGCTGGCCCAGCTCCGGTTTTGGGTGGCGAGTGCTGACACTGCGTGTACTGCCCGGCTTTTTTCACACCATTTGTTTGACCCCAGGATCTTCCAGAGTCAACCCTATAGTTTCACAGTTTCATAGTTTCTAGGGTCGGAAGGGACCTGAGCAGATCATCTAGTCCGACCCCCTGCCATGGCAGGAAAGAATACTGGGGTC